>NC_053167.1:40476695-40789876 GCF_016835505.1 Polypterus senegalus
CCAAATAGTTATTGGCTATTTTACAAGAAATCAAAAACTAAAGGACACATCGTTAAAAAAAATATAACAAAAACTGCAATACCAGGTTAAATGTTACTTTTAGCAATAAACAATCATGCCAAATAATCTCAATTATGCTCGCATTCACATTAGAAGACAGAAATGATCGTTAGGTTCTCTTTACCTGTACGTATGAGTTAAAACATGGTCCTGTCTGTTGTTATAGTCATCTTCTATGGATCTGGGCTGATGGCAACAGTGCGCTTTTACTCTTTACCAAAACAGACCTTGCCATGTTGAATCTCTCACTCTCGGCTACTCAAATCCTTTGAAATCAGCGAGGAAACTCCAGTCTAGTTGCAAATCCTCTAAAGCCGATGTCCTGGATCTTATCTATGGAAAGATTTGAAGACCACTGGTTGACGGATTTCAATGTCAGGATGCTTTTAACCAACTTGTCAGAAATGGAGCATGCGTAGAGTGGCTCGCCGTTTGCCATGTGTTGTGCCCAAACAGGTGATTAAAGAAGTCACTATTCTTTAAAAAGACCCAGGGCCGTGAACAAACAAGTCAGTGTCTTCACGATCATGTTCGTTTTTCATTTTGGGGATTAAATCCGACAGGAAGCAGGATCGGTAACACATCACGTTGTGTGTCAGTTTCTTAAAGATATTAACCCTTAACGAAACACAGACACGGGGTTGCCAAAAGAGACTTACTTACTTACTTACAGACTGACTAGGTTCGCGTTACTGCCGTGTTGCGTCACCTACCAAACTCTGGAACAGACTGCTAGAACTCTCATGTGCTCAATAAAGTCGACCCTGGCCAAACTAGGTACCCTTCCAAGTATTGGTGTCCAAGGTTACTCCAACATTGAATGTACATTGAATTCTTCATGGCTAGCAAAGGTCACTACACGTAATACACACCTATCTAAAAGACCACGTCTCTAATCCATGAGCCCCAAAATGCTATAAAATTAGCTTGAAACTCAAAATGCAGACGCATGTATTTGCATAATTTAGCATGAAGGCAGACCAGCATGCCTTGCTAAGAAAATGAAAAGTGACGATGCACAAAGTTGAAGATCGCTCTTGCCGCAGGCGCAAACCTAATAATAAAAACACCCGTGATGACAAACGTCAAACATTTTGAAAACAATATACGTATATTCTTGCCTTACTGAAAAACGTATTTTCGGTGCGCCACATGTTATACGGGCCAACAACTTCCACTGATGGTGGCCCCTACCATTTCCCGCTATCATTATGAATAAGGGACGAAAAGGCTACACGCATGTTGCATTCTATACTTGAGAATGTAAAACAAAACAGAATTTCATATGCTTTAAATATTCTTAAAAGAAACTGATGACTACATTCATTTGACGAAACAAGCGTGGAGTGGGTGTTCATAAGCTACACAGCGATCATTACTGATTGCTGTTTTAACAGTTACACTCTCAGTGAAAACGGACGACTCCTGTAGGTTTAACAGCAACATCATGAAGAACATGTTTTTTTCATAATTCACGTAAATCATTTCAAATGAACACTGCATTAAACGTCCCGTTCATTTTCTGAACTCGCTCTTGAACCGTAAGTGAAGCGCCTGCTTTAATTTATCAAGCTACTAGAAGCCTCCCGGAGGTACACGTTAATCATTTCAATAGGTGATTGCATTAACCGCCCCGTTTTGTGAAACCGTTCTTTCGTTACAAGATTGCAAGTAGCTGGAACCCGTTGGAATTAAAAAGTGCAAGGCGAGAACAAACCCAAGTCAGGACATGAGGTGTAATTTTACTGTGACGGTGACGCATCCTTGTTTTTTTAATCATCAACTTCAGCCATTATGTTTGACATGGGAAAACGTCGTTAACCTAAAATGCAAGAGTGACATACAAGTATATGAACGCAGGACAATTCGGCTACGTTCACCTTGTTTAAAAATACGACAGTGAAAGAGATGAGTCGTCGAAAATATGCAGTCATGAAGATGCAGTGCATAAATCTGTACAGTGACGTGGATAATCGTGTATTTTAAAAATCCACATTGGAGATATGGTCAATTGCAATCATATTTCCAGTTGAAACTAAAACGTTTCAATACACAAAAATATGTTTGATTGTTTTATGAAAGTCCGCCTACTGCGCACGTGACGGTCTATTTGTATTAACATTACCCAATTTAATGCCCATTTTCAGCACATAGCGCGGAAATCAGGCCATTTCCAGAACATATTTCGGTCAGTAGAACCGAACGAAATGAACATAGTCTAATATTTGAACACTGTCAGAAAATCGGTAACCTTTAAAGGAATGAATACTAAATATGTGGCCCCTCCTTAAACGCAGATATAACGAGACAATACGCTCCAAAAAGCCAGGAGCCACCTCTGCAAACTGAAACAAATATCAAACAACGACTGTCAAATAAAGCCTTACGGACTAAGATACCCACTTGAAGTGGAAAACATTGCCTCAGAGGTTTTCCATATGCGTCTCATGTCTTCAGTGTGTGGCCATCCTGTACCTGTGGAAATTGGGCCCAGAAAGAGAATAGATAGAGTGCTTTCGATGACTGCATGTACAAGCAATAGTAAGATTCTTTCTGTAATTGGATACCCGTTAATAAAGGGTTTCCACTAGTCAAATAAATGCAAAATGGTGCAGTTATTACAGTTTATTGGTCTATATTTCACCTGAAGATCTAAAACAAAACCACTGTACTTATACAGTGTCCTTATCTAAAATCCACTCAAGGTTAAACTTTGCCCAGAGTTACTTACAATTTACAGGTGCCGGTCATAAAATTAGAATATCATGACAAAGTTGATTTATTTCAGTAATTCCATTCAAAAAGTGAAACTTGTATATTACGTGTAGATTAATTCATTACACACAGACTGATGTATGTCAAATGTTTATTTCTTTTAATTTTGATGATTATAATTGACAACTAATGAAAGTCCCAAATTCATTATCTCGGAAAATTAGAATATCAATTAAGACCATTGCAAAAAAACGATTTTTAGAAATGTTGGCCAACTGAAAGGTATGAACATGAAAAGTATGAGCATGTACAGCACTCAATATTTAGTTGGGGCTCCTTTGGCCTGGATTACTGCAGCAATGCGGCGTGGCATGGAGTCGATCAGTCTGTGACACTGGTCAGGTGTTATGAGAGCCCATGTTGTTCTGATAGTGGCCTTCAGCTCTTCTAAATTGTTGGGTCTGGAGTATTGCATCTTCCTCTTCACACTACCCCATAGATTTTCTATGGGGTTAAGGTCAGGCGAGTTTGCTGGCCAATCAAGGAGAGGGATACCATGGTCCTTAAACCAGGTACTGGTAGTTTTGGCACTTTGTGCAGGTGCTAGGTCCTGTTGGAAAATGAGATCTGCATCTCCATAAAGTTCGTCAGCAGCAGGAAGCATGAAGTGCTCTAAAATTTCCTGGTAGATGGCTGCGTTGACCTTGGACCTCAGAAAACACAATGGACCAACAACAGCAGATGACATGGCACCCCAAACCAACACTGACTGTGGAAACTTTACACTGGACCTCGAGCAACGTGGATTCTGTGCCTCTCCTCTCTTCCTCCAGACTCTGGGACCTTGATTTCCAAAGGAAATGCAAAATTTACTTTCATCAGAGAGCATAACTTTGGACCACTCAGCAGCAGTCCAGTTGAGACGCTTCTGATGCTGTCTCTTGTTCAAGAGTGGCTTGACACAAGGAATGCGACAGCTGAAACCCATGTCTTGCATACGTCTGTGCGTGGTGGTTCTTGAAGCACTGACTCCAGCTGCAGTCCACTCTTTGTGAATCTCCCTCACAGTTTTGAATGGGTTTTGTTTCTCAATCCTCTCCAGGGTGCGGTTATTCCTATTGCTTGTACACTTTTTTTATACCACATCTTGTCCTTCCCTTCGCCTCTCTATTAATGTGCTTCGACACAGAGCTCTGTGAACAGCCAGCCTCTTTACCAATGACCTTTTGTGTCTTGCCCTCCTTGTGCAAGGTGTCAATGGTCGTCTTTTGGACAACTGTCAAGTCAGCAGCCTTCCCCATGATTGTGTAGCCTACAGAACTAGACTGAGAGACCATTTAAAGGCTTTTGCAGGTGTTTTGAGTTAATTAGCTGATTAGAGTGTGGCACCAGTTGTCTTCAATATTGGACCTTTTCACAATATTCTAATTTTCCGAGATACTGAATTTGGGACTTTCATTAGTTGTCAGTTATAATCATCAAAATTAAAAGAAATAAACATTTGAAATACATCAGTCTGTGTGTAATGAATGAATCTAATATACAAGTTTCACTTTTTGAATGGAATTATTGAAATAAATCAACTTTGTCATGATATTCTAATTTTATGACCGGCACCTGTATATATACTGTATATTAAATAGCCCCATCCCCAAATAAATGATTGTGTGAGTGATTGTGTGAGTGATTGCATGAGCTCCGTGCTCGCTTAGTGGTAAAAAAATAAGCCACGAGAGCGGAGACAAGTGTGAGTGTGAATGAACTCCGGACCCAAATAGTGGATACCGAGAGACACAGTAAAGTAATCAAGCACATAACGAGTGTGAGTGAGATTTAGTAATCGAGCACTTCTTTCATAGAGATACATTGAGAGATTTTTTTAAGACAGTTTTACTGTTAGGAGTTACAGCAAATAAATATATGAAAGCCAAAGTAGTTAATTAAGATGAATATAAATTAAAGATCAGAGAAAATCTATCTATCTATCTATCTATCTATTACAAAAATTTATCCAGGAACAGCATTAACATAGTTCACTTAACATAATTTCTTAAAAATAAATTTAATACCACGATTTAAATACTTTTAGTTGGCATGGGTTTCACTCCTTGCAGCAGTTGGATTACGTAAAATTATCAAGAAGCATAATTAAGGTAAGCACAAGAAAATTAGGAAAAGTGCGAACATTTGGGAGATTGGAAAAATATTGTGATTAAAATTTGAATATTAAAATGTGAAGTTTTGAAAAAGTTAACTTGGTTCAAATACTTGTGCCTCATGTTGCTCTCTGTTAAAAACAATTCGAGCCGTATTTAGTCTGATAAGTAAAGCAGCCTTCAGAAAAATGTAGGAGGAAAGCACCAAGAGAAAAGTTAAGCGATGGAAAAATTAGTTGTGTATATAGATTATGTGTGTATATTTGTACATATTTGTGGGAAAAATATAATTGTATGCATCAAAAGGAAAAAGTGCACTGTATTTAACTTCAAAGGTACCTGGAGATTGCTAATGCCTGTGTGTGTGAATATGTCTGTGCTGAACTTATTCAATGTGTGTGCATGTACATTATGTGTGAGCGTTAATTGTTCTCTGTGTGTCTGTGTGTGCGTATGTGTGAGTGGAAGAAAGAAAGTGAAACATGGAGACCTCTGGGTAATGTAGTTCAATAATGATTTGCTGAAACTGCCTTGTGCATATAAAATTCCAGAGCCTGTGACTAAAAATGGGTGAAAATTAATTTTGTATCTAAATTTCCAGGGCTCGGAGTAAATATGGGTTAAAATAAATTTGAGTATGTGTAACATTTGAAAAAATGAAAACGCATCCAGTTTTAGTTATACAAATGGTTATAAAATATGCAAGGCATCTTTTCCTTCGGACCCTGATCAAGTCTTAAGGAAAAATGCACTTTTGATAATTATAACATATAAGGGAAACAATGTCTTTCAATTTCCTTCTGTCCTCTTCTTTTTCTTGTGATGTGTGTATGTGAAATTGTGCATTATGGGGATTATTACAGTGGAGTGTGTGGTGGCGCAGTGGTTAGCACTTATGCTAAGATTCAAGCTTATATGTGATTCGTGTTGAAGCTTACATGTTATTTGTTTTGGGCTAATATTCTCAATGACAGTTTAGCTGTTTTTCTGGGGAGTGCCGTCTTGCTGTGGTATCGAATCGTGTTATTTCTCGATAGTTGGATTTGCCCTTATTGACACAGGAATGGATCGCCACAGAAGCAATTCCTCGTTGTCGCTGAGTCATTTCGCTAATAGAGTCTCCTTGATCTAAAAACCAGCGCAGTTTCGAGCTGAGCAGGATCGTGTTATGTTTCCTAGGGTTAACACCTGCTAACGTCATGACAGGCTGTTTTATGTTCATTTGTCCTGATTGGTAATGTTAAGTGAGAATAGAAATTGCTCTTCTTCAGAGTTCATTTTTCTTTCTGATTCCTTTTGCTGCATTGTTTCCAAATATAGTGTGTACTAATAAATAATAAGTAATAATATAAAATAAATACTGGGGTAAGGTTGAGTGTGATACAATGGTTTTGGTGATTTTGTGTATGTTATATAGTGTATTAAAGGGATCCCTGTGTGTGAATAATAAACAATTTCAAGTGTGTTTGAGAGTGGTTGTGTGAAACATGTGATATTATTTGAAAGAATGAAATAATTGATATTAATGTGTGTGAGAATGTAAATGTTTGTTGAAATTAAAAGAGCTCTTGATTTCAAATAAAAAAAGATATGAACAGGTTGTGTAAAAAGTCTCCAGATTAGGCATGATATTATATGAGCACCCCTTTCATTTGAATACTGGCCTAACTCTGATATAAGGAAGATTTTCATTAAAAAGAGTAAATTTCAATTGAAGGAGACATTCTTTAAAATAGTAATGAAGCTGAAGAAAAACAATGGCTTCCAGTCCATGTTGTGTTCCATACTAAGATATGCTATAAAAAGGGGGGTTAACTAAGGGAAAAACAGACTGTGCTCTTTGGAGTCAATATTCTGAAAAACATGTAATTAACATCTGAAAGATAACAATGAAAGACTGTGCAAGATCAACTGACTTTAGCAGTAGGTTATGGGGAAAAGAAATCAGTGTATGTGAATGTAATAGATTTAGAGTATTTTCTTAAGTCTAGAATTCTGGAAAAATTAACTAAAAAAGAAGTGGATTCTTCATTCTAAATATGGGTGGGAATATGCTAATTTCCTAGAGGGCATCTTAATAAATAAATCAATAAATAAAGGCACATTTTGCATTGTAGGGCATTTTGATATATTTATTTCTTTCTTCATTTCCTTTGTGTGTAATATGGATATATTTATGTGAAATAGAATGGAATACTGGTATCATAACAAAGCTAATGGAAGGTTCATTTTTATATTTTTTGATGCATTAATGAAATATTGAATGACACATTTTTATTAAGATTCTAAAATCTAAGATACAAATGTATGTGGTACTTTAATTAATAAAAAAAAGAAAGAAATACTTGGGATACATGTATAGAAACTTTAAGCTTTTAGATAACAAGTTATAAGGGGTTAGAGATGGAGTCCAAGATTATTTTTGCTGCTAAATAACCTTTGAAATAATTTATTTGAATGGGAAAGGATAAAATATTTTACTTCACTGACCTTGTTAATCTTAGATATGGTCCAAATATACTCAAATATGAACATCTTGTGTAAAAAGAAAAAATGTTCTTAGGACTTTGCACATTTGAACAATGCTTTATAATTAGATGCATGGGAGAAGAAACATGGAGCCTAACTATTTTTGTTATATTTAAAGTCTAAAAGGAAAAATAATTAAGAATTTACCTGTCCAGATTGTGGATTTCTTTCTTGGCTCTGCTTGCTATGCTAACTATGAAATGTTCTCTGGAGGTTGCTGGTATACATTTACAATCATATAGGGGAAGGGTACAGTAAAACATTAAGACAAATTTATTATAATTGGTAGAAGTCTTCTTGCTTTTACACCAACCTCCATGGAGCATGACTCTTTAATAAATACTCAACCTTCACTTTGCTTTTATTGGTTCTCTATCCCTGGATGTACTTGTCTTCCCTGTAAGGAAGCTATAAAATTATTTATTATTATATTAATGGGATCAGTATCAGATACCCTCTTGTTCCACTTCTCCTCTAATTGTAAAAATAATAACAGAAATATTGATACAAGTGTCAATAAGGGGGGAAGGGTTGGCATATTAGTATAAGTATTGGTATAAGTAAATGTTTAATTTTGTTTAATTTTTGAAACCATTTTTTAATTTTTTGAAACTATTTTTCAATTATTATGGAACAAATGCAGATACTTTGAATATCATGCCAATATTATTGGGACCAATTTTTTGCAATGATTTATTATTGAGTACATTTTCCCTGATATATATTAAGATTGATTTTATTCTTATAATGACTTGGGACATGTTTTCATGGAAATTGCACATGCAGCTAAACTGGAAACAGCTATAAAGGAAGGCCTGAACTTTGTGCTTATCAATTTTAAATTTTACTCTGACTGTCTAAAGGCAAATTGACTTAGACAAGCACAGACTGGATCGAAATGACTGTTTGTTTTACTGCTAGCAGTATTTTTAATAGGGGTACCCCCAACAAAACAGATCTGACATCTTATGACATATTATTTTTTTGGGGATCCATAAGTAGCTACCAATGAAGAATTAACATGCTGACTATTTAAAATGAGCATTTTTTAAGTCTTTACATCTGCAGGTGAAAGCTGTTTTTTCCTAGTACATCGTAGATGACAGCATTTGAAGTTGAACTGAGATTGGGCTGTGATAAAGGTCTGCAGATAAACTAATCATATAACTCCAAGGAGAACCCTGCCTTACCAGAGATGGAATCAAGTTGTGGATCAGGGCATCGATCAGCTGACTACTGGACAACGTACTTCAATTCCAGTTCCAGGCATCATGGATCCCTGCTGCCAAGAGCTCAACTGTGCTGGTGATATTTGAGCCCGAAAGATCATCATGGATTCTGAATCATAGCTGACATCTGCCAGCTTTGGTCCAAGACTTCTAGACGTGGTCCTTTTTTACCTGAGATATTGGACCCCAACACCTGCCTTAATCCTTATCAGAGAAGAAAATTTGTCACACTTTTACCATGCAGAGCTCAATGTTCTTTGCCGGAGCCTACTTTGACTGTCCACATGTTTGACAACTAGCAACATCTTTTAAATTAAAAGTATTTGAACCATAAAGTTATGAAAGATATAGAAGGAAAAGCTAATTATTTGCAAGCAAAGCAGAATATAGGGACTCCTAAATAATATGTATCTAATGAATGTTTGCAATAATGGGAATAGTACATGATTATTATGGATTCAGAGTGGTTAAGAATAGATATTTTTAGATAAGTGTTTTGATATGCCTTCTGATATTTAGTATGAGATAATAAGTTACCTTTAAGGACCAATGATTTATGCTATCTGTAAAGTTAATCAAAATCGAATCTAATATAATATAAGAGATGTATTAGAGATTGTTAAGTGATTGTCATTGCAGGGGCATTCCATCATTACTAGTTAGGGTCAGTCCAGTTCAGATAGTCTAGGTTATTGATTGTAATATTATAACAAATAATGTAGAGCTTCAAATCTAGGTACATTTATTTAATTGAAAAGAATAATAGTAAGCCTATGGGATGACACGTAACTAGTATTTTGGGAATAAGGGACACTTACTATATAGGTCAGAACATCCATAACCTTTAGAATAGGATGATACAGCTCAGGCTAGCATGTTGATGGCGGTACAGGTCAAATGATTAACATTATGGCTTGTTAAGTATATGTATTATAAAATTAGTGAAATGAAGTAATAATTTGGCCCATAAGGAGATGGAGTATCTTATAAATACAGTGGTGAATGTGTGGTCTGTGAATTAAAAAGCCCAGATGAAGTCTGAAGATCTCTGAAGATATGAACCCTTAATAAGAAGCTTGGGTATAACCCTTGAAATTGAAATAAATGTGACCTTGGAGATAGCCCAGTGACTTGCACTTTGGAAAGTAGTGCTGACAGCTTCCGAAGGGAGGATTGACTAGTCGAAGAACCAATCAAGAATAAGAAAAACAGAAACAGAGAACAATGGACAGTATAGCCAGGTGCAGAATGAGCTAATTGTACAAGGTCAATGATAAGAAATTGTTATAAAAACTTTGATTGCTGCAATGTTCAGGGCTCAATCTCATTCGGCCGAGCCCGTGTTGTTGATTTATTGCAATAAAGCTTTATTTAAAACTCTGTCTGTCTATCTTGTGTCCTAATTGCCTTTATTTTTAGGTAAAAAGCCTTCTGATGATGAATTTTTTGCCACAACAGGATGTTTGAAGGTGACTGCTTTAAAACATGGGATCTAGAACGCTCTTCAATAGTAATGAAAGCAATAGATTTACTGGATAGACCCTTAACAGATAGAGACTTGGACTCCTTGATACCCTACCAGCAAACTGGTCAGAAAAATGTGCTATGGTCATGGCAGTATAAGAGTATAAGAAGTTACTATAGGATATCTACAAGAAGAGGGAAGGGTTAAAAGAGTATATACACCTGATCCAAGAGTGTATCTAGATGCGATAGGACAGCCTAGGAGGTTTCCTGAAGAATACAAGGTACAAAATGAGGTTAGAGCAGGATTTGAATCAATCTTTATCTGGATAACTCAAAATAAGAACCTAGAGTGGATTAACTATTTTTACAAACAGAGGTTTATTAACTATACTGACAATGCATTAACTGCCCTGGGCGAACAGGTGGATGCCACCAGTTGGATGGCTTGGCTGAATAGACAAGCTCTAGACTGGTTATTAGCAGAAAAAGGAGGAGTATGCCAGATGTTCAGAGATGCGTGCTATACATTCATTCCAAACAACACAGCCCCTGAGGGTTCCTTTACGCAGGCAATGATTAAGCTAAAGACACTTGGGTGAGGATTCTGGAGGTCTCTGCTTAATAAAGCAGGAATTATTTTACTGGCTGTTTCAATGTTGCTCTGCTGTGCCCTACCCATTGCCCGATCTTTCATCACCAAAATTGCTGTAAAACAATTGAACGTACAGATTTGTAAACCACAGCCCACCCCAAGGCCAGACATCGCTTTTGTTTTGGATGATATTTTACAAAATGAAGCACAGAAGATTAGGTTCCCTGGGTGAAAAACTGGCGACTGCTCCCCAGGGAGGTGACCCTCTATGTTGTGCAAAGTACCTGGGTTGAAGAAAAATTTCCTTTCAGTGGAAACATATTTTCTCCAAAAGAAGGAAAAGCACTTATTATGGAAAATTATTATTTTCATAACCCTCATGTATGTGTTATTCTCTTGTAACCTTCATGTATTATGTTATATTCCCATGTTATTCAATTTTATATGTACTCATGATTGATTATGCATATTTTTGACTGTTAGGATAGGGCCAGGAAGTCTTTTACTCCTCTCTGTTGATTGATGGGGGGAGATGTTTGGCTCCTGTGCCACCAGAGGAAGGGTACGGGTGTCGATGGGTTAAGAAGAACTATGATGGGCCTGTATTAGGCTCCGAGGAAGATATTCATCGACGTTCCCTACCTTTCTTTTGCAATTTCAGGTTAGATGGCGAGGCTTGATTAAGCCTCAAAGGGATGATAATATATGGGAAAATAAAATTTGTATATTCATGTATTAGCATAAATAAATATAGAAAAATATATAAGCATTAACCTTAGTGCAAATGTTAATACAAGTCAGGCACACTAAGCAAATGGTTAAATAAAGGTACATGCCATATTTCTTTTTTAATTAGAGCTTAGTTCTAGCCACCAATAGCTTATTAGCTCGAAGACCAAGGAAGAGGAAATGATAAGGTAAGACAGCCCAAAATTGGAAGAAGGAGAGTATCTCTAAACTGAAGGCCGACTAAAAAATAAGCGAAGCAGAAAAATAAAGATAAATAGCAGAAAATAAAATTACCGGTGGTTCCCATAAAACACTTTTTTGACAGCTGCAGAAAAAGGAGTCAGAATGAGCAGCGAATGAGCTGTTTTGAGCAAGGTCAGAATGATAAGAAATTATTATATAAAATGTGATTTTTGGCCTGTTCAGGGCTTGGCTCAATTTGGCCTAATTGGGCTGAGTCCACTTAATTGTTTTATTGCAATGAAGCTATATACTCTGCCTATCCTGTGACTCCTAGAGCCTTCATTTCAGGTGAAGACCTTTTGGTGCATCTTTTGCTCCAACGATTTTGCTTTGTTAATCCCAAATATTTAAACTCATCCACCTTCGCCAACTCTACTTCCTGCATCCTCACCATTCCACTGACCTCCCGCTCATTTACACACATGTCTTCATTCCTCTCCTCTCTAGAGCATATCTCCACCTCTTCAGGGTCTCCTCAACCTGCTCCTTACTATCGCTACAGATCACAATGTCATCAGCAAACATCATAGTCCACGGGGACTCCTGTCTGATCTCATCTGTCAACCAGTCCATCACCATTGCAAATAAGAAAGGGCTCAGAGCTGATCCCTGATGTAATCCCAACTCCACGTTGAATGCATCTGTCACTCCTACCGCAGACCTCACCACTGTCACACGTCACTCGTACATATCCTGTACAACTCTTACGTACTTCTCTGCCACTCCCCACTTCCTCATATAATACCACAGCTCCTCTCGAGGCACCCTGTCATATGCTTTCTCCAGGTCCACAAAGTCACAATGCAGCTCCTTCTGGCCTTCTCTAAACTTCTCTATCAACATGCTCAGAGCAACCATTGCATCTCTGGTGCTCTTTCTTGGCATGAAACCATACTGTTGTTCACTAATCATCACCTCACTTCTTAACCTAGCTTTAACTATCTTTCCCCTGTAGTCTTTTATTCCCCTGTAGTTACTGCAGTCCTGCACATCCCCCTTATTCTTAAATATCTGCACTTCTTCTCCACTCCTCATGCATCCTCTCACATTCCAAGATTCTATTATACAATCTGGTTAAAAACTCCACTGCCACCTCTCCTAAAGACCTCCATGCTTCCATAGGTATGTCATCTGGACCAACGACCTTTCCACTTTTCATCCTCTTCAAAGAAGTCCTTACTTCCTCTTTGCTAATCCATTGCACTTCCTGATTCACTATCTCCACATCATCCAACCTCTTCTCTCTCTAGTTCTCTTCATTCATCAGCCTCTCAAAGTACTCTTTCCATCTACTCAACACACTCTCCTTGCTTGTGAGTACGTTTCCATCTTTATCCTTTATCATCCTAACCTGCTGCACATCTTTCCTAGCTTGGTCCCTCTGTCTAGCCAATCGGTACAGGTCCTTTTCTCCCTCCTTAGTGTCCAACCTCTCATACAACTCATCATACGCCTTTTCTTTAGCCTTCGCCACCTCTCTCTTCATCTTGCGCCTTATCTCCTTGTACTCTTGTATACTTCCTGCATCTCTCTGACTATTCCACTTCTTCTTTACCATCCTCTTCCTCTGTATGCTCTCCTGTATTTCCTCATTCCACCACCAGGTTTCCTTTTCCTCCTTCCTCTTTCAAGATGTTACACCAAGCACCCCTCTTGCTGTCACCCTTACTACATCTGCTGTAGTTTCCCAGCTGTCTGGTAACTCTTCACTGCCACCCAGTGCCTGTCTCACCTCCTCCCTAAACTCAACCTTGCAATCTTCCTTTTTCAACTTCCAGCATTTGATCCTTGGCTCTGACCTCACTCTCTTCCTTTTCTTGATCTACAACATCATCGTGCAGACCACCATCCTATGCTGCTTAACTATATTTTTCCCTGCCACCACTTTGCAGCAAAGAGCTGTGATGACTTTATAGCACCAAACTCTTGTATTTTCTTGTCCAACAGGGTCTCAAAAGGTGTCATCCAAATTGTTTAAAAATGATGAAGATCCTAAAGGTCACCGGGTAATGACCTATAATGCAGTAGAAGATTAGGAGCTGATAGATGACTTCTACAGAAGTGTTCTCAAGAGCTGTAGGCACTTTTGAAAAGATTGACAGAGTTCATTTCATTCTGGATGTGCCGATACCAGAGGCTCATTTGGCTTCAGTGAATCTGTAATGAGTATAGAAAGTGTCTCTATGAGTAACGTCCTCTGTTTCTGTATTTGTGATTCTTATTGAAGCTGTAGAAACAGTTGAGAGGATTTCTCCACCAGAGGCAGAAGGTCTGTTCATTGATGGACCAGTAGACGGTGAATGGTATGTCATGTGATGTTGAGAGGAGAGACAGTCCTTTCTTTTTATTTTCAGCAGCATTCTTTTGTTAATCAGAATACCATTTTATTTGTAGTGAATTTAGACAAGAATATAAACTAAATATATATAAATTCAAATATATATATGTTTAAAGTGAAATTTTAAATATGCATTAATACACGTTTAGTATTGGTGAAAGTAATTTTTTTTTAAAGTGAAGCAGAAGAGTTTGATATTCTGTACTTGAATTGTAACAGTTGAAAGCACAAGGTCAGCATCACTAAGGCATTTCAACTTGGGATTCCATCACAACCCCTCCTCTAATAAACATGCCCATTTCTTTATTTGTCTTTTGCCTTTTTTATTTCTGAGTGTTAAACTATGCATAATAGAGTTGTGTATATCTGATTAAACCATTGATGTAAATAATAAAGGACACTTTTATTATTAGAGATCCTTGATTAAGTTCTGCATATTTGAAATTGTCTGCTTATGTGTTTTTAGCCAATTCATATCATCTGCATTTTTTCTTTAACTTTTATAACTTCACTGTACAGTTTTGTTCCTTTTTTGTATGATACAAGCATACATGTTTATCCCCATTACATTGTTCTTTTATATATATATATATATATATATATATATATATATATATATATATATATATATATATATATATATATATATATATATATAATAGCTTCAGTATATTCCCCGATCAGTCTGTTTGTTAAATTAATTGTAAATATTAATTGTAAATATTTCTTGAAATGATTCTACTATTTATACTTAATAATAATTAATAAAATTTTGTTTTTGGTAGTGACAATACTGAGTGTTTGAATTTGTCCTAGGCCAATCAATTCACGCATCAACACAAATACAATTGATAGATTTGAGCAGAACCTCCACTTGTATCAACATGGACTACAGATGGCATGGACTTTGCTAGACTCGCTGGTAATCCCACAAAATAAATCAGCTTGGAAACTGAGCATCTTGATCAAGATTTAGCTGTTCACTTACAAACACAGTCTAGAACAATGTGGTTCTTATCACTCACCACATCCATAAACCTTCACTTAGGCCTTCCTCTTACCTGGCAGCTCCATCCTTAACATCCTTCTCCCTATATATCCAGGATCTCTCCTCTGCACATGTCCAAACCAACCCAATTTCGATTCTCTGACTTTGTCTCCCAACTGTCCAATTTGAGCTGACCCTCTAATGTCCTCATTTCTAATCCTGTCCATCCTTGTCACACTCAATGCAAATCTTAGCATCTTTAACTTTGCCACCTCCTGCTCCATCTCCTGGATTGTAAATGCCTGATAAATGGAGACTCAAAAATTTTGAAGCTCAGTATTCTAAAACCATGACTCACAGCTAGAACCTTGTTAGTCTAAGGTCTTCACCTTAAGTACATGTCTGTTATATATATATATATATATATATATATATATATATATATATATATATATATATATATATATATATATACAATTTAAAACTACTAAATGTAAACCTGTTTTTCAGTATAAACCTATGACAAACGAGAATAAAAAATGCCTTACCAGAAATATCATTGCCAAAATAAATTCCAGCTGTTCAGTTGAATTATTTAATGGTTAAGACTTGACAGACTCAGTGTAGTGTTTGTTAAATGACCAGTAAAGTGGAGTCATTTACAGCTTGTACAGGTTGTTATGTCAGGGCCATCTGGTCAGTTCTACTGGAGTATATCCACTCGGTGTGCTCTTAATGTGCTTTTTGCTTGGGTAGTCATATAGGATTATGCCCAGCTTAACTATCTGCCATCTCTGCCTTGTTAACATTCGTGATGCTGATGCACATCAGTGCCTCCTATACAGTTGGACTCCTGTCAATAAGGCCGATGTGTTTAGCACACCACTAGGACCTGATGTAGTCAAATGGAGGCTAAATGAGATATAAACTACATACAAACATCTGTCAAGTTTTAATCTCTAAATGTAATTTTTGCATAAGTAATATGTATTATAATTAACATGTATTTTATGGTCCTAAAGAGGTAGTTAAAATCCAACGAGTAATAAAGGTCCAATTAGGTCAAATAATTGAATAGCCTGATTAACAGGTGTACAGTCACAAAAACTTTTTAAGGCATAATGTTTGCTCTTCGCAAATCATTTAACATAGTAAATTTAATTATAAAAATGATAATTGAAAGGTGACTATTAGCTCTATGATAACCGTGTTTCTTACATTTAACATTGATAAAATGTAGAGACAGCCAAATGATGCTTTCAGTTCACGATTTTATTTCCAGCTTTCTTAATGTTGTCTATTCCTTGATAAATGAACGTGAGAGTGTCAAATATGTGATCTGTAATATTCTGTAATCATAATATAGGTAAAAAAAACTTGAATACGAAATCCACAGGCAACAAGCTCACTAGAGCTGTTGGTATGTTGGGAACAGCCATGAATACTGCAGAATATCTGACATACATCAGCAAACAAACAACAGAGGCTGCTCTGCAGACAGAAGGAGCTAAAATGGATTATTAGGAATACTTAAATAAATGTTGAGAAAAAGTAATGAAAGTAATAAAACACATTTTTAGGGTTGTGTATTATAGAATTATAAAAGTTGAAGTATAAAAACTTAACACTGAGGATTTATTCAAAATTTAAAATTGTAATACGTTTATAGCCCATCTTTAACGTGACTTGTTAAATGTAGGCGACTATTTCATTTGGACATTCAAGTAAACAACAACAGTCAAATATTTGTTTTAATCTAACTGACCTAATCAAGTATAGACCACACTTAAGTCTAAGTCAATCCATTAAAATTAGGCGGACACAAATTTGTATTCACATGTTAATTGAAATTTTATTCAGATGTTGTTTAGTAACAAAAAATATCATATATCCAAACTTATGATCATTAATTTCAAAACCTCTAATCATAAACGACAATGGTAAAAATACACTGTAGTCTTAATAATGCACTTGACAGAATGCTATAGTGTAAGATAGTGGAACTAGATGACTACCATCGCAGATGTACTTTACAAACTTCTCTTGCAGTCACTTTATCTTGACCGTCCACCTTTAG
Organism: Polypterus senegalus; assembly: GCF_016835505.1. Taxonomy (NCBI): domain Eukaryota; kingdom Metazoa; phylum Chordata; class Cladistia; order Polypteriformes; family Polypteridae; genus Polypterus; species Polypterus senegalus. The sequence goes on from NC_053167.1 coordinate 40,493,819, forward strand.
AAATTACCTCACACATCCACCTTTAGGAATTACTCCCGCCTTGCTTTTTAAATATACATAAGGCAATTGGCTAAAGTGGAACATGAATGACAAATAACACTGATTGGCGATTTGCTGAAATAAAGTGTGATTGACCACAACGTTTAAAGTTTTGATTGGCTGATAAGTGCCAGACGTTCACAAATTTAATATTTGATTGGCTGAAATTGAAAATGATGTCACGCCCATTTTACTCCAGTCTGCAGCAATATCTACTTGAAGAAGTACAGCAGTGATTGACCAAACCCAAGTATACCCCTAGATATATATATTAAAACACTAATTATTGTCACTACCAAAAACAGAATTTTATTAATTATTATTCAGTATAAATTGTAGAACCATTTCATGAAATATTTACAATTAATAATAATGATGGGTCAGTTGAATTGAAAAAAAGAATGCACAAAAAAGATTAATTTAACAAACAGACTGATTAGGGAATATGCTGAAGCTGAAGCATTAAAACTGCAGCATGTCCACTTCTACCTATTATATATATACAGGAGGTCCTAGGGTTACGACACAGTTCCGTTCCTACAACAGTGATGTAACCCGAATTTTGGTGTAAGTCGAAACACACTCTAGTCTAAGTCACTTACCTATTTTAAAACATTTGCAAAATCATAATCTAGAAAATAAAAACACAAAATCTAAGCCTGAGAAAAAAGAAAAGGACATAAATATACTGTACTGTACACTGTACTGTAGTAACAGAAAGAATGAGTGTAAAAAATGCTTCCCTTCTCATGTGTCAATTTTTTTATGTTTTTATGGGAGTGAGCGTTGTAAATTCGAAACGTTGTATGTCGAAACGTTGTAACCCGAGGACCCCCTATATATATATATCCCGGCTACAAAGTCGTTCTTTTTATGAAAATACAGCACTGAAGTGCATACAAACGAGTCCAAAACAAGACTGAGGGAAGAAGGAAAAAGGGCAGGCTTTTAAAGGGAATACAGGAAGTGAGGTCATAAGGATTGGGCACGTGTTCTTCACTCATTGGATCGAGCCCGGACGTGACATCACAGGGGCCGGAGCTGGTAACATCTACTTCCATTGTCTCGGTTCTGGAAGTGACGTCAAGAGAGCCAGGTGGAATCTCCCGGGAATGGTCTACAGGAAAGGGAGAAAAAGAGTCAGTGCACTCTGCCACATCCCGGCATGCTTTAGAACTGCTGTCACTCAAGCCCTTTAGTTGCCTCCCATGCGCGTGTGTGACAAGGTCCCCCTTAGCCCAGACCCTTTGGGTCGGGCGACTAACCGAGAGGTCATGAACCCGAGAAGAGCATTAGCATTGGCATGGAGGCGCCCAGCGATGAACGAGCGAAAACTTGTACGGCTGTAGGTCAAAAAACCCACCGGGATTCAACTCCTTGTGCAGGGCAATCCACTGTAGAGGTGCATGGTCCGTGACAAGGTGAATTCCCGTCCAACAGGTAGTACCTATGCTGAGTAATCGCCCATTTAATCGCCAAAGCCTTCCTTTCCACCACTGCATACCTAATCTCCCGGTTCAACAGTTTCTGGCTCAGGAACATGATGGGGTGTTCCACACCATCGACACTTTGGCTCAGCACGGCGCCCAGGCCTGTGTCTGGCGTCCGCCTGGAGGATGAAAGGCAAAGAAAAGTTAGGTGCCATCAAAATAGGTGCGACGTAAGGGCCTGATTTAAGTCACCAAATGCAGCGCCTGTTTTCAGTCCATACCACAATGTTCGGGCCCTCTTCTTTGTTAAATCAGTCAAGGGCGCCGCTCTCCGAAACCGGGTACAAACCGGCGGTAGTACCCGGCTAACCCGAGAAAGGCTTGGACCTGCCGCTTGGTTCGCGGACGGGGCCATTTCAGAATGGCATCAATTTTGGAGCACTGTGGCCTTACGGTACCCGACCCACCAGGTAGCCTAAATATTTGGCCTCGCTTAATCCAAAGAAGCATTTCTTGGGATTAATCCGAGCCCGCCTCACCAAGTGTCCGTAATACCGCTTGGACATGCTGTAGGTGTTCCTTCCATGTGCTGGAATAGATGACCACGTCATCCAGGTAGGCAGCACTGTATGAGTTATGAGGCCGAAGCACTTTGTCCACCAGACGCTGAAAGGTTGCTGGAGCCCCGTGTAACCCAAATGGAAGGACACGATACTGCCAGTGTCCGCTAGGGGTACTAAACGCTTTTTTTTCCTTCAGGAGTCCGTTAAAGGAACCTGCCAGTACCCTTTGTCATGTCAAGTGTGGTCAGGTATTGAGCCTGTCCAAGCCTCTCGAGGAGGTCGCCCACGTGGCATTGGATAGGCATCAAATTGGGAGACTTGATTAAGCCGACGGAAGTCATTGCAGAACCTCCAACTCCCGTCAGGCTTACCGACGAGCACAATGGGGCTGGACCAGGGACTATAACTTTCCTCAATCACACCTAGTTCCAGCATGCGCTTGATCTCAAGCTCCACTTCAGCCTTTTTTGCCTCGGGAAGACGGTACGGGCGTTCTCGGACAACAACCCCGGGCTCTGTCACAATGTTGTGCTCAATCAGAGAGGTCCTTCCGGGGTTTTCACTGACTACCTCCCAACGGTCCGGATAACTGTTTCCAGCTCCTGCCGTTGTCTGGGACTTAAGTCCATGCCGAAGTTAAGGCTGTGTGTGTGAGCGAAGAGTGAGCGGGGCTGGCCGGAGGAGGGATCGGGGTCCCTGTCCTTCCACGGTTTCAGCAGGTTCACATGATAAACCCGCTCCTTGGCCGACGCATTGGGTTGACTCACCAAATAGTCGACCAGTCCCTTCCTCTCCTTAACTTCGTAGGGGCCTTGCCAGTGGGCAAGCAACTTAGAGTGGGAGGTAGGCACTAGGACCATGACCCGATCTCCGGGTGGAACTCCAAGAGACGTGCCGGTTGTAGTAACGGGCCTGTGCTGCTTGAGCCTCCTCCATGTGACTTTTAAGGACAGGCGAATCTTTCCAAATCTATCGCGTAACTGCGTGATATACTCCAATATGTTTGTAGAGGGAAGAGCCTCTTCTTCCCAGCCTTCTTTCAAAATATCTAATATGCCCGAGGTTGTCGCCCATACAGTAGTTCAAAGGGGAGAACCCGTGGAGGCTTGTGGGACTTCCGATAGGCAAAAAGGACGAGGGGGAGGAGCTGATCCCAGTTCCTTCCATCCTCGCTGACCACCTTACGCAGCATTTGCTTGAGAGTTTGATTAAACCTCTCTACTAATCCGTCGGTTTGAGGATGATACACGAGGTCTTTAAATGCTTTATTTTCAGTAATCTGGCAGTCTCCTTGAACGTCTCCGAGGTGAAGGGGTCCCCTGGTCTGTCAAGACTTCTTTGGGATCCCCACGCACGCAAAGACCCCTAGTAATTCCCATGCGATGGCTTTAGAGGTAGCTGAGCGCAATGGAACAGCTTCAGGGTATGTAGCATAATCCACGAGGACTAAAATGTACTTGTGTCCTCGGGCTGAGGGCTCTAGGGTCCAACCAAATCCACCCCAATTCTGTGGAAGGAACGTCAATCAGGGTATAGGGATGAGAGAAGCACGGTCCCTTCTAGGAATTTGTCGCAGTTGACACTCCGGGCAGGAAGCGCAAAAGTGACAAACCTCCTCATTGATCCCGGCCAGTAGAAGCGGAGTTTGATCCGCTCCAGAGTTTTCGGTGCCCAAGTGGCCACCTAGGAGGTGGGCGTGTACTAGCTTGCAGACCTGCTGCGGAAGGTACGCTGAATTAGCAGCAGCTTTCTCTCCTGCCCATCATGCATTGCTACACGATAAAGGAGGTCGTTGTCTTACACAAAGTGAGGACCCTGTGGCATTGACTGGTTGGTGCTGGCCATTGACTAGGACCACTGCATTTTTGCAAATTTCAGGGAGTCGTCACTCCACTGCTCCCTTTTAAAGGAGTCCGGCGTGTCTCTGAATTGGAACCGCAAAAGGGAGAGTGGGTCTGCACCACCTCAATGGGCGTGGTTTCCTCCCGCTCTGCCGCGGCTCTGGTGGATGACATGTCAGCACGCGCGGCTCGGGAATTGCCACGTCACCAGGGCGGCCTCTTCGTCTCTCTCTGCTGGCTGATTACGGCGTGGAGGCAGCTTGAGACGGCTCATCTCCGTCCCATGACTAGGCCCAAGTTAACCCCGGGAGTGGTAGGTGTCTCACCGCTTTTAATATTAGGCCAGTCCCGCCCTAGTATCACCGGGTGTGGAGGATCAGGAAGGATTGCCACGGTTACTTTCTGAACTGATCCTCCGTAGCTGATGACACAAGCGGCGGTCCTGTACCAGCGGGTTTCCCCGTGGACACAGGTTATACCGGCCTTAAATTTTAACCACTGTTGTGGTAGCACAAATCGGCGGGCAACAATGGAAATGTTGCTGCCGGTATCGAACGGTTTTAAACTCGTTAATGATCGCCCCTCCACCTTATTCCCAAGCGGTTTGCACACCCGGTCCGGGACGCTGGCACAAGCTCTGGGTTGTATGCGTCGCTAGGTTTTGGGCATACTCCGGCGAGTTCGCCAAGGGACGGTTCAGCTCCCCAGATTGTGAGGCCGTCCTTTGTTTTTCTCTGAGCTCTATGAGCTGTGCCAGGTTTGTGAACAGGCTACTAACCTGCCAGTCTGGGGCACCCTAGATGGAAATCGGGGCTCTGGCTTCACAGGGAGGCGGGCACTCTCCTCCGAGAGAGCATAAACAGCCCTCTTAGCCTCCCCTTCGGCAGCCCAAGTCTGTGAGCCCCTCCCGAACAATCCCTGGCCAGCCTAGGTTGCCCAGTGGAGCATGCGGGAGCAGAGCCTGTACCGGGCCACTCCGAAACACGGACACCCTCCCGCCTGGAAACTTCGGCCCCAGTGCGCTCCCACCTGGATGTGTTGCAGGTCCTGTCCCTTTTCTTCCAAGACTTCTCCATCCTGCCGACTACACCAATGTCGCAATCTTGAGACATACTCAAGATAAAGATTTGGGGCAGCCACCCATATAATCTGGTATCCCGGCTACAAGCGAATCCAAAACAAGACTGAGGGAAGAAGGAAAAGGGCAGGCTTTTAAAGGGAAGACAGGAAGTGAGGTCATAAGGATTGGGCACGTGTTCTTCACTCATTGGATCGAGCCGGACGTGACATCACAGGGGCGGAGCTGGTAACATCTACTTCCATTGTCTCGGTTCCGGAAGTGACGTCAAGAGAGCCAGGTGGAATCTCCCGGGAATGGTCTACAGGAAAGGGAGAAAAAGAGTCAGTGCACTCTGCCACATCCCGGCATGCTTCAGAACTGCTGTCACTCAAGCCCTTTAGCTGCCTCCCATACGCACATGTGTGACAATATATATATATATATATATATATATATATATATATAAATATATATATATATAGTGAAAGTAACGCTATATAGCGCCCGACCCAGCACAGACTACACCAGAGGCACATGTAAAATGACACAAGACTTTTATTTCTCTTCAGCTGGAGGGCACGTCTTCCCCGTAATCCCTCCTGCCACAACACAGTCCCAAAGGCACTTTAACAAACCACAACTACACTCCCGTTTGGCAGCACCACACTTCCCTGGCAACCTTGCCCTCTTCTTCCCGATTCTGGCCCTGAGTGGTGGTTGCCGGCCCTTTTTATAGCCCACCCGGAAGTGCTCCAGGTGCTTGATCACCTGCTTCTGATTGCACTTCCGGGTGGGGCTGTAAAGTTGTCCAGGTCGGCTCAGGGACCCATGCAGCACCCTCTGGCGGCCACCCCAGATCCCAAAAGGGCTGTGGAGAACTCCATCTCCCACGGAGCCCTGCAGGAAACTGAGGCACCATCTTTAGCCAGGGAGGCTGTCACCAAGCGTCCCGGGCAAGGTATTGAGCAGTCCATGATTGCTCCCCTGGGACATGTGTAGAAGGGTCGTCATGCCTGCCACAATATACATATATATAAATAAATAAAAGAACAATGTAATGGGGATAGACATGTATGCTTATAACGTACAAAAAATGAATAAAACTGTACAGTGAAGTTATAAAAGTTAAAGAAAAAATGCAGATGACATGAACTGTTAAAAACAGATTAGCAGACGATTTCAAATATGCATTGTGGCGGCCGGACGCAGAGTGGGCGTGAGGAGGGCTTTGCCTCCTCCAGACCGCGAGGCGTCCGTCCTGGAATTCTATTAGGAGCCACGGGTCGAGGGGCATGGAAGCCCTACCCTGTAGGGGCCCGTGGTTACCGCCAGGCGGCGCCCGATGCGGTTGCGTCCGTGTGGCCCTCGGCGGGATGGAGCCCGGCGGGGCGCGCTGGAGGACCGGAGGAGGGCGTGTGCCTCCTCCAGAGCGAGTGGGGCGTCCGTCCTGGTTAGACAGGGGCCTCGGGTACAGGGCTTGAAGCCCAGCCTTGTAGGGACCCGTGGCCACCGCCAGGCGGCGCCCAGTGCCTGTTTATTCCGGGAGCCCGGCACTTCCGCCACACCAGGAAGTGCCGGGGACAACCCAGGCTCTGTCACAATGTCTTCCTGGCGCCTCCCGTCTCTCTCCAGTTCAGTCTTTCTGCCTCCCTTTATGGGGAGCCGGATGGGCTCCAGCTGCTTCCGGCACTTAACAGCGTGCAGAACTTAGTCAAGGATCTTTAACAATAAAAGTGTCCTTTATTATTTACATCAATAGTTAAATCAAAAATACACAACTCTATTATGCACTGTCAGTTTAACACTCAGAAATAAAAAAGGCAAATGACAAATAAGGGGGCTGTGATGGAATCCCAAGTTGAAATGCCTTAGTGATGCTGACCTTGTGCTTCCAACTGTTACAATTCAAGTACAGAATGTCAAACTCTTCTCCCACACTTTAAAAAAGAAAAAATATTTACTTTCACCAATACTAAATGTGTATTAATGCATATTTAAAATTTCACTTTAAACATATACCGTATATATTTGCATTTATATATATTTAGTTTATATTCTTGTCTAAATTCACTGAAAAAAAGAAAGGACTGTCTCTCCCCTCAACACCACATGAAATACCACTCACTGTGTACTGGTCCATCAATGAACAGACCTTCTACCTCTGGTAGAGAAATCCTCTCAACTGTTTCTAGAGCTTTAATAAGAGCCGATCACAAACACAGAAACAGAGGACTCATAGAGACACTTTCTATACTCATTACATATTCACTGAAACCAAATGAGCCTCTGGCATCAGCACATCCAGAATGAAATGAACTCTGTCGATCTTTTCAAAAGTGCCTACAGCTCTTGGGAACACTTCTGTAGAGGCCATCTATCAGCTGCTTATCTTCTACTGCATTATAGGTTATTACCCGGTGTCCTTTAGGATCTTCATCATTTTTAAACAATTTGGATGACAACTTTTGAGATCCTGTTAGACAAGAAAATACAAAAGTTTGGTGCTATAAAGTCATTATACAGTGCATCCAGAAAGTATTCGCAGCGCATTTCCACATTTTGTTATGTTACAGCCTTATTCCAAAATGGATTAAATTCAATTCTTTCCTCAGAATTCTACACACAACACCCCATAATGAAAATGTGAAAAAAGATTACTTGAGATTTTTGCAAATTTATTAAAAATAAAAAAATTGAGAAAGCACATGTACATAAGTATTCACAGCCTTTGCCATGAAGCTCAGAATTGAGCTCAGGTGCATCCTGTTTCCCCTGATTATCCTTGAGATGTTTCTGCAGCCTAATTGGAGTCCACCTGTGGTAAATTCAGTTGATTGGACATGATTTGGAAAGGCACACACCTGCCTATATAAGGTCCCTCAGTTGACAGTTAACGTCAGAGCACAAACCAAGAATGAAGTCAAATGAATTGTCTGTAGACCTTCGAGACAGGATTGTCTCAAGGCACAAATCTGGGGAAGGTTACAGAAAAATTTCTGCTGCTTTGAAGGTCCCAATGAGCACAGTGGTCTCCATCATCCGTAAGTGGAAGAAGTTCGAAACCACCAGGACTCTTCCTAGAGCTGGCTGGCCATCTAAACTGAGCGATCAGGGGAGAAGGGCATTAGTCAGGGAGGTGACCAAGAACCCGATGGTCACTCTGTCAGAGCTCCAGAGGTCCTCTGTGGAGAGAGGAAAACCTTCCAGAAGGACCACCATCTCTGCAGCAATCCACCAATCAGGCCTGTATGGTAGAGTGGCCAGACTGAAGCCACACCTTAGTAAAAGGCACATGGCAGCCCACCTGGAGTTTGCCAAAAGGCACCTGAAGGACTCTCAGACCATGAGAAACAAAATTCTCTGGTCTGATGAGACAAAGATTGAACTCTTTGGTGTGAATGCCAGGCGTCACGTTTGGAGGAAACCAGGCACCGTTCATCACCAGGCCAATACCATCCCTACAGTGAAGCATGGTGGTGGCAGCATCATGCTGTGGGATGTTTATCAGCGGCAGGAACTGGGAGACTAGTCAGGATAAAGGGAAAGATGACTGCAGCAATGTACAGAGACATCCTGGATGAAAACCTGCTCCAGAGCGCTCTTGACCTCAGACTGGGGCGACGGTTCATCTTTCTGCAGGACAACGACCCTAAGCACACAGCCAAGATATCAAAGGAGTGGCTTCAGGACAACTCTGTGAATGGCCCAGCCAGAGCCCAGACTTGAATCCGATTGAACATCTCTGGAGAGATCTTAAAATGGCTGTGCACCGACGCTTCCCATCCAAACTGATGGAGCGTGAGAGGTGCTGCAAAGAGGAATGGGCGAAACTGGCCAAGGATAGGTGTGCCAAGTTTGTGGCATCATATTCAAAAAGACTTGAGGCTGTAATTGCTGCCAAAGGTGCATCGACAAAGTATTGAGCAAAGGCTGTAAATACTTATGTACATGTGATTTCTCAGTTTTTTTTATTTTTAATTAATTTGCAAAAACCTCAAGTAAACTTTTTTCACATTGACATTATGGGGTGTTGTGTGTAGAATTCTGAGGGAAAAAAATTTATTTAATCTACGTATTTTGGAATAAGGCTGTAACATAACAAAATGTGGAAAAAGTGATGCGCTGTGAATACTTTCCGGATGCACTGTAGCTCTTTGGCTACTAGATAGATTACAATAACAAAGTTTTACTTGTTATCTGAACTAAGTTACCAGCAAGTGATCGTCTGCTCCGTGGTCCTTTATGATGAACTCCAACAGTGTTTCATGTTGAGTCCTCCTCAAAGCCCTGCTGATCTCTGCAGCCACAAAAACCAGAGTCACTTTTTCTGGAGTCAGCTACTCAACCGAAGCCACACAGCTACGGTGGACACACACAAATAAATACATCAAATTGTCATATGTAGTATTTGTCTTGTGCAAGCTATCTGGTTTTGGTCTGAACACTCCTGTTTTCTCAGAAAAGTGGACACTTTTGGAATAGAGTTCAAACAGTGAGAATTACTCTGTGGTTCACTACAAAAACTCTTGTTTGTGGTTATCTCAATAGTTTTTAGAATACATTCATTATTTCAGAGTATTATGAATACACCAATCTGGACACTACCTCAAGTGATATGCAAGTCACAGACATGTCATCCTAAGATAAAAAGGATATATAGAGTGCTCTCCACTATTATTAGCACCCCTTGTAAAAATTAGTAAGAAGGGTTAGAAATGTCATCTTGCACTGAAAAAATTAGAAACATCTGACTTTTAATTGAAACAATTTCATTCAAAGAAAAACAAAGTTCTCATCAAGAAATAAATATTTTTAAAATTAACATTTTTATAAGGGGTGTCATTAGTGGAAGGCAAGTTAAATGCCACACATGAAGTAAAAAATAAATATTATCTTCATCTTTAAAAGACTGACTATAAAATCAAAAGGTTCCTCATGGTCAGTGTGATGGACAGTTGTACGTTAACTGTGCTGATTGTACATTTGCTGGCCTAATTCTTCGGCTAGAAAGAACCGCAGCTACACCAGAGAGCAGATAACACCCTTTTCCAGCTTGCTTCAAGTACTTTAATAGATGTGTATACATACGTGTATGTGTGGTATCTAAACAGAAGTAAATGAATACAATAAGTACACAAATACAAATGTGATACATATATATGAACATAACTAATTAAATGTCAAACTCGCATAGCATTCAGGAAGAGCAATGTTAAACATCGATTACTTAACTATGTATTATTTAATCAAACCAGTAGGTGGCACTAATAACCAGAATAAAAGGCACAGCGTAATGTCCAAGACGGCATTCGTTTAAAAAAAAAAAAAAAAAGGCTTTACTTTTAATACTGTAAGAATCAACATATTTTAACGTCTTGGAGTGGACTAAAGTGCAGCGTACCTCTCCTTAAAGGTCAACAGTGCACCGCTTTAACAATATGTTTATTCGTAAACATCAAGCATAGCCATAATAGCGCTTTTGTGTATTTTTACTAAACATTAATATAAGTTGCAATATTAGCTAAGATATTAAGCTACATTGAACACTGCAAAAAAAAAACAACTTACTTTGTCAGTAACGCATAAAACACATTTACAAAAGGTAGCAGCAAACTATAACTTGAAAAAGGAAAACAAGCAGGCAGAAATTGTGAGCGCATTACAATTCAGAAACAAAACGCTGTGCAGGCGCAATAGTCTTGTGCGGCGTGTCTTGCCTAGGTTCAGCATTAAGCATACAGTCAGATAAAGGGCATACTGACAGAGGGCAATAGAAAAAGTACTGAAATCATATACAATCTAAACACAAATGTAAGGATACATAAAGCTTACAGTTAATATTCAAATACCATCAACATGTATATTCCACAGTCTGCTGAACCAGTACATTCATAATGGCTAACACGGTACAACACCCTAGTACTACAGACATACAAGACACCGAAATGTACCGATACTACATGGAATTGAAGACCTGGTGGAAGAAACTGGCACACATGGACAGTGACATCTTCTTCCTAATGAAATGCAAAAAGGAAAATCTTATCCCGAAAGGCATCATGATAAGGATTTAAGATTTTTCATTTAAAGATTTACCAATGTTGTTTCTTGTCCTAGTGTGTGGCTATAAACACAGGGAGCTTCAGTTTCTGTATTACATCTTGCCTGAAGAAGGGGCCTGAGTTGCCTCGAAAGCTTGCATATTGTAATCTTTTTAGTTAGCCAATAAAAGGTGTCATTTTGCTTGGCTTTTCTCTAGGAAAAGAAGGAAAGAAAAAAAATATGTGTGAAAGTCAAACACTACAAGTGAATTACAAGTTTAAGAAATGGTTGTTTGCAATTTACCCTATTTTTCATCCAAGTTCCGGAAGATATTCTTGTAGCAAGCTGACTGAAAGGATAAATATAAATGTCTCTTGTAATTAAATTGAAAAGGCTCTGTGTACATCGCGATTGCCAGTCTGACTCGCATACAATTTAGTGGTGCATTGCCCATTACATGAAAGTCTTTGGTCCTGGAATGCACCTGTTTGTTTTTACAGCTTCAAGTGCTGCTGTGTCTTTTTGCAGTATGGTGATCAGAATTGCACACAATACTCCAGTTACATGCAGTATGCTACATTCTGACCATAATATCCTTTAATCCATTCAACAATTTATTTGCTTTTTCATTGCTTCTGCACACTGCCTAGACCAGTCCTCCTTAAATTTTTTTTCCATATATTTCTGGTGACACTTACTATTAGAGGAGCTCGTCACACTGAGTTTTAAAGTAAAGTTAGAAATAGTGTTACCAGTATTTATTAGAACAAACAATACATATTTCTGGTATGGATTAAGGAAAGGTTAACAAAGGTTTATGTATTTTTTAAATGGTGACCCTGTTATTGCTAGCCCTCCCATCCAACATCCACACTGCCTGTCTATCCATGTCTCTGCTCTCATGAGTAAAGAATTTAATCTTTTTGGAACCAACTGGATTCCAAAATTGCAGTAACTTGTTGCTGGATTGTTACCATGAGTGTTATGTCTGACTGGTTTACAAAGCCTTAAATAATCTCACTCCATCCTATATTTCAAAATGCCTTTCACCTTACATTCCAAATCATAACCTAGATCCTCGAAAGAGTGTCTGCTTATAATTCCAAGAGCTAAGCTTAAGAGAAGTGGTGAGGCAACCTTCTGCTCTTATGCACCTAAAATCTGGAACAGCTTACCAATAGAAATTTGTCAGGCTAATAAGGTAGAGAACTTTAAAAAACTGCTAAAGACACATTATTTTAACATGGCTTGCTCATAGCTTCATTTTAGTGTAACCCTGATATTCTGTATATGCATTTAATTATCTCTTTATCATGGCTTGTGGTGAGCTGGCACCCTGCCCAGGGTTTGTTTCCTGCCTTGTGCCCTGTGTTGGCTGGGTTTGGCTCCAGCAGACCCCTGTGACCCTGTAGTTAGGATATAGCGGGTTGGATAATGGATGGATGGATGGATTTATCATGGCTAAGAAATCCATACTAACCCCTACTTTCTCTTCTGTTCTTTTTCTGGTTATCTGTAGTGGCGATCTGCACCACCTCCACCTGATTAAGGCACAATGCAGTCCCCACATTAATGGATTTAAGGCCAGAGGTCCACATGACCATCATTGTCTAAGTCTTCCATGTGAAGCCTGAAAACCATTATGACTGATTTAGATTATTTATATTAGGTAGAATGCCCAATGGGGGCTGGACAGTCTAATGGCATTGGAAACCCTGCAGATTTTTTTTTCACTGGCTGTCTGGATTTTTTTTTTTTTGTTTTTTTCTGTCGTCCCTGACCATCAGACCTTACTTTATTCTTTATTAATTAGTATTGCCTAATTTTATTTTTATATTTTTTCTTTGATCTTATTTCATCCTGTAAAGCACTGTGAGTTACATCATTTGTATGAAAACATGCTATACAAGTAAATGTTGTTGTTGTTCTCTTAGTTCATGGAGGACAGTTCATAGTGCTTAATACATTATGAATAAAAGCCGAAAGAGCAGGAGTTAAACATCAACCCTTTGATTCTCAGTTCTCTCAATCAAGCTTCACCCAACACCCCTCTGCAAAAGTACATGATAGTCCTTTTCATATTATAGTACTGTAGATAGAAGCAGCATGTGCTGTTGCTCAAGTAAGTAATGTTACACATGGTTCATTTTGCCTGCTGGCCTTGTTTTAGTCTGTTCAGATGTTTCATTTGCTCTAAGCCAGCAGGTGGCACTGCTGTGCATTTTATAGAAAAATAAACAAAATAAGACTGGGACCCTAGGGTGAAAGTTTCAAAGTAGTCTATCTTGTCGGCATTCCTAGAAAGCAGCTCTGCCAAATTTGCTCCAGATTGGTCAAAGGATGTAGGGATGTATATGGAAATATGGAACAGATAGACACATATTATATTGTATTTATATTGACTGGACATAGAGCATGTGCAAGCTATGTCAGGTTACTTGACTCTGTCCAATGGACTGAAAAATGCATTCAATTGTAGGCTTAGTTAACCGTCCTAAATGAATATGCAGCTGTACATAATAATATTGCTCAGTTAAAGGAACAACATGGATAGGAAGTTCTTATAAATATCAGGCAGTCTTTAAAGAAAATAACAATAATAATAAATAATACAAAGCTAGCAGTAGATCACAGAATAAATACATAATCTTCTTCTTTCAACTGCTCCCGTTAGGGGTCATCACAGCGGATCATTTTCTTCCATATCCTCTTGTCTTCTGCATCTTGCTGTGTTACACCCATCACCTGCATGTCCTCTCTCACCACATCCATAAACCTCCTCTTAGGTCTTTCTCTTTTCCTCTTGCCTGGCAGCTCTATCCTTAACATCCTTCTCCCAGTATATCCAGCATCTCTCCTCTGCAGATGTCCAAACCAACCCACTCTCGCCCCTCTGGCTTTGTTTTCCAACCATCCAACCTGAGCTGACCCTCTAATGTACTCCTTTCTAATCCTGTCCATCCTCGTCACACTCGATGCAAATCTTAACATCTTTAACTCTGCCACCTCCAGCTCCGTCACCTGTTCTTTGGTCAATGCCACCATCTCCAACCCTTATAACATAGCTGGTCTCACAGAATAAATCAGAATAAAGATCACAGAATAAATAGATAAATTTAAAAAAGGTGTCTGAAATTAGAACAGCAATGCATATTTGCAAAATATAGAATTTATATTGTACAGTAATGTATTTTGTTGTGGTTAAAATTATTTTTCATTTATGAGAATTAGAATATTATTTAAAGGAAGCTTTATTTTAATAACTTAATTTCTTTACTTGCCACTAGCCTTGTATTATTATTATTATTATTATTATTATTGCACATGGTGATAATAATATGTTCTAGATCTCCCTATTCCTGAAAATTGAACAGTATTCATTAATATCTGTGCATTTCTTTCAAAAAATTGAACATTTTAAATATTTATTGTGGTTCGTACCATTATTGCATCTATTACTATCAAATGTTTTATAAATAATACATCATGTAAATTGGAAAATTGGTTATACATACTGTATGCTGACTTGTCTAAGACTTAAAACAAATTTTGTGAAAATCAGTTGAGAAACAATAAAGTTAGAACTGATTTTAGTATAAGAATACAGCATGTCTCCATACCACCCGCACTTCAGAACAAGTACTCCACTTGAAGCTAGGAGTGTTTGGGCCCAAATAGTACTTGGATGGAAGACCATCTAGGAAAAGCTTGGGTTGCTGCTGGAAGAGGTGTTGGTGAGACCAGCATGGGGTGCTTATCCAGTGATCTGTGTGGATCCCAGTGCAGTGATGGGGACATTGTGCTGAAAACAAATTGTGCCATCCTTCTGATGAGACATAAAGCCAAGATCCTGGCTCTCTGTGGCTATAAAAGATCATGGGCATCTATTGAAAAGAGTAAGGTGTTTCCCCGATGTCCTAGTTAAATTGGCCACTATGGCCTTATCCATTCTGACCCCTTTGTTATCTCTAATTGGCTAACTCTCTCTCACACCCCTTCACCACCTAATAGCCAATGTGGGATAATTAATTAATTAATACCTGCATATTAGTTTACAAGCAGATCTGGACCACTTCAGTAGGAGGCGTGAATAGATAACATCATTGCTAATGGGAACAGCAGTCAATGCAACATTTATGTATGTGTAATATATCAAGAAAGCCTGCTCCATCACAGGGCTAACTATAAACACATTAGAAGCTGTTATGGAAAACAGAGTGATGTAAAAGTTGGATGCCATCATGAAAAAAAAAATTTTCTCTGCCCCCAGAAGGCACAGTGTCGGAGCACTTTAAGTCATAGACTCATTCCTTCATGGTGTGCTAATAAGTGGCTCTGGGGGTCTTTTCTGCCTGCTGCCATCAGGCAGTTCTGTACTTCCTTCCAACATCCCAAACAAATGCTTATACTGTTTAAGTTAATTTTACCATTTCTGTAAAAAATATGATTGATTGATTATTAGTCATGTTAGTCCAGATCTTTTCTTTTTATGTTTCTGTTGCTGTGTGAATCTAAATTTCTCCTTGGGATTAATCTAATCTATTCTCTATGCCCTCTGCCTGTAGGAGCTGACATTGGAGTAGATGAGCTAGTGTTGCAGTGGTCCTGCAATGCTCGGTTTTGCCCAGGAGAGGGCACTAAAACTTTACTTATATTATTCCTGTCAATTTGTTTTTGCTTTAAACTTCACTTATCCAGGATTATTATTTCAACTAGGCTGACCCGCCTTTTAAGGCGACCAACTTTTAAGTTGACCACTTCTTAAGGCAATTCAATATGTAGATCAATTTGATATTTTATACAAACTCATTAATTTGGTTATGTTGCATTTGAGCGGTATTACTTTAATACTCGTAGTTTCTGTTATTTTTGTGATGAAATTTAAACTTTTTTTCTATATTGAGGTCGCCCTTTTGAACACCCCTGATATTTACTACGCGGTGAGGTAGTTGTACTCCATCAACATTAATTATTTCCAGAGACATAATTTTGTCTATTTTTCCAGCGCATCGCGCACAAAAGCAAGGGAACGATGGGAGCACCAGAACTCTGCTCACATCATGTCGCTTCGTACCGCAAGCTGCAAGTAGTAAGTCTGTGATAAGCGGAATACCGCTACGCTTTCAACTCAAGGGACGGAAGGACAATCCCGACCGCTTTTATATAGTAAGAAAGAAGAAGAAGATATCGCACAGTCTGGAGTAGAAAATCATCTTTTACCTGGAAAAACGAAACTACAAATCCCATCGTGCATTGCAAAATGGACGGGGCGTGTGTGAAACTCCGCACCTGCGTAGCACTCACGGGACGGAAGGACAATCCCGACCGCTTTTATATAGAAGGATTGTTTTGAGTTTGCTCACATTACGTGGATTTCAACTACCAAGAGGCCCATACATTTGTCTAGCTCTTGATCCTTTTGTATTTACAATATATGCTTATTTATTGTTCTAGTCACTATTCCATGGATTGAAAGATGCATTTGATTTTAGGCTCGATTAACTATTCTAAATGAATAAGCAGCTGAAAATAATAAAGTAGCTTACAGTATGTCAAGGTACAACATGGATAGGTAGTCCCTTTAAATATCAGGCAATCTTCAAAGAAAATAACAATAATAACAACAATAAAAATAATGCAAAGTTTGCAGCAGGTGATGAAATAAATACTTAAATGAAAAAATAAATGTTTTCTCAAATTAGTACAGCACTGGACACTTGCAAAATTGTGAATTGTCATTGTATGGCACTGTACATTGTTGTGGTTGACTTAAGATTATTTTTCAGTGCTACGTCTTCATTACTCATATAGCACATGGAAGGAACACCTACAGCAGGTCCAAGCGGTGTTGCGGGCACTAAGTGAGACCAAACTTCAAAATAATCCAAAGAAAGCCAAATATTTAGGCCACCTGGTGGCCCGGGGTATGGTGCGACTGCAGTGTTCCAAAATTGATGTCATATTGAAATGGCCCCGTCTGAGGACCAAGTGGCAAGTCCACACCTTTCTCAGCTTAGCAGGTTACTACTGCTGGTTCATATCCAGGTTTTCTGAGAGAGCGGCACCCTTGACAGATTTTACAAAGAAGAGGGCCCCGAACAATGTGGTATAGAATGATAAGGCAGAAGCTACATTTAGTGACTTGAAACAGGCCCTTACTCCAGTACCTGTTTTGAAAGGTCCTAACTTTTCTTTTACTTTCATTCTCCAGACGGACATTTCGGACACAGGTCTTGGTGCCGTGGTGAGCCAAAGTGTCAACCGTGTTGAACACTGTGTCATGTTCCTGAGCCAGAAGCTGCTAGAATGGGAAACCAGGTATGCAGCGATGGAGCGGGAGGCTTTGGCGATTAAATGGGCGATTGCACAGCTGAGGTCCTACCTCCTGGGTTGTGAGTTCACCCTTGTTACAGACCATGCGCCTGGTAAAAACTACTGTAAACAACAGAAGGAATAAGTTGTGGCACTGACATTCATGTTTTCATTTAAAGTTGTTTTTAAACTGTGGGTTTTTGACCCCACCCAACTCTCTTTCTGTCTGATATATGCCCTTGCATTAAATTTAAAGGAGAGTATCCCACTAATTTCAAACATGAATGTAAAGCCACAGTCTATACACATTTTCTTTTTCTTTTTATCTCAGTGTATAACAGACATTATAATTTTAGGTTAGAATGACTGGTTAGTTAAGAAGTCAAAACCAACTGGGAAGCGTCAATATTGGGAAACTGGAGACAGTTCAGAAACATCACAAGGTCTAGATCTCCACATGGGGGATTTGGCATAAAGAATGGAGCTTTTGAGGCAGGGAGAGAAAGAGAGAGTGAGAGAGAGAGGGATAGGAGGGAAGGAAAAAGAAAAGAAAGATTGAATTATGAACTGCTGATTGAAGAAAAAACCTGTAAGAGGTACTATATAGGTAATATATATTTATTTATTATTTATATATTATTTATATAATATTAATATATTATTTATATATATATAGTTTTATTTGAGCCCAGGGCTCTCTTTGTGTACTGGTGTCTGAGGTTTTACAGTGCTTTAACTACAGGTCATTATACACACATAATAAATATATACATATATACATATATATATGGGGCAGTTTCTCTCCTATACTGGCAGAGGGCAGCTCCCTTGGCTTCTAGTGGGGCCACAGGTCATTAGCATGGAAGCTCAACCCCTCATTGGGCTCATGTCCACCACCAGGGGCTCCTGGACGCTTGCAGGGCCCTATTTGGCAGCACTTCTGCCACACCTGGGAGTGATGCCTGAAAGAAGGATGTTGGGCATCTGGAGTCCTTCCAGGTGCTCTATAAAAGAAGCCAGTCACCACCAGTTAATGGCCTGAGTCGGGAGGAAGTGTACAAAGCTCGTGAGGAGGAGTAGAAGGGGAAGGACTGGCAAAGAGAATGGACTGTGGCGCTGTATGGACTGTGCTGTAGCTTGGGGGAGTGAAGAGGAAACGCTTCCCTGACTGTAAATAAATTGTGTGCTGTGTAGTGAAACTTGTGTCCTGCCTGTCTGTGGTTAGGGCAGCTTCACAATATATATAAACAGTATATATACAGTATATATATTCATATACTGTATATTATAATATATTCATAATATAATATATATATTCATGTTTTTGATATAATTTGATACCTTTTTATTAAGATACAATTAAAATGATTTAAAGGATTCAGCGGGTTGGAAAATGGATGGATGGATGGATAGTCAAGACATTACTAGTGTGTATAGTGGCTACTACTGCTTGAAATGACCGATTTTTAATTTATTATACACATATGGCTTAAATCCCTATTTTCAGCAGCATTTTTTCGCTGCCCTAATTTTAAATTCCCTTAGCTTATCCTTAATTAGTCATGATTATTACTGAAAATGTTCAAATTGCATTAGCACCACAGAAACCTGTAATTCCATTCACTTGTGTTGCAAGGTACTGGCATTGCGAAAGTTCAGTTCTAGGTTCAAAAATGGCCAACCTGCAACAAAGAATAGACAACTCCATGATGCTGAACATAATACACTCTTCTAGTCATCTTCTGTCCAATGTCTGTGTTCTTTTTCCCATTGTAACCTTTTCTCTTTATTTGTCAGTACCAGTACCAGTAGTATTTGCCTGTACCTTGCTTTGTTTTTAAACTTTGCCTTTGTTTGCACATCTTTAATGATTTAAATAATAAAGTAAATACAGAGCACCTGGTATGGGGAGTGAGCCTCATCTTACCACAGTATTAGTGCCTGGGGACAGACCCCTCCAATAGTAAGCAGCAAGTTAAAGGAGTAACATGACTTTCTTAAGAGGCTTTAAAAAGATGAGCCTGGGGATGCCTGTCTAATCTACTCAAGCCAAAACTATGTGGTGTATTGAGGAGTGAAAGGCTGTGAAAGCATCACTTGTAATAAGTGCTTAAGAGGATAAGTTGTGTGTGTTTGTTTGTTAAGCTAAGGATGTGCAATAGTAGGCCAGTTCTCAAAAAATATGGTGAGTCCCGGTTCCTCCACAATAATACAGGGGGTTTGAAGGGAACACAGCAGGGCGTGATGGAGATGTTAGCATCTTCATAGGCTTACCTGCCTTATTTAATGCTTAGGTCCTTCATTCCATTGTTTGCTTCAAATGCATTCTTCTCTGTGTGCAGAAGAAGTGCTGAAGATAGTTTACAAAATTAAATGTGTCAAATTATTTCATACTTGTTGAAGAACACACATCAAGTGGTTTCAGATAAAGAAATCTTCCAAAACATATCTCTGTCTGGGTGACTGAGTGTCCAGTGTATCCCAATTTGGCTTTTCATCCTTCTGTGTGTGTGTGTGTGTGTACTCTAAAAGAGACTGGAATATAAAACTTTACCACTATAATTACTCTGTCTAAACTTAAGTTATTGTAGCTTTGTTTGCTGAGTTTCTTTTGAGGAAGAATGTTTTTCTATTATATAGTACTTTTCATCGTTTTCTACCGAATAGCTCAGGAAATGCAAAATTTCCCTGGTGTCTTTAATGAATCACTGGTTTTTACAGTACTTTTTTCATTAGACAAACTCTTCCTGAATGCAGTGTTTCTTTTTCTCCCAAAACCACCTGGAAAGATCAAAATAGCAACTTTAATAGCAAAGCTGTAGTCTCCAGCACCCTTTCTGATTACTCTTTATTTTTTATTAGTATCTGCTGTTATTGTCTAGTGTGGCATTTATTTAAAGGATCATTTTCAGTCATTATTCAGGAACTGAAAACTGGGCCCATACAGACTTCCCTGTAATAAACTACAAATTCAGTGAATACTTTCAAAATTAAAATTTATACACCTTGAACTTATATTATATCTGTATTTTAAACCGTATATTGATTATACACTCTTAATAATAAAGGTGCCGGAGTGGTTCTTCAGAGCGATGACATAGGGGAACCATATTTGGTTCCCAAATGACCCATCCACATGAAGGTTCCAGAAAGATACTTCATTTATTTATATCTGTAACAGGCTCCATATACTAAATAACCATGAATAGATGGTAACAGATTTGTGAAATACCAATAAGTCCTGATTTTAAAAGGACTTTTGCTGCATGCAATAACATGGGCTAAGTCCGGGTTTTCTTAATCTGTTAGTGCCCTACAGCCTATCAATAATTAAACATTTCAGTTTTTTTTCTACATATTAAGACATTTTTCAAAGCACAGAGAACCAACATCCTATGCAGAGAACCATTCCCAGAATGAAATGCTGCTTTGTCAAGCAATGGTTCTAAGAGAAAACCATACAACCCAATAAAGAACCATTGAAAGCCATCAAGAAACCATTTTTAAGAGTGTACTACACTCCAGTGAGCTGTACACTTCAGCTTAAAGTAAAATTAATCTTGATAAGGACCTAAAATCTAAAACCTCACTTGGCATTTCCACAGCTACAAGATCTATCGTTAAGTTTGCGAAGGAAGGCAAACTAATTAAGCCAAGATTCAAGAAAATAGTCTTAAGAGTTCACCAACCCCCAGTATCATTCACAAGATTAAATAAAGATTCTAAATAAAACAAAGGTTATAGGTTACTGAACCTTATAACTGATTAAAAAGATCAGATTGATGCTATCGGTCGCCTATTTGTAGTATAATTCTAATAGTATAACATACGGCAGACTTGCTGAGGTTTCTATGCAATTAGCTTTAAATTTAGCCTCTGGCCTCATAAAGCTGGGGCTTTATGCATAAAGACACACCATTTTGCATCATTTGATAACCTTATAAATCTCAGCTGACCTAAGAAATTTAAATAACAGATTTAATTCTTCTAAGCACAGAGGATTTTCCCTGTGTTCTCAAGAATGACGAAGTAAGGGATGATTTTTGTGCTTTCTATTGGAATTTTGCATTTTTTGCAGTTCCTGCTTAATGATGTCAAAGGCTCACTTTAAACTATTTCAGTTGAAGATAACTAAATGTCCTGTAATGACAACTATGATGTAATTCTAGCCACAACAAAATTAATATCCACATGCCCTGTATGACAAAGTATGTGTACAACCCTCTAAATGATTGAGATCAGGTGTTGCAACCATAGCCATTGTTAACAGGTGCATAAAATCGAGCACATAGCCATGCAATCACCATTGACAATCATTGGCAGTACAGTGGGTCGTACTGAAGAGCTCAATCACCTTAAATGTGGCACTGCCATAGGAAGCCACCTTTAGCACAAGTCGATATGTGACATTTTTGCTGTGGTCAAATGTAAATGCTATTATTGTGAAGAGGATGTGTCAAGGAGCAACCACAGCTCACCCATGAAATGGTAGACCATGCAAATTAAAAGAACGAGGCTACTGAGTGATGAAGAGTGTAAAAAACATCAATCCTTTGTTGTATCACTCACAACAGAGTTCCAACTGTGTCTGGAAGCAACATGAGCACATAAGCCGTGTGTGAAGTGCTTCATGAAATGAGTTTACATGGCCGAGCAGCTGCCCACAAGTCTAACAGCACTATGCAGAATGCCAGACATCAGCAAAAGTGGTGTAAAGTATGGATGCAGTGGAAACAGGTTCTCTGAAGTGATGAATCGTGCTTCAGTATCTGGCAGGTTTAGTGGAGACTAGGAGAATGCAACCTTCTGCAATACACAGTGCCTACTGTACTGTAATGTTTGGTGGAGGAGAGATAATGGTCTGTGGCTGTTTGTCAGCTGTGTTTCAGTTTACAAAAGCCCCTTTTATGTTTCAGCCTAACTGAGCCCTTGTGTACAATGGCAGATCCATAAAGTCTTGAAGGAACTTCAGTGGCCTACACAGAGCACTAAAACTCAACTCCACTGAATACCTTTGGGATAAACTTGAATGCCAATAGTGAGTCAGATCTTCTCATCCAACATTGTTACCTGAAAGTTCCAAATGCTCTTTTGGCCTAATGGGCACAAATTCTAAGAGACACACTTCAAACACTTGTGGAAAGTCTTCTCAGAAGAGTGGAGGCTGTTATAGCCACATGGGTGGGTACAACTCCATATTAATGCCCATGGTTTTGAAATGGGATATCAACAATTTCATATAGGTATGATGTTTAGGTGTTAAAAAACGTTTGGCCGTATAGCGTATATTAACTCCTACTACTAATACTACTACTAATATTAATAATAATAATAATATAATAATACACTTGTTCCTCTGGAATCTATAAGAAAAAAAAATATGAATTAAATAATCAGATGGATGCCAACATAAGCCCTAACGTTATCTACCAAAGCAATTATTGCATTGCTTCGCTATAAAACACACTGAATAAATTGACACACCTATAGAATTGCAATAGCAATTATTTAAGCGTGTTGAATATATATATAATATATATATATATATATATATATATATATATATATATATATGTTAAAGAAAGTAAACATGTTGAAGCAAAGTAAAACTTTCCAGCACTATAGACAACATAAACACAGATTCCTGGAATTATTAATTAAATGAAATCCAGCACAAATGCAGACATGATAATAGTACATATCATGTGGTAAAAGCAAATAACAATGCAAAACAATGTAAAACAATAATAGTACCAGATGATATGTAAAACATGAATCAATATATTTCGTGAAAGAATACAGCCAGGTGCAGACACAAGAAGGCTTCTGTTCTTCCAGGAGGTTGTTGACTTTCTGTTATCTCGGTGATCCTGAATCCCAAAACTGTTACTCCATATATTGAAATAGTAATTTTACTCCTTATAGCCAAGGATGTTCCTCTCCATTTGCAATTTCCTGCATAACAAGTCAGTCCATCACCGAAATTAAGCTAATATGCACTTCTTTTGGATGTGGGAAGGAACTGTATTACCTTGAGAAAACTCACCCGGACACAGGAGGAGTATGAAAATTCAGACCAAATGATACCATTGTAAATTCGACTGTAATGTAATGTGGAAAAAATGTCTACTTCATTTGAAAGAGAGTGCAACATTCTTTAGATTCTAACCAGGCTGTTAATTGACCCCAGGTGCCTAGGCAATTTTAACTTTTGCACTCTATATCAAAATTAGCAAAGGCTCTGAGAGAACAAGGAACTTGAAAAGGGAGTGTAAACAATAAAAGGAGAACAGTAATGTAGAGTTAGGGGCCGCGTGTGCATATGTGTCTGTGTCTCTCTTGTACTATATAAACTAGGACAATGAGAGATAATTAGGATACCGGGTTGTTAGATGTGCTCTTATGGAGTACTGAAAGAAAAAGTCACCATACTCCAACGTGTAAAAAAACAGAAGTGCCAGTGCTGCCACCGGTGACTACTGGCCAACTTCAAACATTGTCAATATGCAGGAAAAAATCCTGGTACTCCAAAGAGCAAAATGTTGAAGTGCCAGCCCAAATCAAGCACTGCTTCAAGATGACTGAATGACAAAAAAATCTTGTCTCTGATTAGACATTTTCTTGGAAAGTACTGAATAATCTTCATGCAGTGCAGTTTCTGCCAACTACCTGTTCACTGTTGTCAAAAGACATTTGTCGAACTAGAAACAGAAGCAATAAATAACATAAGATATAAAGCAAAAAATAATCATTGGAGCTGAGCCACTTTATCTAACTACAGTATAACATGTTATGTGTCCCAACTACATAAACTGTATTCCTGCTAGTACACACAATAAGGTAACACGATTGCATGTCCATTAGGCTTTTTTAAAAAGATTCAGAGAATATTAATGATCAAAGGCTTGAGGACAGCACAGTGAAATGAGCCAGTCTTGCTGCTCATTCTTGAATGAATGGCACTTTTTCAAGTGATTGGTAAAAAACAGTGTCCCTGCTTTGCCTATCACTAACACTAAAAACTGCTCTTTTCAAAAAAATAACAATTCCAGACCAACCAGTGCTGGGACCAAGGAAAGACACCCTTTTAGAGGTACATTACACTCACTGAGGGCTGAATTGAACAGAGAAAATAATCCTAACTGAACTGTCAAGTATTATACAGTACATAGCTTTATCTGTCTCTGAAGCTTTAAATTGCTTCTTTTTTGTCAATGAGTGTATCCTTCAAGAAGTTAGTATTGTGAACACATTATAGTGAGAAAGTGATCAGAAACAGAAAAGTATTTTTTTAACCAGCAGGTGAAAGCACAAATAGAGCAGGCAAGTAATAATTGTCCATAGACAGGTGCAAAGTCAGAAAACCAAAAAGACATTAGGAAACATTCGACAAAACCAATTTGCTAACCACAAGTCAATTCTCCAATAAGAAAAAAGATTTGTTGCCTTGTGCTAAACTGACTAGAAAGGCTGTCTCCTTGCTATTCTGCTAAGATTTTTGGTTGATTTGAGGTCTAAGCTAGAATGTTAGACTAGCCAGTTAGACTAGTTCGAATACTCTTTTAAATAAGGCCAGCATGATGATGTCTGAAAACAACACAACATTTAAGAGAAATTATGTCCCTAAAGTTAAGAAGTAAACAGTAACCAAAATCTTAAGAAAAACATGAAAAAATACATAAGCAGAAATGCACTCCTAGGGTAAAAAAAATAAAGAAACACTTTGAAAACACATCAGATCTCAAAGGGAAAAAAATAACGCTGGTTATCTATACTGATATGGACTGGATAATATGTTAGGAACGAAAGGATGCCACATCGTTTGATGGAAAAGAAAATTATCAACCTACAGAAGGCTGAATTCAAAGACACCCCAAAAATCTAAGTGACAAAATTATGTGGCAGGCTAGTCCATTTTGCCAAAATTTCATTGCAGCAACTCAAAATCATACTCAGTAGTTTGCATGGCTCCCATGTGCCTCTATGCATGTCTGACAATGTCAGTGCATACTCCTAATGAGACGACGAATGGTTTCCAGGGCATCACTGAGCTCCTGCACAGTCTGAGGTGCTATCTGGCGGTGTCAGATGGACTGTAACATAATGTCCCAGAGGTGTGCTATCGGATTTAGGTCAGGCAAGTCTGTTTCTGATTGTTTGGTCAGAGACATTCACATCAGTGGCCTGCTGGAGGTCATTTTAAAGGGCTCTGGCAATGTTCCTCCTGTTCCTCATTGCACAAAGGATCAGATACCAGTCCTGCTGATGGGTTAAGGACCTTCTACGGCCCTGTCCAGCTCTCTTAGAGTAAATGCCTGTCTCCTGGAATCTCTTCCATGTCCTTGAGACTGTGCTGGAAGACACACCAAACCTTCTGGCAATGGCACGTATTTATGTGCCATCCTGGAGATGGTGGACTACCTGTGCAACCTCTGTGGAGTCCAGGTATCACCTCGTACTACCAGTAGTGACACTGACTGTAGCCAAATGCAAAACTAGTGAAAAAACAGTCAGAAAAGATGAGGAGTGAAAAATATCAGTGGCCTCCACCTGCTAAACCATTCCTGTTTTGGGAGTTGCCTCATTGTTGCCCCTCTAGTGCATCTGTTGTTTATTTCATTAACAACAAAGCAGCTGAAACTGATTAACAACCCCCTCTGCTACTTAACTGACCAGATCAACATCCCAGAAGTTTCATTGACTTGATGTTATACTCTAATTAAAAAGTGTTCCTTTAATTTTTTGAGCAGTATAGTTATGAACTACTAAAAAATCTTTAGGTATTTATTTTTAAATGCAGCATATCTCCATTTTGTAATCTCAAACTTTTGTGACAGTGTTACTACAATATGCTGCATCATTGTTAAAGGCTGTCCCTCCAGTGGTACTATGCACCAAGCCACAAATACTCGGCTATACAACCCTGCACCTCTTACACTACAGAATCTGAACTTCTCTAATCAGCAGTCAGACAACTACAGTGTGAGTCATCAGGGCCAAATGCCTTTTTATTTTACAGTCACAGCAATTCTCGTTTAACAGTAACAGTCTTGTGTCTAGAATTTAGTGACTGTTAGCCTTGTGGCTATTGTACGTTTTTTGTGTGTGGATTTTGTTGACTGCTCACTTTCTATTTAACGACTCTTGGCAATTCTTTATTTAGTTTTATGTGTCAGCTCTTCAGTTCAGTTCAGCCTACATGTACAGCTATAGTTAAAGTATTAACATTTGGCAGTGCCCAATCTAGGTTTTAGACTTTGCCTCTCCTCACAGTTTATGTGCATCTACTAGTCCAGTTAGTGCCATTCTCACAGTTGCTCACAGCACCTTTTTGGCATTTACCAATTTAGAGAAGTCAGTAGGAAATACATAAGCAGGTTCAATCCAAGCGAGACTCTTTGGATATGAGCTATTGTCATAACACTGGGAGCTTTGGATTTTTCAGATGTATAGATAAGGCAGAATAAAACAGCCACCCTGTAGGGTGCCTTTTGGCTGGTAGTGAACACAAAAGAAATATTTTTTGAATTGGTTTGACTCAGAGAATGGCACTTGTCAATGTGTGTACCAAAGATGGCAAAAATGTCTTCATTTTAATTTTTATTTTATTTCTAATCTTTATTTTACTCTTTTAAAATAAATTTTGGGAAGTATAGAGTGAAGATAAAAAGATGTTGCCCTGCCTCTCCTTCTGCCATGACCAGTTAGCATGTAAAAATAATAATAAAAAATATGCATTTAAAAATGTCCACCTTAGTCAGTCTGCATGTATAGCTCCTAAGTGAATGATAGAACACTAAAGTGCTAAAAAGAAAATTGAAAAGGTGACAGTCTGAAATAGATAAAGAAAAGCAGTATTATAAAACAAGATCTGTCCAAAAATATAAGAAAAAGATAATGAGACAAAGCACAAGCACAGCTGGAAAAAGTGTTAATCATAACTCAAAAGATAAACATTAGTCTTGCATTTTCAAAATAGATCTGAAGAGCTGTTGCTCCACTTCAGCATCCAGGTCAACTTCCTAGGACAGTTGCCAGCACAGCATGATCTCCTCTTATCCTTATTTCTCTTCATTCTATGGTAGTGATCTATCAGAAAACTGGCAGAGAAACTTTGGAGCAAAAACTGGGAGATGCGTGTAAAAAACAAAACAAAAAAAAACTAACATATAAAGCAAAACAAAACTGACGCCCTATACTACAGACAAAAATTGTGGTTAAGAGAACAAGAGGGTCAAAACCAAAAGTACACGTGAGAAATAAGCATAATGATAAACTTTAAATATATCACAGATTTGGTATCCGCAGATCAGATAAGGATTTACATCCATAGTCATCCTTTTATCCCTTCATTTTGAACAGGCATGGGGCCTGACCTTAGAGGCCACATCCCTAGTAACGCTGGATGCAGACCTAATGACAGAAAAAACACTGGTGGCCTGTGAGGACCCAAAATCTTACCAAATCATGGTAGGTTCATAAATCATTATTGTTCTATGTGCCAGGTACAATGAAATTCTCACTGGCATGTTCTATTCATACAAATCATAATACTTTAGAGATTTATACATTCCACTCTCTGAAAACAAAACAATATTAACAGCAAAAGTGTAGGGTTTGAGAACTTCACTACATTTTATTAATCCCAGCATTGCTGAAATCATTTCTCAGTGACACAACCTTAGGGCTGAATAATTCAACTATAATGAAAATTATTCAGTTGTTAATGGCATCAATAATAATTTTGATTTTGCTTTTGATATGGTGGTAATGTCCTTTTTGGATATAGTATAAAACATCCTGTAAGCCTCTCCCCAGTTTCTTTCTGTTAATGGTGTAAATGTTGTCCTGAGATATTTCATGGAAAATAGATGATTTGCGGTAAGGAAGTTCTACTCAGTAATCACAATATCAAACAGTGGCAATGTATTAACCGCTTGCAACGAACTAATGTTAAACTCCAAACTAGAGTGATTTCGATCCAAGTTGCCAAGTCTCTTTCCATTGTAGGCCTCTGCTTTTTGTCCAACCCCTGATCCTTCAGATGACATTAATGAACTAAGCCTCCCTAGGTAGCTCAGAGACCTATCAGAGTCCCCTGTGTTCCCATCTGGGACTATGTTGCTCTTTCTAGCAGCAAGGAGGCATTCCTACCTCTGCATTGTCATCACTGGCTTCACTCTGCCTACCAGGAGAGTTAGACATCTTTGCCAAAAACTGGATTGTCAGACCTTAGCTTCTTAGGAGGACACTGCATTTTCTCATCCAGATGAAGAGTCTGTTGCCATCAGTATGGACTTCTCACTGTCTATTCTGAGGGTTATCTGAGCGACTCTCCTGTTTTGCACCATTGTGTTTGTGCTTTACACAGCAAAGGCAACATTGCAAATGGAAGCAATATCTAGAATTATTTATATATTTATCATAAAGAGTATGTGTGCTAATCTGAAAAACTATATGTATAGAATCATTATGTTTTTGAATAGAAAAAGCTGCATGGGTTTAATCTAGGCTTTCAAAATTCTCAAGTGCATAGTTAATATTTGTCTGAAGACAATTAAAGGAAAATGAAACTAGGAAGCAGTTCTGTGCACAAAGAATCACATGAATCTTTAATGAAGTACCAAATCAGGCCTTCACAGCAGATTCCTGCCATTGTTTTACAAGGTTACCTTGACTCCAATTTTTTTATTAATTTGTTAATGATTTTCAAGTTTGTCGTCACTTGTTGGAAATTGTAGTATGAGTAATGTCATCCTGCTGCAAGTACAACTCAGGGCAGGAAGGAGGAAGCAGCCTCCTATTTTTGGGATAAAATTAAAAGAATTTTTTTCTTGTGTGTCTTTTGGCATTTTAAAATTTGTTGGCTCAAGAGCTTTGCTTGTTCTTTTCAGCCTGATTTTGCCTTTAATTTTGGTTTTGGTTCCTAAACAATAATGACTCCAGTCCAGTGCTTTATTTGTACCTAAACAGGCCAGCAGCTCCAGTACTGCTGATTTTTAACTCTGTGCATACTGGGACCTCAATATGTTCACCAGGACACCAGAATCTACATAAAATACATGCTTTAAATTTTTTATAATGTTTGAATAAACAAAGTTTAGTATAGCAACTTTATGTAAACCTTATGTAGCCTACAAAATATTACTATCGTTCTTTTTTTGATTTTCTGATCTGAAAAAGAAACATTTATATCAAAAACACTGGAAGCTGCACAAATTAATATAAATCATCAGTGCAGTGTAGTTAAAAAAATCTTGTTCTGGTGGAGCAGGCATGAATGCTAAATTGGAGCTTGAAAGATAAAACTAATTGAAGAGAGGCATATGGGGACAAAGACGTATCGGATGAGGTTGAGGAGAGCAAAAACCAGAATACAAGTGTGCTGCTCAGAGTGTGAATAGCAGGACAATTTATGATTATAACATATCCATGTGAAATACCAATTTATGTGTACCGATTCAATGAACTGAGTAGGTTGATGATGTAGCTGAACATTAACAGCGCTGCAGTCTTTTGTCCAAATTGTCATTGTCAATGCAGTCACAACTGGCTTTTCTTTTGTCTTCTTTCATCTGTCTTTTTCCAACACAGGTATAAAAATCTCCATCTGTATGAGATAGGGTGGCACAGTGGCGCAGTGGTAGCACTGCTGCCTCGCAGTTAGGAGACCTGGGTTCACTTCCCGGGTCCTCCCTGCGTGGAGTTTGCATGTTCTCCCCGTGTCTGCGTGGGTTTCCTCCCAAAGACATGCAGGTTAGGTGGATTGGCGATTCTAAATTGGCCCTAGTGTGTGCTTGGTGTGTGGCACTAGTGTGTGCTTGGTGTGTGGGTGTGTTTGTGTGTGTCCTGAGGTGGGTTGGCACCCTGCCCAGGATTGGTTCCTGCCTTGTGCCCTGTGTTGGCTGGGATTGGCTCCAGCAGACCCCCGTGACCCTGTATTCGGATTCAGTGGGTTAGAAAATGGATGGATGGATGTATGAGATATTAGGAAATGTAGCTACCAGCTAATTCTGTAAAACCAAAGGATATAAAGGTTCCCCATATTTCCTATTGTAAGAGCCAGTCCTAGAAAGTAATGTTAGTTGGTTAAATTAATTCAGTAAAATAGAATATGGTATAGTATTTTACCCCCTGTAAGTTAACATGAAATAGAACCTTCTTAGCTATATCTGTATTACAGAGTGATAACTGAGCCAGTTAGGAAATAGTCTTACTAACAGCATGGAGTATTAGATAAATCTGCAGTTTGCAAATAGGATATTGGCGTACAGATTTCTGGACATTTTTAACATGAACTCTCTACACATAATATGACTGTATGACTAAACTTAGAGAGAAATGAAACAAGGTAAATAAGCCTTAAACAGAGTTTTCTAAAAACAAGAGCTTGTCTTTTCTTTGTAATATCAATTTTTCTCTATTGTTGTGTGAACTGTTTTGCTTTGAAATTTCACTGACATTTTTAAAACAAAGATATTTTGTCTGTGGAATTATTCAAAAACATGTCACACTAGTGCCAGAGCCATCCTATGAAGTAAACTAAAAGCTGCAGAATTTTGATAATTTGGGACAAATGCAGCTACACTTATGCTTTTGAGAAAAAAACTTTCAAGGAAATCTGGAAAAGGGCAACCAGGCTTATTTAAGAATTGAAAAGAATGATAAAGAAACTTAGACTAAGAGAGACTGAGTACAAAACTGACAGATTTTGTTAAAACTGAGAAGCAGAACTTGTTAAGATGATCTGACTTGTGAAGTTCTTGCTGTAAAATACTAAAAATACAAAAAATGCACACACACACACATATATATCCTCAAATGTAATATAATTCAGGGATCAGAATCTATCATGGCAGCACTTCACAAACTTGAATGGGATGCCAGTCCACTACAGAGTTACTCATGCTGAGCCAATTCAGAGTGAACCTAACGTACTGTCACATTATAGGCAGTCACTTTCTAACCTTTATCTGAGTGAATGGGAGAGCTGGGAGGAGAGGTTTTTAATTGTAAGGGCCGGACACACCTTCTAGTGACAGGGCTAAGTTTTAAGGGGGGGCAGAAGCGCGGGGCAAAATGTTTTAGGGCTTCGATAAGTGTTTAAGGTTTTGGAGGTGTGCTCCCTAACCCAAAATAGCAGAGCTAATGATATTGCGAACTGAGCAATAAACTTGAAGAGTCCCCAACAGCTTGGAGTCTTCCTATTCTTATTCCCACAGATTGCTACATTACACATCTTAACATTGACGCTGGGCTGTTGTACTAACACTGATATACTGTAAGTCCTTTTGTTCTACTCTACAGGTGCATGTGGGGGTGGTGAATAACTTCTTAATAATAAAAAGAAACTTAATCAGACTTAGTATACATACTTATGTAGTAAACTAAATCTGAAAATGGTATATGATTCACGCTTTTTGTAGTTATTTCCTGTAATGCTAATAGGTTTTAGGAAAGGATGTGCACTAATCTGAAACAGAAGCAACATGCCTGGTGGCTAAGAGAGACTGGAATATTAGAAGTTTAGGAACTGCACTGGGGACTGGAAAAGGACCATTAGGAAGCAAGCAAAGACGTAGTCAGACAAAACAGGTGAATGCCAAAAATGGCCATAAAAACTGTGTGACAAAAAGAGAGCTGAAGGGCAGCAATGAAGTCAAAAGAAAATCAATAAAGGCCAAAAATTCCTAACTCTAACTTAGGTCTGGCAAAACAACAACAAACTTCCAGGAAGAACACCAAAAAAGATCAGTGATCACAGTATAAAGCATTAGTTTTCATAGCACCAACAATAACAAGCAATAAGAAGTACAATATACAGTAAATTCCAAAACTATGTCAAATAAATGGTGTTTTGAATGCTTCACTAATGACAAGCAAAGTTTTTTAATTGATTGTATTTGAAGCAAATAACGTTCCAGACAATCAAGTCAAACTTAAAAAAAACAAAATTCAACCTCCACTGAAGAGAAAAAGAGTGGAGCCAACAACCGGAGCGAATCTTTAAAAGCAGCATAGAAGGAAGAGTCTCCTTTTTCCCAATATAGATATAGAAGGTTATTGGTTAGATCCTGTCATATGTTTTAAAAAGTTTTGAACAGATCCTCTAAGCTAGAGTTTAATTTTTCCAATTTCAAATAGTACCGAACATCAGTTACTCACTGACTTCAAAGAGGTGGGGTAGGATTCTTTAAGTTGAGGAAGATAAGACTATGTGCTAGTAGTGAAGTAAAGGCAATTACAGTTTGTCCTTCTCGACAAGCACATTCTGTTGCAAGTGCAACTGCACTTTAAAACAATACTTACTGAGGACTCATTGCAACATAATTACATAAGATATGGTTCATTAGCTTTTGTGATCAGAAATGCTATTTGGGGAGTATGGCTAACGGGCCTTTTCAGTCTTGCATGGAATCGATGCCTAACATATTTTTACAAAGAACATTTGAAAGATTGCGTATCCAGCAAGGGGCACATTCAGCTCTTTAAAATGTAGTGATAAAGTTACACTGAAATCTCTCCATTCAGAAATTAATGGAAAATACAATACAATTAAAATGTGGTTTTTGTTTGATTTAATACTAATGGTCAATACAACGGAGGGGACCCCATAAAGAAAGTTTTCTCACTTCAGAGCTTTCTTTATTTTTTTGATGTGTTGGCTTTTTCTGTGATTATTCTGTTCTAATCCTTCTTTGGTGTTTCTTCATTTTACTTTAGAGTCTTTCATCCCATAATTAACCTATCAGGTAAAGACACATTCTTCAGGATAGCCAGTTTCTCCTCTCCAGATTGCTAGAGATTTCTAACATGCCCCAGACTGTTAGAATCCAATGTTTTTTTTTAGATTTGCTTCATTGTCTAAAGTATTGTAAACAGTGCAAAGCTTTCAAATAGCAAACTTATTTTTTTTATAATACATTTACTACTAAAAATAAATAAATTAACAAAATTATGCTTACAGATCATAGTGACTTAAATTATTAACTGTGGGTTTCAAACTGTTTAATCAATGAAACACCTTTCCTGCAAAGTTCAATGTCAGGTACTGTATGTTTCTAAAGTGCTAAATTAAATCTCAATAATGGATGCAGAGGTAAATGTGTGTGTTTGTTTGTTTTTTTTTTTTTTTTTGTTTTTTTTTTAATATACTTTGTTAGTCCCAATATATAATAAACAACTATTGGAGATGTCATTAGAAGATTCTAGTTGTGAGAAATAAAGGCACAGGCCTTTAGAATGCCTTTTGGTCTTCATTATGTTCATCTTATTTTTCAACATATTATTATTAGTAGTTTTGTTATTGGTACATTTTTGAACGACACCTTCATCCAAGGTGACTTAACAAGTTCAGAATACATAAATGTGACTTGTTCAGGGTCTATTGTGACTAATTGATTTTTCCATATAAGAAAAAAGATTTAAAAGCTTAATTATATTTTTTCAGTATTAAGCACATATTTCTTTCTAAGAGAATATTCAGTTGCATTCTTGGCAACCAAATCCTGGCAAACAATATCGTACTATTGACTGTGACTAAAAGTTCTCATATATGGATTGACAATTGTTTGTTTGACATACCAGTTAATAAATCTTTGCCTAATTTCTGGTTAATACCGTGGATCTCTTTGGAAAAATTGTTCTGATGTGACTCTGTAAAGTAACGACAAGGGGATGTCACTGAGTTCCAAACCACCGACACTCCCAACACAGTCCTGGATTCAAACATAGGGTTTATATTGCACTAAATACCTCTCCAAGTGTGCACAACCAACAAGGCCACAATTGCAAAACAAAAGAATGCTCCTTCTCTCCTCCTGTTGAGTGTCACTTGTTGTTTCCTGACTCTACAAAGAGATGCAACCGGGTTTCTTTTAAAGTGGACTTGGGAATTCTTCCAATGTTGCAGCAGTGGTAATCTGGGGCATTTCCGGGTCATATGGAAACCAGGGAAGTTCTCCCCCTGCAGCTCCCTCTAGCGGCACCCAAGGGCTGCTCTTCTACACTCCATTTTCCTTGCATCACTGTGCGAGTCCTAACTGGGACCAGGCTGGAGGGACACTGCCACCTATCGTGTGGAAGTGAACTGCCTCTAGCATACATATTTGCCCAGTCCATCTATAATCTTATTACCCCAACTGAGATAAGTATCGCTAACAAACCAGGCTCGGTTGAAGCTCCTTCCACACTGTCCTTCCATTTTGGCATCCTGTCCAGGTAAGAAATCACTCTCCATCTCAGTTGGGATGAAAGTCAATTCACCTTGGCACCTGCATAATATATAGTTATAAAAAACATGCTCAGAGAGGCAAGGGTAAAGAGGCTTCAGTCATTATCCAGCCATCTCTGTCCTGAATATCCAGCATAGGGTGCAAATCAGAAACAAACCCTGAACAAGGCGCCAGTTCATCACAAGATGTTTACACTTACTCGGGCCAGTTTAACATCACCAACCCACCTAACCTGCATGTCTTTGGACTATGGGAGGAAACTGGAGCACCTGGAGAAAAACCACACAGACACGAGAAGAACATGCAAACTCCATGCAAGGAGGACCTGACACAGGAACCCAGGTCTCCTTATTGCAAGGCAGCACCCCCAGGGGTAAAGTTACACAAAATATATTATCTGTCTCCCTGAATGATATGCATGACATATTCTGCATGCTGAGAAGATACAGGAGATTTTATACTGTGTATAAGGGCAATAAGAGAACCGAACCAAAGATATGAGATAATTGAGACCAAATATGGTTTATTCTGTGCAGTTCTGGCCACCACAATACAAAAAAGACATAGAAGCAAGTAAGGCTGTGCAGTGCAGAATACCTACATGCATCCAATGACTTAATGGCATGTCCTACTCAGACAGACTCAGAGAATTAAGCCTGCTTAATCTCAAAAAGAGTATCCTGTGCAGAGACCTAATCCAGGTCTTCAAAATTCACAAATCCATTGACAAAAATAGGTTTTTCAACAAAATGGCGAATCATATATTCGAGGACTTCAGTGGAAATTAGGGGGAAGTGCATTTAAGGCTGAAGCCAATACACACCTCTTTCTGGAACAAAATATCAAGTCATGTGGCTGAAGCAAAAACCTTGACAAACCTTTAAGAGTCTGAATGAGATATTGGAGTGTCATGGTTATTAGCTAAACAAGCAACTTTACTGGACTGCAGAGTCTCCTCTACTCTGTCAAACTTCTTATTAGAACATTAGAAACATTTTGATGAGAAGAGGCCAGTTCATCCAAACAAAGCTTGCCAATATGTCCACCGTACTTCTCCTAAAAAATGTTTGAGAAACATGGAGTTGAGTTTAGAAGGTTCCTAAAGTCCAACGCTCCAATACACTGCTTATTATTTATTTCACGTGTTGATGTTTCTGTTTGCAAAGAAAAACTTTGTGCAAAATTTACCATTAGCACGTTTTCAATGGTGTCTCCTTTTTTATTGAATTTGTTTTAAAGTAACAGCCTTGATCCACTGTACTAATTCATTTAACACTTTTAAAACCCTCAATCATGTCGCCATGTTATGTTCTTAGGATTATAATAGATGTTGTACAGAAAAGCTAGGGGCTGAATGAGAGATAGCTCGGCTGACATCACCAGGTAGGGCTCTGCTTGCAGTGCTCAGAAGCAGCCCCTGTGGGTGTATACAGTAGAATTTCTCCTTTAGGTCACATTATAAGGAGCTGTTTCTGAGGGCCAGATGTTGCTCTTCACTGCTGACCACTGGCAGATACCACAGTTCAAATGTGTGAACTGAGATGCTCATGCTGTGATTCTATGGCAAAACAGATGCTCAAAGTGAGTGAAAAGTAAATGCAGTATAATACATTCACACTATCTATCCATCTTTGATTTTAATATTGGGCTTAGTTGTTTTAATTTATGACTCTTTTGGCTTTAGAACAACTAACTGCTCATATTTATGTTTAACTCTCAACTTCTGGTCTTTTTTTTAATCAGTCCATTTTTACATTATTTGGAAACATAAGTAATTATAGAGGCATGCAAAAGTATTCAGTCCCCTTAAAATTCATCATAATCGTCAGCACACGGGCCGGCTTCGGAAGTGTCATCAGCACAGGGGCCGGCTCCGGAAGTGATGTCTTCTGAGGCACTGGAACCTTGCAGGATTTCCTGGGAAAAGTCTGTAGGGATCTGAGAAAGACAGTCAGCGCACTTCGCCGCCCCCTGGTCAGATGTTTTATTAGAATTATTCAGACCTTTTAGCTGCCTCCTACTGGCACGTGTGTGACAGTATTTAAATATCTGTGCTTTGGAAGCTCTAGGTTTACACAAATGACAAATGATTCACAAATGACACAAAGGTGACAGTCATTTGACTATAATTAAACATAATTAGTTACTATTTGAGGGTCCTTTATAAGTCGCTGGATATAAAAAGGGCCATAGTCTTTGTTGGAAAATCACTGAAAAAAATAAGACAAAGGAGCATTCTTCCGATGTGAGAAACAAAGTCATTGAAACGCAACAGGCAGGAAATGGCTACACAAAATACTGAAGAGATTGAATGTCCTGTTAAGCACTGTTGGTTCCATCATCAGAAAATGGAAGGTTTATAACAGCACCCAGACTCTTACTAGAATAGGCCATCAAACTAGACATCAAAGCAAGATGTCATCTAGTGAGAGAGGTTACCAAAAATCCAACCATTCAGATCCATTCACTCTCAGAGGTCTAGAATGCTCTTTGGCTGAAACTGAAGTGAAGGCAAAGAGCCCTCCATAAAACAAAAAAAGCCTTTAGAAGTATAGAGGAATTTATTTATCTTACTGTTAAATAATATGTATTCAAAATGAGAAATAAGTATTATATTTTATTAAGCATGAGCACTGTACGAATTAAACTGGAAAGGCTTAGGCCTGTTATTTTTTATGTATCTGAAATAGCTATAGACCACCAATATATTATAGACTGAAGGTCAAGTGTGCATTGAAGGATGGGGAGAGTGAATTCCACTACTCCAGATAAAAGATATGAACTTAAGGTAATAAATAACAATATCTGATGACAATATTTTGTCATCATTTAACTCAGTTGGAATCATCATTAATTTTAATGAATCAGCCTGCAAACTCGGAGTTATCTTTGACTCTAGGATGTCATTTAAAGCGCATATTACAAAGTTGTCCAAATCATGTTTCTTCCATCTTAAAAATGTTGGGAAATTAAGGCGCTTTCTAAATAAACAGGATTCTGAGAAATTAATTCATGCATTTATTTCTAGTAGAATTGACTACTGCAATGCGGTGTTCACTGGATGTTCAAACTGTTCTTTATACAGCCTCTAGTTAATCCAAAATGCTGCTGCAAAATTATTGCAAGAACAAGAAAATATGATCACATAACTCCAGTTCTTAAATCCTTACACTGGCTCCCGGTTAAGTTTAGGGCAGATTTCAAAACCCTCCTATTAACATATAAAGGCCAAGGTCTGGCTTACTTGTCTGAACTTATCATGACTTACAACCCTGAGAGCACATTAAGACCTCAAGATGCCGGTCTACTTATGATTCCAAGGATTAATAAAATAACAGTGGGAAGTCAAGCTTTTAGTTACAGGGCACCTAAACTGTGGAATGGTCTTCCTGCTACTATAAGAGATGCCCCTTCAGTCTCAGCTTTTAAATCCTGGCTGAAGACTCACTACTTCAGTTTAGCATATCCTGACTAGAGCTGCTGATTAACTGTACAGACTGCATCTCTGTTGTTAGTCATTAGCACTAAAACATACGTAACATGACAGTTATAATTTGTTACTAACCCTCACCTATTCTCTTTCTCTTTGCGCTACTTAAATGTGTCACTTGGTGCTACGGCCAACCTGCCAAGTTGTTTTGCCTGTATACGGTAAAGTCATCCCTGATGGAGGATCACAAGAATTGTGGGGTAGAGGGATCCTTTCATCGGATTGGCTGGTCCAGCACTGTTTCAGCTGTGGAATGGCCAAATGGGGGAGGCAGCTTGATGGCTGAGGTCTCCAGGACTATAAACAAATCCAAATCATAAAATGTGATATCATCTACTGTTAAATTCTGCTCTGAACTTGTAAATATTTTATTTTTACACTGTATTAAGGATTTGTTCTGTTCTGTGTATTGTATTGTATTGACCCCCTTCTTTGTGACACCCACTGCACGCCCAACCTACCTGGTAAGGGGTCTCTTTTTGAACTGCCTTTCCCAAGGTTTCTTCCATTTTTTCCCTACAAGAGTTTTTTTTGGGAATTTTTCCTTGTCTTCTTAGTGAGACAAGGCTGGGGGGCTGTCAAGAGGCAGAGCATGTTAAAGCCCATTGCGGCACTTCTTGTGTGATTTTGGACTATACAAAAAAAAATTAAATTAAATAAAAAAATAATGTTGGTGGTAACAACTGGACCAGTACTAGGTGGGATTAGGCCCTGTCAAGCATATGTGATACATGGGAACAATGCTGCACCCAGTAAACTGGGAAATATTGGTGGAACCAGTTGGAAGCAGGATAGTGGGGAATAGAGTGTTAGGGAGTCAAATAACAGAGCAAATGTGTTGGGAGATAAGAATTGTAATAAAAGTATGGTTTGCCAATCCTTGGTCACTCATTTCACCTGATTTCAGTCCATGTATGCATCACGCAATAAAAGCTTGATTCTGCTGCCTTACTGAGACTCCATGTGCCTTCTCTCCATGGCCTCCGTGACCTCTGCCATGACAGAAGGTCCATATAAAAGCATGCATGGCATTTGCTACAAAGCATAAGAAAGACCCAGTTAAGATGTGGGAGAAGGTTTTACGGTCAGATGAGACTAGAATAGAACTTCTTAGCCAGATGTCAAAGGGCTATGTGTGGCCTAACACTAAAAGCCCATACTTCACGAAACATCACACCTATGGTGAAATATGCTGGTGACAGTATCATGCTTTAGGGATGCTTGTCATGTATTGGGATTGGGAACTTTGTCGGAGTTGAAGGGATAATTGATGAAAACAATTACAGCACAATATTGCAGGAGAACTTGTTCCAGTGTGTTATGAACCTATGGCTCGTGA
Source organism: Polypterus senegalus (assembly GCF_016835505.1). Classification (NCBI taxonomy): domain Eukaryota; kingdom Metazoa; phylum Chordata; class Cladistia; order Polypteriformes; family Polypteridae; genus Polypterus; species Polypterus senegalus. The sequence continues at coordinate 40,533,169 of NC_053167.1, forward strand.
GAGGTTTCATCTTTCAGCATGACAGTGGCCTTAAGCATAAGGCCAAAGCGACACAAGAATGGCTCAAAAACAGAAAAGTGAATGTTTTGGAATGGCCAAGTAAAAGCTCGGATCTTAAACCCATTCACAAACTGTGGTAATATTTGAAACCTTCTCTCCAGAGGTGCCATCCCACTAGCCTATATGTGGAAAGAGTCATATAGAGGATCTCTATAAATTCTGCCAAGATGAATGAGGAGGCATCACTCCTGAACAATGTGCAGAACTGGTACCTCATTACCCAAAAAGAATGAAGCCTCTTATTGCAGCAAAAGGGTTCTGGACAAAGTTTGAATGTGCAGGGCCTTAATACTTAGGCAAACAATAACTTTTGAGTTTTTCTTCTTTAATTAAACATCTGCAGAAAAATGTTTATTTGGACTTTGGAAATATATTGTTACAGCATAAGATTTCACATTACAAATGCTGAATGGATAAATATGTGTACAAACCTTTTGTCATACAGAAAAGTATGATGACTTTGAAAGTTATTGAATACTTTTGTACGCCACTGTATTCTCTGCCTCCCAAATTAATGTTTTGAACTTAGTCATTGTACTTAAGGGAGAACACTTTGCTACTGAAATTCTGAGCATTTTAAAATTTGCTTTAAACTGGTAATGCAGTTTTGTTTTACTACTCTTGTTTTAATGATGTGATAAAATTTTAGCTGTGAAAGAAACTCTGCCATTGTTAATATTCAGTTGTGAGAAGGGATGCTTAGCTTTCGTGATGACAGGGGGAACACAGAGCAGAGTTAACTCCCACAGGAAACCTACCAGGCCATTGAAAAACTGAGAAAGCAAGGGAGACGATGGCAGTAGGAAAGGTTTTGCACATGCCAGTGTGGAAAGGTAGGTTATGCTCTGTGTGTGTATGATGTGTGTCTTGTAAACACAATCAACAGGGACAGTAGCATGAGTGTAAGAGAGAGGTGGAAAATCACCCAGCAGTGGCCAGTTATACTTGACCTTGTCTTTGTAATAAGAAGGTTGACAGTTAGGAATAAACAGAGGTGACAGCATATCCTAGCTATATAAGGTCACACAATCCAATGAAAAGAGTGTGTGTGTGTGTGACTGTGCTACCTTTCTGACACAGGAGACAGCTGTTAAGAATATGATTACCAGAATCAGACTTATACAGGAACAACAGGAAATAAAGTACAGAAGGCTGAGGTAGTATCAAGGTCTGATAACAAGTTAGGGTCATGAGGCCAAAAGAAAAAAAAAACTATAAAGTTTGTCAAATGAAAACACAAAATTAAAGTCATAGTCATCAGAAAGAAATTTAAAGCCAGAAAATGCTACCTCTGACTTGGGTTCCTTTTTCCCTATCTAATGTTACAAAAAGACTTTGGAAAAATTTTGTTTCTTAATACAATACCCAGATATCAAAAGCTGAGTGCAGCCATGTTATATTGCTACCACTCTCCACCTGTATGTTACATTAGAGTAACATCTGTTTACAGTATGGCCATGACGAAGAAGAAAAAGTCACAAAATGGTGATGACCATCAAAAAACAGAACCTAAGATGTTCTCAACAGTCAGAAGCAATTACTTCATACATGATCTGTAACTCAGATTATGGTTATTTAAAGCCAACAGAAGGTTTGGAACTGCTAAATGTTTTGTCTTGGAGTGGGTTGCACATTCCACAAATCATTCTAGACCAAATATTTATGCTGTGCAAACTGCCAGTGGTCAGCCACAAACTCATAACATTTTGGCTACAAAGGACCTTTAAAGTTGCTCCTTTTACACTGTGAGCAATTGAAGAACTCCTACAGTGCTGTGTACTGTTACTACCTGTAAACACTGAAAACGGATTCATTCCTCCAGACATCAGCTAAGCTCTCACTCAGCCGCCACCTATTCTGCATAACACTGATGGACCAATCCAGAAACCAGCTACTATCAGACGAGGTTATAACCATGAAGGCAACCAGTTGCCCTACAAGTGGGTCTGGTTAGAAGGCACTCTAGAATTGCATTTAAAGTCATCTTGACAGTGCAGGCTGTTATGATCATATGAGAAGTGGCAGGTGATTGTGACAATTATTTTAAGTGGAGGAATAAAGGAAGATGGAAAATGTGAGGGTAATGACAGAAATACAGTATCCCCATTAAGTGCACACCAAATAGCAAAAAGGATTAAAGGCATTCAAAAGACCCACAAACCAGGCCTGCCTAAAGATAGGTCTCACCTATGGGCAGCCTGACTCCAAACTTCACAGGTAGGGTTCAGCTTGCACAGGCCCAAAATGGGAAGCTTGCTTTAAAAGTTCAACAAATACCTTAAATGTACCAAAATACATCAAAAATGTCTCTCTAGGGAAAGCATCCAAGCAAATAACCTTTAGAAATACAGGAATCTATTTAAATAACAAATAGAAGTGCAAAAAAGGTAAAAAAAGGGGCAAGGGTTTGCCTAAAAAGGTAATCCATAGCAAGAAAGTGATAATCTAAAATCCAAGAATTGAAAACCAAAAATAGAAAGAAAAAAAATCCAGAAACCAGAAAATCAGTACTCGCAATAATATACATTTTTCATAGATAATAAAACGCTGATGGTCCTACTCACAGTCAGAAATACAAAGGCTGAGGGCGGTCCTTTAGCGATTAGGACACAGTGGCCCCGTCTCATAAGGTTCCAAACATATAACACAAGGAAAGTATTCAAACACAAAAACAGCACAAAAGTACAAACAATAAACAAATACAGTAAACGTAACAGTGTTAACAGAAATAACATACATTAAAAACAAACAAATATATAAAAAAAATGCTCAAGAACAATTAAAAGAAAAAAGAAAACCTGCTTAAAACCTGGCTGAAACATAACACATTGTCAAAAACATAGCCTAAGTCTGAAAACCAAGTAATCTTCAAACGTGTCAATTATGGAAAACGCAGCAGTGTTTATCAAAAAATGGGTCGAGCTCAAAACAAATATTATTACTGCAAACTGCCTGCTACATAATTTGCATAATGCAGTAATACTTGCGACTGAAAAACTAGAAATTAGTGTTAAAATTGGTGTGCTCGAATTGTGTAGCTCTTTTAGCAGCTGAGCAAAATGAAACAACACAGCTAAAGTAATTATGTGACATTGTGGAAGCTGATCATTTCGATCTTTTATAGCATGGTGCGGCTAGATGGTTTTCTCTTTTTTGCCATTTGTTGACAAAATACTTAAGTGCTAGGAAATCCTAAAAACTTGTTTCCAAAGTCTAGATGAGAAGTGTTCCAAGGTACAGGAAGGGAATGCCTGTGATTTATCAGAGATCTAGTTATGTATTTTTCCACACTCTTAAATTGTTCTCAGACACTATTGAAGCAAAAGAAACCAAGTAATTCAGCATAATTTCAGTTCTTAATCTTTCTTTTACTGAAGTAAAAAAACAAACCTGAGGGAAGAGCAAAGGCATGTTTTTTTGCTTTGCAGTAAACACCAACTTAGCTTACTCCAAACGTGTCTACGGAATCTGAAGCAGCCTTCATTATTCTCTGTGAAACAGCCATAAAGTACATAAGCCACCGGTATGACTTCTTTGAAAACAGCTTTCATAACAAAGTGTCAAAACTGAGTTAATGTGATGCAGTCAATGCTTGTAACCTTCCAAATACAGATATGGATGTCTTATATGAAGACTATGGGATTATGGAGTCAATTATCAATACTTCTGAGATGGTAGATAGCCCTAGTGAGGAGCATTATCTGAAGCTGTCCAGTAAATGCAAGGTTCCTTTGACAGATCTGAAGAAGGTGAATCCCTAAATCTTTTTCAATCCATGCAGCAATACTCACACAGAATGTATTGTGTTTCCTGTGATGTTTTCATTGCGGGTTAAGTGTAGGTTGACAGATCTGCATTTTCCCAGATTCTCTAAAGATTGCAGTAGTTAAACTGATGCTCAAGAAAAATAATCTAGACTCCTCTGTCTTTGACAACTTTGATCACAGAGTGATAATAGTACACAAAATGTTTAAATTACTGCCTAAAGCATTCCTAACTCTATAGCACTGCATACATTAAACTCTCTAATGCAGTGAACGTGTCCCCAATGTTGCCATGCATATTCACTTGGGGATGTCTTTAAATAGCAGTTTTTCATGTGAAAAAACCCTTTAGGAATGTGCTGACTGTAAAAGGTGCTATATAATTACGACTCATTTGTGCCTCCTGCATGCATTTACAAGTAATTCGAAGAAGTCAAATTAATATGCCTCATGGTAAAACTCAAGAACTTTGGTATTAGGTAATATATAAGACCCTGATTTTGGTCAAGGCTCAATGACAAAGTAGCACATTATTCTGACATAGTTTGTAATTGCCTGTTCTGTTGGAAAATGCCATGATGCCATTAGATAAAGTTAGATTACTTTCCTAATGTTATGGCTATTCGGTTGCATTTCACACAGATCATTTAGGAAGTTATCTAAACATGTAACTTCACCCATCTAGCCATACAACTTGTTATATTTGTGGTTACTGGTTTTCATTCCATCTAAGCTGTTAATCAGAGGACAAGCTATGGTCTTATTTCTACTGTAGGTCCTTTGGATTCTTGCTGTGTAAAGATATAATTCCAGTCTATCAATGGTGTATTTCATTTATCTGATATTTGTCTTATATTGTACATTTCAACTGTTACATTTGTACAGTATTGTTGTGTCCGTGTGGGTTTCTCTGGGTGCTCCAGTTTCTTTCCACAGTCCAAAGACAGGCAGGTTGGGTGGACTGGCATTGCTAAATAGGCTCCTGATGTGTGTATGTGTGTGTGTTCACCTTGAGACGTACTGAAGCCCTCTCCAATGATTGATCCTGCCTTTTGACCACTGAATGCTGCAGTTGGCTCCATCTACCCCATGACTCTGCTCTGGATAAGTTGGTTAAGAAAATAGATACATGAATGGATGCAAACAAGTTAGCCCTGAAAAGTGCCTTGTGATGGTACATGTTCTGTAAAACAAAGGCAAATTGATTACTATTTTTAAGTCAGACTAAAAATACCAACCAGTCATAAAGGTTCAAATGTTCAATGTAGAGATCTAGATTGTGATTTTTTATTTAAAAAAAAAAAAAAGGAAATAGTGATTCTCTTTTATGTCCATCATCATTGTGGGTGCAATGAAAACAGACTAAAAGACGCTAGGCGATTTTTATACACTATGTTCTTTAGCACTTAATGGCCCTGCTCCACTCATAGACTTCCACCTCGTGGCTATGCTGCTTTTATAATTTGTTTTTTCTTTAATAATAGAGCTTACAATTGACTGGGTCCTATCTAACAGAGCAGAAATGTTACATTCTGACCTGCATCACTGGTGGCATCCTATGACAGTGCCACATTGAAGATATGACCTGCTCCACTGCCAATGCTTGTCAATGAAGATTTCATGGCAATGTTCTTCATTTAGTGTATCTGTTAACAATAGTAGTGGTCTGAAATACTTGAACTCAGTAATTTGGGGGCAGGGGGTTTGGGAGGGGTCGCGTCCATATACTGTTGACAATAGGCTATGCTTTCTTGATGTTATTTTAGAGAATCTAGAGGTCATTATTTAAACGTGTGAAACAACCATTCCTGCTAGAACTGTAGACTCTTGTTTTCATTCCAAATAATCTGTAAACCAGAAGGCAAATTTAGCCTAATGCAGCCATCTCTTTGTGCACATACTTATTTTTAAAAAGAATTAGAATTATCCATTGTGTTTTCTAAATAATTCATGTTTGTGATTTCCTCTTTTAATGTTCCACTTTATTTGAATGCCTAATTACACATAATATATGTAAAGATGGTGTTTTTCACACTTCAGTGTTACAGTTCCTCATTTTATAATTCTTCAAGCTTATTGTATAAAACTGGGCAGACTTGGAAAGAAGGTTTGAAGCACATTTTGGTTTGTCCCAGCTGTGTGGCTGGACTGAAACCACCCTTAGGTGTTGGTCCCTTTAAAAAAAGTGCGGCAGTCGGGGTTTCCCTGTTGAACTTCCAAAGGAACTCTTTTTTCTTTCCTTGTGCTGCACAGACTTTACAGTACGGTTATGAGTTAATGTGGGACAATCTGTAGGCGGAAATCCCCTCGTTAGGGTGGAGCTGAAAAGTGCTGCCTTTTGAGCAGGGAGTCCGCAAAGGGCTCAGTGTCGTCTGCGCTTCTTGCTGCAACCACGATCTAGCCATGGGCGTGCGCGTGCAATTCCCGCTGCTCCTTGTGCTGTTCTCTGCGGTCCCGCAGGTGAGTATTTGACAGATGACACTTTTCAAAGCGTATGATTGATCTGAGAATTACAGCAGGTATATACACGGTTTTGAAGTACATCCCAGAAGACGTGCAGCGCTGATGACTAAATGTGTAAGTGCGCGTAGCGATCAGGGTTCGTGCATGAGGGATGTAAAAATCGGCTGCGGCTCCTTGCGACACTATATGCAGTAGGAGGCATCGTACGCAGGAAATGTAGGAGGTGAATTGGACGTGGGCACTTTACGTATTTTACAAACTGGAAAAGCATAAGCACTTCAACAGAGCAATGGATCGACGCCCGTCGATTGAACATCTATCTATCTATCTATCTATCTATCTATCTATCTATCTATCTATCTATCTATCTATCTATACGCATTTCTGTTTTTTCTGCATTAAACATATTACGTTAGTCACGTTAGTTTCGGTTTCGCTTTTAACACCCTTTTTTCATGAGTAATGCCGCCCTGCTCCAGCAATAATAAATGATTGCCGCACTACCAGCCTGGAGTTGAGCCCGTTCAATCGGCTTCGCTTCCGATGCCACACATTCGTCTTCATTGTACGATGTAGCCATTGATATTGAAATCTTTCTGTAACTCTGCCCGGAGAAGACGGCCAGTTGGCTCTCTTGTGAAAGTGACAGGTGGTGGTGAGCTGTCAAGGCAGCAGCTGCTTGGAGAAGCGGGGTTTTCCAGCTATCGACTAGGTCTGTGATCAAATGGTTATTGGGCACAAAACGGTCCTAATTCTTGCCACTTTAAGACAGGGTTAGTAGTTTTCGCATTGTTTTCAGGTTAAGGTCAAGTTCAGGCTCTAATTCTCTCCTGCCGTTTTAAATCAAATATTACTCAAACACCGGCCTGCCTAGTAACCTCATAATCAGTCCGCCATTGCGACCTTCCAGCCTCCCCTGGAGCACTATTTGTTTAAAATATCACCTTTTTCTGTAAAACCCCAGGCATTAGCACACCCATTTAAAAGATGATCTCATTCCTATTATGTCTTTAGCACTGGGGCTTTCCCCTGATGTTTATTGTCCGTATAGTTCACCAAATGTTTACCTTTCCTCACATTTCTGCCATTCTAGACACTAGCATAATCATCCCCCCGCCAACATAACACATAATTCAGAATTTTTGGCTACCTACCCTACACCTGTCCAGTAGAAGATCTCCTTAGCTGCCATTGATGCAAACCTGGCATTTCCCTCTGCCTGGAAAGTTACCAGTGCCCTAACATTTACAGTTTAGTTCTTGAGCTCTCCACTTTAAGGATCAGTCTGCCATCCGGCAATGTTGTAAATAAGTGCACAACGTGAGCTGGTGAAGACTACTGAATGGGAATGTCTAACTTGCTGGCCTGCAATCTTGACACAGAAAACCAAAGACACATGGGATAAATTACCAAATACTGTGGTAGAGAGAAAGACTTTAGGAACCTTCAAAACTCAACTTGATGTTATTTTGGAGAAATTTATTGGATAGGATTGTTGAGCGTTATTAGGCTTTTCTAATAACATTTTTCTAATGTTCTAATATACAAACCTCTCGCTGGCACGGTCATGGACTCCTGCTGTTCTGTTTCCAGCTCTCTCCTATAATAATATTTGTAATTAGGGATGGAGTAGAAGGGGGGGGTCCTTCTTTCCTTTTTGTTTTCATATATAATGTGCAAACTTAATAGCTATTTTATTTCTACTCTATTCTACATTTATTTTACTCAATAAAAATGTGGCTGTAATAAAAGGTTTAGTTTATTGTGACAGTAAAATTCTCAACTAAATGTGTGAGCAGCATGTAACACGTCATCACTCCCTTGTGCTCTGATTAGCGAGTATTACTATTTAAACATCGACATCACCTCAAAACTAGTCAATTGCTACTTTTCCAAATTAAATTAAAAGTCAAAAGTTAACACGGTTCCACTGCAAAACTTATTCTCTGTTAATACGATTATTCCCAGGATCATTTCTTGGAATAAGCAAGCTTAGTGACTGCTTTATGCCCATGGTAAGCAGTGTCCACAACCCACACAGACGCAAAGGAGAGCTGCCTGAAAAGGGTGAGAAATGGCCCTGTTTTCTTGATTTGACAAATTACTGTTATTTTTTTATTTGACTTTTGATTTGATATACGGGGTTAATCCCCAGGGGAAATTGTCTGTTCACTTCACTTGAGTCTGCCATTGTACAGCACCCCTGGAGCAATTTTCAGGTTAAGGACCTTGGAGTAGCATCTCTTCTGGCAGTAACCTTCCACAATACTTTTAACAAACAGATAGAATGGTCACCAAGATCTCCAATATTTACTTGCATATCAAGTCTTTTTTACTCCACATATACATATCAAGATGTATTTACATGCAAAAGAAATCTTTAGTTTTCCATTGTAATCTTTGTTATGTTGTCAAATGTAGAAGTTATTTTATGTGCATTTTGCATCACAAAAGCTTAAAGAAACACATTTAAAAGCCATTGGACATGCTTGTAAAACTCCATTACATTCGAGTGAAGAATGCTTTACAGAAGTGAACTGAAATAAATTGAATTTCTTTGTAGGTTGGTACTTCGATAGGCAGAGTCTCCCAGCTTCTGGCTGTCTCCTCACACCGCATAGAACTTAGGCTCTGTTCTGATCCATTTTTATTTATTTAGAATCTATACATTCTCCTTGTATCCAGGTATTTCTGCTCCCAAATGGACATTATTTGAGATGACATCAATTAATTGTCATCTATAAACTGATGTCACATTATATGACTTCTAGTCGGTGGGGATATCAAACTTGGTGACTGCTGATGCTGATATTATCAACTGAGTATGCCAGTTTATCCACACATCCTTTATCCAACCCGCTATATCCTAACTACAGTGTCACGGGGGTCTGCTGGAGCCAATCCCAGCCAACACAGGGCACAAGGCAGGAAACAAACCCCGGACAGGGCGCCAGCTCACTGCAGGGCGTGTACACACACACACACACACACCAAGCACACACTAGAGACATTAGAATCGCCAGTGCACCTAACCTGCATGTCTTTGGGCTGTGGGAGGAAACTGGAGTACTCAGAGGAAACCCACGCAGACACAGGGAGAACATGCAAACTCCATGCAGGGAAGACCCAGGAAGCAAACCTGGGTCTCCTAACTGCAAGGCGGCAGCGCTTCCCACTGCGCCACCATGCCACCCATGCCAATTTATATGACAAGAAATTGTGGGGCATGTCAAATTGTGGATGATGACTTTTTAGCACGGTTTCACACCATCCAAGTGTGTATTTTCCCCTTTTTATGACAGCTAATAACATGCTGCCTGATGGAGCCGGTGGCCATCAAAGGGTTAATAGATACAGTGAGGTCAGCTTCAGTATTAAGTGAAAAGCAGTAATCGTTCTATCAAGAGGTCACACGTATTCTGCAAATTGTTTAGAGATTTGAGGAAAACTCATTTAGTGCAGAAGAAAAACGAATATAAACACAGTAAGAACATGCAGATTTCACACCAGTGGAGATCAAGCTGGGAGTTGAGTCCATTCTCTGGGAGGCCTGAGGCTGAGAGAATATTAACTACTGTAAATCTAAGGGAGCTTAGTCTGACATAGACAGTCACAAAGCTGAGCATGAGTACAATGCCATTTAGTGATACACTTATTATGTTTACATTTACGTAATAATTTATTTGACAAATTTAAATTGTCAATTAAACTGATACTTTTGGCTTTGGGATGTTCTAGGAAAAACAGAGATCACTGGGAAATTGTGCAGACCACATAAACAGTGACTGGGCTGGGAGTTAAACTAACCAACTGAGCCACCCTTTTACGATTCGGGCCACTTTGTAAATTAGTTTTTGCTTCAATCTAATTCATTTCTGCTGCTCCGTTGTAGTTTTTGGAAGTTTTACATATCAGGGAATGTTAATACATTGGTGTTTTTTATTACTAATTTAACTACAAGTTAATAGAATTTTTTTTTTATTTTTAAACCTCCTCATTTTGTAAACTTCAATACATAATATCTGCGTTTTCAAGACATTCTTGTCTTGTTAGTAGCGGCGTTACTAACAACAACCTTGATGCGCCATTACTGATGCTACTCTTTATAAACCCGCACCTCATTCAGTGCAGCGTCTGAGATTAAGGGTCCAGACCTTCAACAACTTCAGCGTGTGCTCTCAGTGGGGAACATCTTTAGAGTGTCGATTTATAGGAGTTCCCCCTTGCACCCTGTTAACAGTTTTGCATTGAGTTTTTGGTGAGAGCTTGTTTTTTGATTAATGACTCTTGGCAGATCACCTTTTGATATTATTGTTGGTTCTGTTGATTATGTGTCGTTTAGTAATGAAGTTCAGGCTATTCTCATTTTGACTTTGTCTATGGTTTATAACTTCTGCTTTGACAATAGTTTCTCTGACTTTTGATACTAACCCTGTGCACAAGGTGGGAAAATGCACTGAATAGAGTGCCAGTCCATCACCGTACCCACACCTTGCCTTGCTTACACTGGGGCCAGAAGAGCTTACATGGGAAGTAGTTTTATGTCATCGAGACTTATTCTTCAGGGTAATAATTCGACAGACAGACAGATAGATGTGAAAGGTACTATATTCGAAAGATAGATAGATAGATAGATAGATAGATAGATAGATAGATAGATAGATAGATAGATAGATAGATAGATAGATAGATAGATAGATAGATAGATAGATAGATAGATAGATACTGTATTAATCCCAAGGGGAAATTCACATAATCCAGCAGCAGTATACTGATACAAAAAAAAACAATATTAAATTAATTACAAATAAAAATGCATGTGAATAGATAGATAGATAGATAGATAGATAGATAGATAGATAGATAGATAGATAGATAGATAGATAGATAGATAATTTTGATGAGAACAGGTCATTGGGTCAACAATCTTGCCAATTAACATAATATTTTCAAAACAACAAATAATATATTTTCAAAAATAAAATAATTTCAAGTCAAGCTTTTAAGTCTCTAAAGCCACACTTTCTACCATACTGCTTGGTCACTGTCTGTATTCCATTTGTGTGTGGTTCCTCTAACCCTCCTGGGCAGTTGATAGAGGTGACTGCTCCTCTTACTCAATCTGACATATGGACCTTTGGCCTGTGAGTGCTCATCTTAACAGACTCACTTCGTTTGAGTCCTCATGTCCCTTGCTTTAACTCTTTTTGGGCGGATGTTGACTTTTGTCGAAAGTAAGGGTTGACGGTAGTAATCAACTCTAAATGGTGTCAAAACCCACTGTTATGTTTTAGTTGGACTCTCTTTGCTGGAAGGAATGTTAGCTTCATTGGTTTGACCAAGATTCCCTGCGAGCGTGTGAGTAGCAAGGAGCAAACAATGGCAAAAATGGCATCAACATCAGGCGAGAGGTTGGAACAAATGTATAAGGCAGTGGTTCTCAATCTGTGCGATGGGCCCCCCTAGGGGGGCGTGAAGTAACAAAAAGGGGGGTGCGAAGATGTGAAAAAAAGAAAGCAAGAATCAAAAATATGAAAAAAATATCTGTTGAAACCAAAACAAAGGAACTTAAACTACATTCTGATACTAGAACAATAAATATAGAGTTAGATAAATGTCGATAAAAGTTAAGTAGGTATAATAAAATATGCATCTACATTTTAAAAAAAATGTTAAGGAGGGCGCGATTAAAACTGTTATGAAAACTCGGGTCGCAAATACTTAAAGGTTGAGAAACGCTGGTGTAAGGCAAAATACTCTGTGGGTGACTTTTGCATATTATTGCTGATTTGGATTACAATTTTGACACAAGTGGTTGAAAACGAATGTGCGGTACTAGCATCAGCTGAACATGGTGCTGAACATGTTTGTGTAGCTGGTGTGCCAATGGCAACGTTCATCTAGGACAGCCATTTACAGTGACAAGAGGTACAAGCCAGATTGTGATGCACTGCGACTGCAACCACCGCTACCACCTGGCAGATGTTTTATGTGTATTTCTGTGTGAAACCATAGCTTTGTGTGCTTTTCAGAAAACAGAGTTAAACCAAAATGGCAGCACAGGCCACACGGTCTTGTGAGACAGGGTTTGGTTCATACAGATTATGCTTTTGTTTCCTCTCCTTGGACACAAACTTAGGGTTTGTCCTTCATGTGGGGGTGAAAAATAACAATCTTAGTCAGCAGAGGCAAAAGAACACCTGTTGACTATTCCGGCTTGTTTTCTGTAAGTGATAGGCTCACTTCCCTTAAATTGTGTTAAATGTGCTAACATTGAAATGATTGACTTAAGAAAACCCTTTAAAATTCAGGAAATGACAGACTAAACAGAAATATATTTAAAAACCATTATGTTTCAGTACATTGTTTCACTTGAACTAAAACATGTATAAATTTCCTAAAATTCATAGAGAAGTAAAACCTGTATTCTGACGTGTTAAAGAGAAGAAGGTTAGCAGCGATTCGGATGAAATATGAAAATGAACCAGTGACGAAGGAGTTAGTGCAGAAATCCCAAACCCAGGACAACTTCTGCTTTAGTGATTAGTACTAAAGCTGCTTGTCCAGATTGCTGAATGTGTAGGAGGCCTCTGAATTCCACTGCTGCATGTCTGTCATGGTGTGATTCCATGTGACTGCTGGGTAGCTAAGTGTTGTAATGGATTCCATAAGGACATTAAAGCAAACAATCTTTGTATAGGGCCTTTCATTGTGAATGAGCACCATTGTTAAATACCCAATTAGTTTAACTGAACACAGTGCATAATTATACCATTGGACTGTTTGGCAGAGTGAGTGAACATGCAGACTCTGACCTAGTAATCTTTTGGCTTCCAGCCCGACTTAGTCGGTATTGACATGGATTTTTATAACGCATATATATGCATCAATGAATTATCTAGCATACAAGTCTAAAGTCAACTGTACTATGATAGGCTTCATGATATGTAAATGCATAGAATCATCCATCCATCTGTTATGCCTTACAGGACTGGGACAAGCGTGTATAGAATCAGATACCCACAAAAATTCATATAACAAGCATTGCTTGCATCTTTAATTCATTCTTATTAACATTTACATGTACTTGCTTGGCGGATGCTTTTATGCAAAGTGGCGCACAAAAGAAGTTTATGATTAACAATGGTTTATACAGTACTACTTGTGATGGAAGCCATTCCACTGCTAGGGTAGAAGGGCTTTCTGGTATTTATTATGAGTTGCCCTTTTCTACAAAGACTGAGCTTATAGAAGAATTGTATGAATCCTTAATAAAAGTAAACAAACATGGAATAGAAAATGTTTATCAGATCCTGTACATAAATCAGAAATGTTTTAGACATATTGAACCTACTAATCCATTTTATACTCCAGTTTTGTGTTGTAAAAAGCTGGTGCCTACCTCAACAAGAGCAATCCTGGTGAGCTTATTAATCCATCGCAAGGTGCACTTAGAAGGATGGAATCAAACATATCTGTGGGAGAATTGAAGTACCTTCAAAAATATCTAACCTGGACTGACAGTAAGCAAGCTCCTGATTGGAGTAAACTGCCTACAGCCAAAACGTCTCCTAAAAAGAGCCATTTTTAACATTGAAATGTGTGTTACATGTGCATAAAGTACCTTGCACGTGTTAAAAATAAACAGAAGGAAAAAATCTTTCTTTAATATCTGTTTATACATTGGCATTCAGAGGTACTAGTGGTAAAAGCGAACAATGCGTAACTGTAGGTGCTGTGTGTGCTCTCTGTTGTTCAGTTCCGATAGTGTAGAAGTCAATGTGAGCTTGAAAGAATTGGCAGCTATTTTCATGAAAATATAAATTGGAAAATGTGCATGTGAAGTGAATGATCGTGGTCATTTCCCATCAAAGGATGGTTTAAAGGACTGTTGCTAAGAGAGTTGACAGTGAAGAGCCACAGGAGATGCAGATTTCAGTTCTCAACACTCCTGAAACAACAAATCTGTCTAACAACATCAGTAGAATCATCCAGCTTATGACTGCATGTTTAAACAAATAACTAAACATGCAGAATATAACTGCAGCGTTTTAACTATGAATATATCTGTAGACCACAATGCTTATCTAAACTTTATTTTCTGTTTTCATGCCATACAATGATGAAATACTCAAAATGAGAGAAATATGTCATACAGGCACAAGCTCTTCTGAAAAGCTTGGAGCCAAGCAGCGCTAATGGTGTGTGTGTGTGTGTGTGTGTGTGTGTGTGTACCTCTCTCTCTGTCTCTTCAGTTAATCATTAAGCTTCAGTTACCTTGTGCTCTTGAACTTGTGAATTGATGACAGCAGTTTTAGGCTTTTATTTTCAGGAAGGTTATTTATGCTCACTCACTACAAGCAGGCCCTTTCACATACAAGTGCATTTAGACTACAATCAATTGAAATACTAGACAAGTTAAAGTAATTCTGTGACTTTTAAAGTCAATTAGCTGCATCAATGATTATTTAGGTGTGCCATATTATAGAGAGTGCATAATGATGATTTTAGATATTATGTTGTTATATTTGTAATTATTTTAATTTTAGTCCACAGAAAAAGTGTCTTTCTGTTGATCAATTTCAGAAAAACCAAATTAAATCCACTGTGATGTTGTATAACAATTAAACATGAAAATTTCTAAATTGTTGAATACTTTTTATAAGCATTATATGTTAAGTGTGTAAAATTGAGCATTTTGAAAATCAATGATGTGCTGTTTGACTCAGAAATGTCACGCGGCTGGATGCATGCCTGCCGTCTTCTTAAGATGTTCTACATTTCTTCATTCAGTTTCTGGGGATTCCGCAACATATTTGTTGACCTTGTGCAGCTGCTTGGTCACTGGGGAGGCTGTGCTGTGTGGTTTCACTTTCTGTTCTGTTTGGGGCTATTAGGGACTTTCCACTGCACTGATGTAAAGAATCATTTTTTTATTTATTCATTCAGTTGAAACAACATTGCTTAACATGTCTACAGATTAAGAGCCTGTTGTAAATAGTATTTTGAATTACTCTGGATTAAAACCAAACAAAACTGATTGTAAAAAGGTCATCAGGCTAAAAAAAGGATGTGCCAGTAGCTTGATACCCAAGAGAATTGTCAGGAAGGGCTGTGCTACTGAGTTGTCAGCATATAAAACTTACAACTAACTAGAAAAGGAACTACTTTATTTTAGAATAAATTCTAGTTAATATTTCACAGTGTGTTGCCTTTAGCTCGAGCCTTTTTAAAAATAAACCTGGAAATACTCTACTATCTTTGTTGCAGTAATTTTTATATGTACAGTATATTACAGGAACTGATTGCTTTGTGCTAACCCTTATAGACAAGCGTCCCATCCTGGCCATGCAGTTACTTCTGGGGTCAAGGTGTCCATGCCTTTGCTCTAGAGAAACTAGGCTAAAACTCGCTCAAGCAGCTCTTAATTTCTCTTCACCGCTGTTCTTAAGGAGCTTTTCGTCCAGGGCAGCTTCCATTTTGCACTGGGACAACATGGTCCCATATATTCACTTTTGAGACTATGTGTCCTTTACCTGGCAAGAAGTGTTACCAACTTTGCTATTTCTTCCACAGTCTCACTGTCTTGGTTTGGGTCAGACATTAATGCCAGCAGTTGGGCTGCTTACCTCTTGTGTTTTTGGAAAGCATTACATGGTTCCATTCAGGCCACCTCTCTCTCTGCCCCTCCGGAGACACATATATAGGGCATACCACAGCTGATTACAGTACATTGTTCCTGCCATTGTTTGTCTCCTTATTGGATGGAGGTTTTATGTGATACCTAGATTCTGCAGTACTTAGAGTAGCCCTCTGCCATCCTGATGATACCCTAATTTCTAGCAGCTTCTTAACATGCATCCCCTTACATTGCACAGTGCTCTGAAATGTAATGCAATGCAGGGACATTATGCATACACTACATAATGCGCTAGGGCAGCCATATCTGGAATACTGTGCAGTTCTGGCTATAATCCTACAAAAAGACACTTGAAGCTGTGCAGAAGTGAGAAACCAAGTGATTCACAGGACTTCAGGACATGTCCTTCTCAAACTCAGACCTACTCAAAGAATTAAATCTGTTTAGTCTTGAGCAGAGGAGACTATGTGGGGACCTAATCCAGATCTTCAAACTTCTCAAAGGCATTGATAAAGCAGATCCATCAGAATTCTTTCAGCTTAAGGGTGAATCATGTATTGAAGAACAAGGTCTGGAAGCACTTCTTTATGCAAAGTGTTGTGGCATTCTGGGACAAACTACCGAGAAATGTAGTTGAAGCAGAAACCTTGACAAACATTAAAAAGTATGTGGATGAGATATTGGGACAGCTTATCTATTAGTTAAACAAACAAGCTTGATGGACCCAACACTCCAGCTGTAAACCCTTTATGAGGTGTGCAACTGAAAAGGAAAAAGCAGGTAACATATATATGAGGGGAAGGAGGGAAAAAGCTAGGGAAAATAAAAGCAGAAAAGGTGAGAGTAGGTGAGAAAAAGGTGCCATTATAGAAGATGAAGAGAACAATTAAAATGTTGCTGTAGTTGGTTTTTAAGATCTGGAGAAATATGTGATCCGAGGGTGAGAATGAACTTAGCTTCTTCTGTTTTTCTTTGCAACAATACAGAGATTGGATATCTTTCTGGTTATGATCAAGGGTTTGTGACGGTGCGGGTCGGCTCCACACTCCCACTCCTGTTTTGGGAGCCTCTTGAACCCGACACTGTTGATAACATAAGCGGCTGAGCTGTTACATGATGACTCAACACAAAGCAAGGCTGTATGTGCATAAACTGCAAAAGTGATTTTATTAAAACAAACGAATCCATTTTTGAAGTGTGCAGTGCAAATCCATAATAAATAATCGATAATCTATGTTTAGTTGAAGTAAAAAAAAACATTGAATAAATATTCCTTAAAAATGAGGTTTAAAACATGGCAGGAATCTATCCTTTACAATGCAGTCTCTGATACTTCTCCTTAAAATGGCCATCTCCACAGCTTAACCCCAAGAAGGTCCTTGCAGCTGGAGAGATGACTAATTAGCAGTTAAGCCCACCTTCTGTGCCTGCTCTTAGACACGGTCCCCTGCAGCCAACTGTGGCCCTGGCAGAGCACTATGCCAAGCCTATGACTTCCACTGCCAGGCTTGTGTCCTTGCGGTCCATGGCTCCCCCACAGGACACCTGCCTAAACCTTCGATTTCTCCTGTGGCCACGCTACCTCTCCATGGCCTTATGCTGCGAGTTGTTCCAACTGAGTAGCGCTACTGCCACTCCAGCTCTAAGGTCGCTCAACTGGAGTGGCCATCAGCCCACCAAGCACCAGCCACGCACTCTTCTAGGGGCTTTCTTCCCGGCTGCCTGTCTTCTCTGCCTTTCATTCGCTCACTTGCACTGGAATTCTCCGCCCCTGCCTTCCTCTACTTTTTTCTTAACCTCCTTCCTTTTTTCCATGTTCTTTTGTTTTTATTTGATCTGTCTTTTTCCTCTCTTTTCTTTGTTTTTCATTCTAACACTTGTGCTTGCTTTAATGTAGGGGTGAGGCAAAGCTGCGGTAATCAGCTCCAGCACTAATTAGGGTCACGGGTGATCCTGCAAGTGTGTACAAAATGCAGGTTTGCCTGGTCCCGCATCTCGCACTGAAGCCGCTCTTGCCATGCTACCACTCCCCACCTGAAGACACGAGTGTAAACGATTATTTATTTAAAATGGGCTCCTGATTCTTAAACTGTGGACCTGCCCTTCCAGAGGGTTGTGAATTGTTCTACAATAGGCTTTGTGAAGTCTTGATCTTAATGGCACAAACGTGCTCTCTGAAGCGGTCTGCTTGCAGTTTTGGTGTGGTAGTTGTTTAAGTGAACCACAGCCCCATTTTCGAGTGCCATCATTTATTTGGTGAATTGCTAGGATGCTCTGCACCAGCACTAAGGAATGCCTAACAACAGGTATTACCAGTGCCTGAAGTGGGCTGGTGCTTGCCAGTCCCCATTCTGACCTTATGAGTATTTAATTAATGTATACCAGTGTGCATGCACTCACCCCAAAACAAAAACATATTTAGAAAATCAATCTATCCTTTCACTGAGCTTTCACATTTTCAAGGGGAAACCCAGAACTCTGCAGTAGTGGTTTACATATATATATATATATATATGTGTGTGTGTGTGTAAAAATATCAGCACAAATTCATACCTCAAAGGCTACCCGTTAGCGGAAACAGTAATCTGTCAAAACAACATGACAGTACCGCAAATTCTCTGTTGCCACTTTGACCACCGGCCACTACATATCCTGCCACAAAGGCTCGGCTATAAAGCTCAGTGCAGCATTTCACCTCTCTTCCGAGATTATGGATTAAAATCTTGAACAGTTTTATTCTTGAGCTCATAGTGTCATGTATTCTGTTTAACAACCAATATTTTTCTGGGTTTATAGTCTTAGTGTTTTGATACTGGTCATATTCTTGTAATTGTTGTAACAAGTCTTGTTTTGACAGCACTTAGAGTTTAGCCCTCTGGATTTAGTATTTGTAACAGTACTTCAGTATTCAAATAAACTGTTTTTGTTCCTGTTTCTCAAAAACACACACATTTCTCAATCTGTATTTATCATATTTGTTGCTGCTCACAATTTACTGTACTAGAAGGCAAAATGGTGGGCTTGAATTAAATTAAAAAGAACAGACACAGCAAGACTGTGCTGCGGTCCAGCTGAACTGTTTTGAACATTCGCCACTGGTGTCGTAATTGTATGGTGAGGCTAAGGATGTCACAATACCAGAGTTTTTTTGTATTCAATGCCAGTACCAGTGAAAATGGACGATACTCGACACCTTTCAAAACCATGTCAGAAAGAGAAGTACCATTCAGTGGTTTTATTAAAGTACCTCCGTTTATTGAAGTGAACAATATTGTTCCTTATTCTGTAATGCAGTATAAATTTATAAATACTAACAGTAACAACGGCTTCAAAATACTGGTATATCCATCAAGCAGTTACCCAACTGTCACTTAAGTAAACTAGTATTGGCATTCATAAATATCAAAACACAATGCAAGACTTGAATTTTAATTAGTGGCAGAGATGGGGATCCCCACAGTGTAACAACAAATGGGGTTTATAATCTCGGGGAGATTTCAGCATTTGGTTTATCAAGAGTGACATATCATGCAGTACCTTATTTATCTTAACATGTGCGCATTCTCAATTTATTCTCTGACATTTTCTGTCCAGTAACTAAAAACTACTGTGTAAAATCTACTAAATATATAAAGCTGAAACATTACTATATATGTTCTGCTGACTGAGTAGATTTCAAGAAAATTCCAGATATTTATATTTAAATCAACTCTTTAAAGCTGTTTTTGTGACATCATGTTTTTAAAGACTGGTTTGTCAGTGAACCAATCAATTAGGTTTGTCCATCCATCCATTTTCCAACCCGTTGAATCCGAACACAGGGTCACGGAGGTCTGCTGGAGCCAATCCCAGCCATCACAGGGCGCAAGGCAGGAACCAATCCCGGGCAGGGCACCAACCCACACTACAGACAATTTAGAATCGCCAATCCACCTAACCTGCATGTCTTTGGACTGTGGGAGGAAACCGGAGTACCCAGAGGAAACCCACGCAGACACGGGGAGAACATGCAAACTCCACGCAGGGAGGACCCGGGAAGCGAACCCGGATCTCCTAACTGCGAGGCAGCAGCGCTACCACTGTGCCACCGTGCCGCCCCACTTAGGTTTGTAATATTTGTTATTGTAAGAATTATATTTGAATAATTAGGATGTTGAGGATAAAGCTGCTGGGGAAGTGGAAAAGAGGACGGCCTAAGAGGAGGTTTATGGATGTGGTGAGAGAGGACATGCAGATGATGGTGTAACAGAAAAAGATACAGGCGACAGAAAGATATGGAAGAAGATGATCCGCTGTGGCGACCCCTAACGGGAGCAGCCGGAAGAAGAAGATGAAGAAGCTGGTTATAAAAGTAAACTCATAGTGTTTTAATTTTCCAAATCTGTCACTCCTTTTTGTTTTTTTTTACATTAGCCCCCATTTTAAAGCTTCCTATGCGAAATCAGACCCATCGATTTTGCATTAATTCCTTTTTTTCAGAACTCCTGTTAAACAACCTTGCTGTTGGCAAAGTGGAGTGATCAGATGTTGGGATTTCTTATACGTGTGTTCATGTCCATAATTTTAAGATTAATTGGGCTGTCGTTACTTGCACTCTAAAAATGTGTAACTGTGAGGCGGCATTACATTCTTCAGTGTACCATTCAAATATATGATGTATGCTTTCACTTTCAGGTTATATTAATGAATGGTAGTTTGCCTTCAAAAGCCAAGTGAATTCTGTTTGGATTGTCCTACTACTGTGTTTTAGCAATTACATGTCTCTGTTAGTACAGTACAGTTGTATTAATAAAGAGATGCTTTGTCCTTCAAAGCATTTAAACTCTAAATGAAATTTATTTTGGTATTAGCGCATGGTGCTGCTCATGTCATTGCTGTTAAATACAAGCTAAATAGCCATTTCGGTTGAATCTTGCATCAGTGTTTACTTGCTACAGCTGTTGTTTGCACTGTCAGTCCTCCCACATCCCACAGTGCAGTAGGTGTAACTGTGGGCGCATGTAATTTGCACCAGAATGTGATCCTGAACCGTTCACTCCGATTAGGAAAAGGCCAGATGCTTGGACTAATGCACATCTGTAGAAGAGCTCATTACAATCAGAGAATGAATGCAAACCAGTGCTCTCTAGAACACTATTAAAAGCACCTAATCTTGTTATCTTTTCATCTCCTCTTACAAATGCGTGACAATACAAGTTAAACAATTACACCTCATTTGATCTGTAATGTTATTT
The DNA here is from genome assembly GCF_016835505.1 of Polypterus senegalus. Classification (NCBI taxonomy): domain Eukaryota; kingdom Metazoa; phylum Chordata; class Cladistia; order Polypteriformes; family Polypteridae; genus Polypterus; species Polypterus senegalus. The sequence continues at coordinate 40,554,330 of NC_053167.1, forward strand.
TGCTCTCAAAGCAGGCAAAAGTCTGTTTCTGAATTGATTCCATGCGGTTGCATGTCCTCCCCGTGTCTGCGTGGGTTTCCTCCCACAGTCCAAAGACATGCAGGTTTGGTGCATTGACGATTCTGAATTGTCCCTTGTGTGTGTGTGTCCTGTGGTGCGCTGGCGTCCTGCCTGGGGTTTGTTTCCTGCCTTGTGCCCTGTGTTGGCTGGGATTGGCTCCAGCAGACCCCCGTGACCCTGTAGTTGGGATATAGAAGGTTGGATAATGGATGGATAGAATAAAAGTGGAAATAAGTCAAGCTTCTGGGTGTGTTTTGCTCTTTTTTCTTCCTCTTTTTTTTAAATAACAAATGCAATTTTCACGTGAATACCAAAGCATTTCCAGACATGACCTCTGCTGTTTTTTTTTAGACGTATGATGATGTGGTGCTGTTTTATCAACACAGTGAGCCATTTTATGACAGAGTGGACCATAGTTTGACAATGTGTCTTCACAGAATATGTGGAATCTCATGTACTTAAATATGGTAGTTCACAATTTCGGTCAGGCCAAGGAAAACCTAGGATTGTAAATAGTTACATGGTTGACACTTTAGCCACAAACAAACAATGCGGCATGAGGACCTAATGCAGATCGTCGAAATTCTCAAAAGACACCAATATGGTTGATCCAGCAGAAGTATTTTGATTAAGCAGTAAAGTGCACGCTCAAAGCCTCAAACTATAAGGCAATGTTCAATTAAGACTCAAGCCAGCAAGTACTTATTTGTAAAAAGACACGTGGGAGTTGGTAATAAATGACAGTTATATTATTGAATTGAAACAGACTACTTTTCAGAAGTACCTGGGTGAAATATTGGGGCAACTCAGCCTTTAGATAATGATAAGAACCTGATGGTCTGGTTTGCTCTCATTTGTTAAATATCTTATTTCTTATGTCACCTATTCTACTAACAGGTGTTTGTGTCAGGAACCATGAGGTATTCTAAGTAAAAAGCGGGATTTTTAATTTAGAAGTGGAATTCCCCATACATCTGAGTTACTGTATCTGATCTTGTCATGCTCGCGTGACCTTGCACATCAGTCCTCCTTTAGACTTAAAGCTTGCGCAGATCTGAGAATGGCTCACACTGGGAGCTGGCTGAAACTTTTAGAAAGCAAGAGGGAGTAGATTTAAAGTATCAGTCTGTCTGTAGCTGTCTAACCTCATAATTGAGGGGGGACAGACACAGGAAGTGGTTATAACTTTGGTTTTGCAAGTTGAAGCAGGACTGCACGTTCAATGTGTGAGTATTAGGTAGGACTCAGGTTGTTTCTATTCGGGTACTGCCATGAGTGGTATGAAACCTTTAGAAAGCAGGTGAGAGTCGTACTAAAAGACAAATCTCATGCAAGCCATAGGACATCTAGCTATAAACATAAATTGTTTTTCTTTTTCTGCTTTGTTGGAAGAAAAACACGTTCTTCTGAATTTCTAATGTTTGTCCATTAGCTTCTTATATTTTTCAGATGTTTGATTGTTGTGAAAAGTCATGTTCAGTATTAAAGCTGATCTCTCTGTTTGTTGTAACAGGTGATCAGCTGCTTTATTAAGTAATACTTTTTATCAGCTCTTGGTAGAAATGGGAAATCCCATGAGTGTTTAGACAAGGAAATCCCAGATACTTCTTGCAGTTCTGTGATACAGATGGAATTACTTAATACAAAAATGCACATCTAATTATTTCTTGCGGTGCCTTGGAATTTTCATAGTTGTTTGTAATTTCCTTAATTTTTTGATTCATTTTTAAACTAATTGTGTCTCTCAGCTGGCTTTTTACTGTATAAAGTGTCACATGTCCTGTCGTTACTTGGTTTTTCCCCAGATGCTTTTCATTGTCTTATGTATTTTGCTAAATACACCACTGTGTATTTTCTGTGCATATGGATTTAGAAGAAAAACAGTTCTTCTTTGGCATATAACCATTTTTTAAACTCATTGTGTGACCAGAATCAGTTCTGGCCTGCCTTGGCTATGGCCAAAAAGAAACAGGTAATAATAATAAAAAGATGTTTTTGTATAGTTCGTTATACTGTAAATGGCAGGCAGTAGGGCATAGTGATTAAGGCTTTGGGCTTCAATCCCTGAGGTTGTGGGTTCAAACCTGCCACTGACACGGTCTGACCATGAAAAAATGTAACCAATTGTATCATAAATGTTGTAAGTTACCTTGGATAGAGGTCTCAGCCATATAAATAACTGTAAATGACACATTAATGTCACTATTAGCAAAAACATATCACAATTATATGTGTTCAAAATTAGTTGTTGGAAATCCCACACTAGAATAATGATCATTAATATGGAATTGGGTGGCCCCATTTTAGGCTATACCAGCCTCCGCTCTTCTGGGAAGGTTTTTCACAGGATTTTGGAGGGGTGTCTGTGGGTGTTTGTGCCAAAGGAGCATTTCTGAGGTCAGGTACATAAATTAGACAAGAAGATCTGGCTGGCAAATGGTGTTAAAATTCATCCCAAATCTGTTTGACAGGGTTGAGATCAGGGCACAAGTTCCTCCATGACCTTTTGGACCGGGCTTTGTGGAAAGAGGCACAGTCATGCTGGACCATTAAAGGGTCATCACCAAGCTATTGCCACAAACGTGGAATAGTGCAATTGTCTAAAATGTCTTTGAATGCTGCTGGATTAACAGTACCCGTCACTGGAACCAAAAGAATATCCCAAACCCTGAAAAACAGACCCTGACTATTATTTCTATTCCACCAAACTTTACAGTAGGCCATCTGCAGACTGAAAGGTAGTGTTCTCTTGGTATCCACCATTCCTGGATTCGTCCATTAGATAGCTGTGTAGGTTTCCATGGTCTAGCACTTCGTGGCTGAGTTGAACCAAAAGCATATCCCAAACCCTGAAAAACAGCCCCTGACTATTATTCCTATTCCACCAAACTTTACAGTAGGCCATCTGCAGACTGAAAGGTAGTGTTCTCTTGGTATCCACCATTCCTGGATTTGTCCATTAGATAGCTGTGTAGGTTTCCATGGTCTAGCACTTCGTGGCTGAGTTGAACCAAAAATATATCCAAAACCCTGCAAAAACAGCCCCTATTATCCCTTTTCCACCAAACTTTACCATAGGCCATCTGCAGACTGAAAGGTAAAGTTCTCCTGGTATCCACCATATCTGGATTCGTCCATCAGAGAGCTCCGTAGGTTTCCATGGTCTAGCACTTCGTGGCTGAGTTGTTGTTGCTCCTAGATGCTTTCACTTCACAATAAAAGCACTTACAGTTGATCAGAACAGATCTAGCAGAGTAGAAATTTCATGTACTGACTTGTGACAAAGGTAACATTCTATGACAGTACCATGTTTAAAAATAACTTAGTATAACCCATTCTACTGTCAGTGTTTGTCAGTGGAGATTGCATGGCTTTCTATGTGCTTGACATGCACCTGTTGAAAATAGGATGTAGCTGAAAAGCATGAACTCTATAATTTGGAAGGGTATCCACATAATTTTGGCCATATAGTGTACAATGGGATTGCCCCCTATATATTACTTAGAAAAGAAATGCACCACCATTCACTGTTACACAGGGAGGATAGGAATGTGTCCCGTACCGGATGGAAAGTAAATGCAAAAGTAAATATTTTTAACTGGGGGCAGGAAAAGGGTGTCCAAGAATAATGGCTCTTTCGTGTCAAAAGTGAAGAAATAAAGCCTTTCAATGACATTTTACAAGCCTGTGAAGTACATTTTTTATTCAGTATGATAAAAAAAAGCATCCATCCAATTGCCCATTCACTTTTTGCTTTAAGTGGAGTGTGTACATGAAGCCTAATTTCATAGACTCAGAAACAGGGCAAGAAGTCACCTTAAATGGGATGCCAGTCTACCATTAAGCACACTCAGTAGATCTGCAGTGGGACAGTTTAAAATCACCAAGAAAACTGATACACATGTCTTGTGAATGATAATGGAATGTATTCAAGAGAGAAAAATTGCACATAGATTTGAGAAAAACATAAAAAAGTCACACAGCGACTGAGACAGTGATCAGACCATGTCCAGAGAGCTATTCTTGAAGCTATGCTATTGGTTCATCTGAAATTTAAACATCTCCATGAAAACTGCCTAATCTATGTACTGTATATGTGGTTTTGCATAAAATAACACCATAAGAAAGTCTATTTTTGTTCTTGGAACATTTTGTAAAATGTTTTCAACTTGCTTGGTCATTTCCTTGAGAGATTGATATGTTCTCTTTGCATCTGTGTGGAGTTTTCTTTCACTTTCACATCTCCACATACATGTGAGTGTGCGTGGGTGTGTGCATGTCTGTGCCCTCCCGCAGATGACTGGCACCTTGTCCAGAACTGTTTCCCACCGTGAAACCCAGTTTACCTAGTCACCCCAAAATGGATTATTGTATTTGCTGTATCTATGGATGTGTTTAGAGAATATTGACATTGAATGAGATCTGCACAGAAGGGAGGCATTGACAGTTTTTTTTTATTATTATTTTTAAATATAATTACTGATAGAACGGTTACCCCAGTGCTTCTGAGGTAGGAAGTACTAACTAAACTTCAGAGTGAAACATATCCTTCAGTTTTCTGTACAAAAGGGGCATGTGTCTAAAAAGATAGGTTTAACAGTTTGAAATTTTTTATACTGGACGAACAAACACATAATCAGATTTATATACATTGATCCCTCGCTATATCGCGCTTCGACTTTCGCGGCTTCACTCCATCGCGGATTTTAAATGTAAGCATATCTAAATATATATCACGGATTTTTTGCTGGTTCACGGATTTCTGCGGACAATGGGTCTTTTAATTTATGGTACAGTTTGTTTGCCCAGTTGATTTCATACTTGGGACACTATTGGCGGATGGCTGAGAAGCTACCCAATCAGAGCACGTATTACGTATTAAATAAAACTCCTCAATGATATACGATATGCTTCCTGTTTCGCACACTTAAAAGCTCTAACAGCACATATTGATTTTTGATTGTTTGCTTTTCTCTGTCTCTCTCATTCTCTCTGACATTCTCTGCTCCTGCCGGGGTTAGGGTGAGCAGGGGGTGAGCAGAGGGCTGTTTGCCTAGATGATACGGACGCTCCTCTCAAAAATGCTGAACGACTACCTTCACATTGATCCCTTTTTCTTTCAGCCGCTTCATCGTGGTGCTTCGCATACTTAAAAGCCCAACAGCTCGTATTGATTTTTGATTGTTTTCTTTTCTCTCTCTGTCTCTCTGTCTCTCTCTGACATTCTCTGCTTTTGACACGCACTCCTTTGAAGAGGAAGCTATGTTTGCATTCTTTAATTGTGAGAAAGAACTGTCATCTCTGTCTTGTCATGGAGCAAAGTTTAAACTTTTGACTAAAGGGTGTTCTTTCATGTCTAGAGGGCTCTAATAATGTTAAAAAAATGTATTTAGAAGGTAAACAGGCTTTCTATGCTCTAACTGCGAAAATATTAGATTTATAAATAAAGAATCCTACTTCGTGGAAATTCATTTATCGCGGTAGAGTCTGGAACGGATTAACCACAATAAACGAGGGTTTACTGTAATACATACAGTGCCTTCATAAAGTATTCAGATCTCTTCACATTTTTTTACATTTTATGTTGCACCCTTACTGTAAAACCATTTAAATACATTTTTTCACTCATCAAGAAATACTCCATAACCCAGAAAGACAAAGCAAAAACAGAATTTTGGGATTTTTTTTATAAATATATCTAATCTCTCTATATAAAGTCCTAAGCCTAAAAGTGCAACGATTTTGTGCAACAATTTTATGTGACTTTTTTGTTTGTGTTTTTTGTCATGCTTTAAATTGGGCTTTTTTTAAAACCTACATAAACTGGGATGCAAAAGTTTGGGCAACCTTGTTAATAGTCATTATTTTCCTGTATAAATCGTTGGTTGTTACAATAAAAAATGTCAGTTAAATATATCATATAGGAGACACACAGTGATATTTGAGAAGTGAAATGAAGTTTATTGGATTTACAGAAAGTGTGCAATAATTGTTCAAAAAAAAAATCAGGCAGGTGCATAAATTTGGGCACCACAAAAAAGAAATGAAATCAATATTTAGTAGATACGCCTTTTGCAGAAATTACAGCCTCTAAACGCTTCCTGTAGGTTCCAATGAGAGTCTGGATTGTGGTTGAAGGTATTTTGGACCATTCCTCTTTACAAAACATCTCTAGTTCATTCAGGTTTGATGGCTTCCGAGCATGGACAGCTCTCTTTAACTCACACCACAGATTTTCAGTTATATTCAGGTCTGGGGACTGAGATGGCCATTCCAGAACGTTGTACTTGTTCCTCTGCATGAATGCCTTAGTGGATTTTGAGCAGTGTTTCGGGTCGTTGTCTTGTTGAAAGATCCAGCCCCGGCGCAGCTTCAGCTTTGTCACTGATTCCTGGACATTGGTCTCCAGAATCTGCTGATACTGAGTGGAATCCATGCGTCCCTCAACTTTAAAAAGATTCCCAGTCCCTGCACTGAACGCACAGCCCCACAGCATGATGGAACCACCACCATATTTTACTGTAGGTAGCAGGTGTTTTTCTTGGAATGCTGTGTTCTTTTTCCTCCATGCATAACACCCCTTGTTATGCCCAAATAACTCAATTTTAGTTTCATCAGTCCACAGCACCTTATTCCAAAATGAAGCTGGCTTGTCCAAATGTGCTTGAGCATACCTCAAGCAGCTCTGTTTGTGCTGTGGGCGGAGAAAAGGCTTCCTCTGCATCACTCTTGCATACAGCATCTCCTTGTGTAAAGTGCGCCGAATGGTTGAACGATGCACAGTGACTCCATCTGCTGCAAGATGATGTTGTAGGTCTTTGGTGCTGGTCTGTGGGTCGACTCTGACTGTTCTCACCATTCGTCGCTTCTGTCTATCTGAAATCTTTCTTGGTCTGCCACTTCGAGCCTTAACTTGAACTGAGCCTGTGGTCTTCCATTTCCTCAATATGTTCCTAACTGTGGAAACAGACAGCTTAAATCTCTGGGACAGCTTTCTGTATCCTTCCCCTAAACCATGATGGTGAACAATCTTTGTCTTCAGGTCATTTGTGAGTTGTTTTGTGACCCCCATGTTGCTACTCTTCAGAGAAAATTAAAGGAGGAGGGAAACTTACAATTGACCCCCTTAAATACTCTTTCTCATTATAGGATTCACCTGTGTATGTAGGTCAGGGGTCACTGAGCTTACCAAGCCAATTTGAGTTCCAATAATTAGTTCTAAAAGTTTTGTAATCAATAAAATGACAATGGTGCCCAAATTTATGCACCTTTTATGCCTGATTTTGTTTGAACAATTACTGCACACTTTTTGTAAATCCACTAAACTTCATTTCACTTCTCAAATATCACTGTGTGTGTCTCCTATATGATATATATGTAACAACCAACGATTTATACAGGAAAATAATGACTATTAACAAGGTTGCCCACTGCCCAAGGTTTGCATCCCACTGTATATATGTTTGGTATCATTCTTTTCAGAATTTATCGAAATTTAATATGATGTTGTTAGATTTTCAGATTCTTATTCCGTTTTTAAATTATAAACTAAAATATCAAGAACTCATGTCCCACGAGACGAGACAAGACAAGACAAGACTTTCTGCCAAGACATTTAACCATCCCCGGGGCCGGAAATAAAAGACAAAGAGTAGATGACAAAGACAGCTCTGTACAGGCTTTCAAATGCTCGAAGTGCTGCACGAGATGCAGATCACATGGCACAGCAGCAGCTCTTTCAGCTGATCAAGCAGGATCAGAGGAAGTAAAAAAAAAACTGTATTTGTTTCCCATTGTATCATCGTTTAAGAGGGGGTTTCAGAGGAGCGACCGCATCTCCTTGGGGTGCATTCAAACCCCCTTCACAACACGAGCGGCAGAGATGTGAAGTGGCTGCCGTGTAGCGCAGGCCATAGGAATTGGCAAGCATAGTGAGCAGGGGGTAACCCTGTAGTTATGAATAAAAACACTGAAATACAACATTGAAACAAGTATTCTGGCCCTTTTCTATGACACTTAAAATCTGACTCAGGTAAATCCCATACTCTTTATAATTATTGAGCCATTTCTACTCCTTGTTTGGAGTCCACCTGTGGTCAATTTTTATTTTTAATAAATTTGCAGAAATTTCTAAAATGCTGTTTTCACTTTGTCATTGTGGGGTTGCTTGACTTCAGGAAGAACTATTTTAAATGATTTATGCAAAAACAATTGCATTTTAAACTGTCAACACCAGAAGGGATATTTGGAGCAAAGCTGTCAACAGGCAGCAGAATGACTTATGCCACACAATAAACATAACGTATATTAAATTGCGCTGTACACATTAATATTATGAATTGGAATTCCATGAGTTGGGCAAAATTGAAAGTTCTGATGAGTGGAGAAATATGTTGGTTTCATATCATTTATATCACAATGTCTTAGTGCACTTACACATTTTTACTGCCATAAAGCAAAAAACAGAAAAGCAACAAATCCTGTTACAAATATTGTAATTTATTGGTTGTGCAAATATGAAATATTTTTGTTTGCGCTGTTTAACACATGTTAACTAAATTGATTTTTGTTAGTATAAATTATAAAAAGAGTAAAGCAATATTAGTTTTGTGTATTTCAATTTCATAGTATTAGTTTTTTTTTTTTGTACTTTTAGATGGCAACAAAATCTTCTGTAAAAGACTGTGGCCCCGGGTTAATCTTTGCGGAGGAGGAAGAAGAGTGCTGTGCAATGTGTAAACCAGGTCAGTTATAAAAGAAGACGGCATTAAGTTTCTTTCAATATTACTTGTTTTTTTAAAGATGGTGACATTTTGATAATCTGAATAAATATAGCAATTCAGAATCACCTAGGCATCTAAAGAGTCAATTAAATACTTATTTCAAAAACCAAGACAGCCAAGTTGAAAGTTGTATTTATGTAAGACAATACATACAGAAACCTGTCCATTTTCTGCCTAATTCCCAATCCACGTTCTGTTCCTGTGTGACCTTGAATTACATTAAGTAGAATAGAGAAAAGTTATATAACACAAGATTATACAACCCCAAATCAGAAAAAGTTGGGACAGGCAGTCAAAGTCGATGAGTGGTTGAAAGACATTGAAGCTGCATCCCTTGAAATCATGAACTGTAGAATGTGCATTCAAGCTAAATGGTGTGTCTTCACACAGAATTAAAAGGAGGTGAAAAGATTTCTCATTAATAGGGAGACCCACAGGAAAAGCAGCATAATTGAGCTAACTTAAAATTACAGTCTACTTACAGTATAAATGTCATACCTGCCAAACAAAAAACTCTCTTGTATGAAGGTCCTAAAATGAACAGTCAGTTCTGTAGAGTGAACTAAACATACAGCACTCGCCTCAGAAGATCATTTGGTTTAGATGAAGTCTTTCTCATTAATATTTAAAATTTTAATATTAGGTTATAAGCACTGCCATCCATCATAGTGACAGTACAATGATGTTACCTCCTACAAACCACTCGACTAGCAGATTAGGGTACTACTATAAACAATGCAGCAGCAAAAATGCAAACCAACCTGTAAAGTGGAAGACAAACAAAATGGCAGCATAATGATTCCTATTAAATATATTAAATACAAAAATCGAAACACTTTTAGATTAAAACGAATTTGACAAAACAAATTATCTTTGTTGTCATTGGGAGGCACAAACGTGGCAAAAAGAGCATGAGGCCTCCAAAATAAAGCCACAAAGCAGACTGAGATGTTCCCTAGTTAGCCCAGTCTAGCCTACTCCTCACTGCATTCTGTCAGTTTCAATCTAGAAGGCTCCAAATAAAGAGAGCTGGTGAAATAATGAGAAAAGTCTCAAAATATAGCAAACAAAAAACACACTTTTGATCATAAACCGGGTGGCACAGTGGCACAGTGGTAGCACTGCTGCCTCGCCGTTAGGAGACCTGGGTTTCCCGGGTCCTCCCTGCGTGGAGTTTGTATGTTCTCCCCGTGTCTGCGTGGGTTTCCTCCGGGTACTCCAGTTTTCTCCCACAGTCCAAAGACATGCAGGTTAGGTGGATTGGCAATCCTAAATTGTCCCTCGTGTGTGCTTGCCCAGGATTGGTTCCTGCCTTGCGCCCTGTGTTAGCTGAGATTGGCTCCAGCAGACCCCCGTGACCCTGTGTTCGGATTCACCGGGTTGGAAAATGGATGGATGATCATAAACCCCCCAGTTTGTAGACAGAAAGGTGAACAAAGAATCTTTATAAATAGATTTATTCGTGAAAATAGCAAATGACAACAAAATGCTCAAAAAAGCAAAACCCTAACCCTAAAAAAAGTAATACTAAACTAAGGAAGACCAAATCACATCAAGAAAACAAAATCCTTAAGACAAAAAAAAAGTCACCAGAGCCAGAAAAATCCAAAGAAAAACAACAATACTTACAAAACTTCTAACAAACGCAATGGTCTCCTGAACCAAACTTTCTTTGCTCTAAAATAAATTGAAGCGTCAGGGTGGCCCGCACCTTCTGGGGCTCTCCCTACAAAGTGCAAAGAGGTGCATTTAAAGTAGCAGGACATAATTACAAACAATACATAAAACACATAAAATTGAAAAAAAAAAATTTTTAAAAATCAATTAAAAATATTAGTACATGTCAATCCATGACAAGCTTAAAGAATTATTAACAATAGTAAAAATCATGAATACTACTGTGTCCTGGAATTGAAATAAGGGTACTGCCCCTGTTGTGTCTCTGAAAAGGGTACTGCGGAGGTTGGCATTAGTAATCGTATTTGGCTATAAAAATTTCAGTTCTAATACCGCTTTGCTCTGAGGCCAATGCACTTGGGTGAACCTAGAAAATAGTTATTAAACTGGAAAAGAGTAAAATGTAAGTCCTGTAAAGTATGAAAAACGATGCTAATGGCCGGCTGGCAAAGTCATTTAATTTATTTTTTCAATTCAATAAATGTGTTAAACTTTGCAGAAATTAATACGTTTGTCTCACCTTGACACATGATGGCCACTTTGTAGAGTTAGTGGAGAATGTCAAGTTACTCATTTCACCTGTTATTGTAAAGAATGGTGGCCGGACAGTTAAAAAAGTTTACAGTGTTACAGGAAGCAATTGCCATTTTGTACGAGTCCATTTTTAAAAAGAATTACTGATCTTTTCTATCACACTGTAATATGAAATCTGTGTGTTGAGGATAGCTCACAGCTAAAAAATATGCCTTATAAATGTTGGTTGCCTCCTTCCCACTGTGAAATCACTGTATTGTTCTAGAAATTTAAAGCTATTGAGATCTTTACCAAAATGTCACTCCCTGAACACTATCTCTTCTTTTTTGTCTGGTAAGTGGCTTACATCAATGAAGACAACAACTACCAGATTTCAAAGTAGTGCTTAGCCTAAACTTGTAAGATTTTTGAACATAACATCTTGGCCTTAACTATCATTTGCAATAATTATGATGAGTACATCCAAATGTGTTTTTGCAAATTAGTTGTTTGGGAATGATTATTACTGTTCTCCTTATATTGTTGGTTAATATTAATGTTTTACTTGTATGCATTTCACAAAGTCCCATTCCATAGATCTAACATTGCTGTTGCAATAAAAAAATGAAAGAACACTGCTTACATGGGATTCCTATGTCATTTAAAGCGTTACAGCTTTCAAGTGTGAGAAATTAATTTAGGTCAAATGGTAGTTTAATATTTTTAGTTATATGTATATGTATCTGTGGTGGGCTGGTGCCCTGCCCGGGGTTTGTTTCCTGCCTTGTGCCCTGTGTTGGCTTGGGATTGGCTCCAGCAGACCCCCATGACCCAGTAGTTAGGATATAGCGGGTTGGATAATGGATGGATGGATGTATATGTATTCCTATGAAATGCTACATTATGGTAATTTTGTGATTTCTAAAGGAACAAAGTTAATTTCTGGGTGCAGAGAAGACATCATATGTCACCCATGTGAAGATTCTGAATATCAGAAAGAGTACAACAGGGAAAAAAGTTGTGTGCAGCGTAATTACTGTGATTCCAGTGAGTACAACATTTTTATATTGTTTTTAAATATTTGCTGTGACACTGAGTCTCCTTACTGAGATAAATATTTTTAAGATACATAAAAAGGTGGTATCATTTCACAAAAGGCAAAGCTACCACAGTTTTACTGTTTACTGGATATGTTCAACAGTTGTGTATACTTTTGTTATTTTTTTCTCGTGTGCCAACTCTTGGACATTTTCTTTGCTGTAAAAAGTCTCTGGGGGGAACAAGAATTCCTGGAGAAGATAAGAGCAATACACTTCTTGGAACTATTAAAAACAGGATGCCACAAAAGGGCAATAAAACTGCAAACTACAGCAGTTAGAAATATATATATATATATATCTTTGTGCTATGGACACAATGAGTTGCTTGTTAAAACATGGGGTGATGATATCAAAAACAGAAACGTAGTCAGATACAGAAAAGAGCTGAACCCTTGAGAACATGCCAAACCAAGCTTGAAATATGAAAGTCCGAGACACAAAAATGTTGAAACCAAAATACAAAGTCATACCACTAGGGCCTACCTGAAAAATAATAACTGACACTAAGAAACTTTGAGAAAATGTGTATCCACTGTCATATTTATAGCATCACTCTTTTACATCATCAGCGCAATCTTTAAAATAGTGTGTAAATAAAGAGAATTAAGCTGTTAGTGAAAATTTGTAGACTGAATTCCAAATGTAAAACAAACACCAGAGTCTGAATCCTCATGGGCAACAACCCAAAAATTCACAAAAACATTAATTCTGAAAATATTCAGACCCCTTTACCTTCTGTACAGTTTGTTGTGTTGTAGATTTCATTTGTATAAATGGATTAATTTGCCATGATTGCCCATCGAGTAAATATATGTTTTCAGAAAGGTTTGCAAATTTATTAAAAGTCATGGTTAAGCATATTATAACCAGTGCCTGGTCTTTGCAGGCATACCGCTTGAAGTTCAGAAAGAGCTCAATTCTTGTCTCATCGGGCCAGAGAAACTTATTCCTCATTCTCTCGGGTCATTTAAATGCCGTTTGGCAAACTCTAATTGGGAGTTAGCCGCTCCACCATAAACATCTGATTTATGGAGTGCTGCTGAGATGGTCATTATTCCAATAGGTTCTCTTATCTCACAGGGGAATTCTGAAACTCTATTAGTGACCATTGGGTTCTTGGTTACCTCCCTGACCCTAAGTTTTTATTAAGTTTGTAAGTTTTAATAAATCTGCAATTTTTTCTGAAAATGAGTTCTCCCATTGTCAATATGGACTATTAATTGTAGATTGATGGGCAAACAAAGCAAATTTATCCATTTAAAATTAAATCTACAATACAATAAAGTGTGTAGAAAGTGAAGGGGTCTGAGTGCTTTCTGAATCCATGGTACACACCCAATGTTTATGGCAAGTCAAGTTGGGGAGCATGCACTGGTACAGTGTGTTGCTGCACCACCTACATGACAGAACAACTCGGGATCCTGGTTGGCAACCCACCAGGACACGCGGCCCAGTCCCACCCTCCGGAAATGACCCTCAGTTTGCCGCAGTCAGGTGTTACGTGGGCAACCTCTTGGCCTGGTCCAGCCACTCGGGTCCCCAACAATGAGGATCTTACAAGCTGGATCACCCTTGGGGAAATGCGCCACATGGCCTTAGTGCCGTTACTGACGCTCCCTCACAATGAAGGTAAGTCCTCATTCGGGACTCCATGAGCAACCGCCAACCCAACGGTACCCAAGGAGAGACACAGTACCAAAGGAAACCAGTCTTTGTCTCAGGTCACTGGATAGCGTCCATATGATGTTTATGGCCATTTTCATAAAATTCAGATCTTACTGCTAAATCAAGGCATTCACATTATTGAAAGTATTACTGTATAATAGTATTTATGTACTGTATTAAAACTGAAGTTGGAATGAATAAAAGCTATATGATACTTAAATTAGCAAAACAGCTTAAAGTACATTTTCAGAGTTAAATGTAATTTGACTCCATACTGATGAAAGATTAAATCAGCAACAGTGAAACCGTTTAAAATGTCTCATACAGCAGTTAGATTTAAACAGACTGATAAACTAAAATGCCTGATGAAAGTAAATCAGTATTAATAAATGCTCAGAAACAGCAGGTTGCTACACTGTTCCATATTATATGCAGGCATTACAGTCTAAACAGAGTATAGTGTCTTGGTGAACTTTATATTGAAACTATTTTTGTATGAATTTATATCTGTTATTTTAATAATAACAGATATAATAATAACTGACTTTGTTGGTGAGGCTTAGAGGCTCTCAATAACCGTAGGCAGAGTATTGCCTTAGAAACTGCTGAATATTTTTTGTCTTCTTGTTGAATTGAAATTGTGCTTCCACAAGCTATATAAAATAGCACTTATTTAGAAAGCGTTTTAATCTGCTATTGTTCTTAGTGATAAAATAAGTTATTAATTCTGGAGCTCACTAGTAGTAGTTGTTATTAAAGAGGCATAATATTATACAGTATGGGAAATAAAAGTATATTCACTGAGAATTTACAATCCATAAATTAGGAAAATATAAATGACATTACTGTAATGCTGATTTTTACTGTCATCAGATCATTAATTTTAAGGGATAATATTATACATATTGATACAAGTTATATGAAATATATGATAGATGATGAATGTTTCTTTAGTACTCTTAGATTTTCCATCAATTACTTTCAGAGAGGTGTGCATTATATTTAACATTACTAACAGTGAATCACTATTGGCTATCTACCAAATGTTGTTCCTACACTTGCAAAAGTGAGTTGCCTTTCAGTGCTTGTGCATTGTGGCCATCAAAGCTCTTCACATTTAAGCCCCTGGTAATAATGGCATTCATTACGTTGCTGCTACACATCTACTGGCTCTTGATAATGAAAGTGATAACCATTAATAATTATTTTTCAATAAAGTAATAACCAACCCACTGGATGGAATAATCAGGCCTAGTTCCAGCGGTTGATTTATGATTTCAAGCCCACCCACCTACACTGTTCAGTATGCTGTTATTTTTCATTTATTTGGATGTTGTCACACCACGCTCCTGCTAGCATTTCAGACACCCCACTTATTGTTTTAGTCTGGATCCAGGACTGGGAATAATCAGTCTTTTAATTCTCGCAGAAACACCTCTTCATTTGGAAGAAACACAACTTTTCCCTGATGACAACACGAATTAGATGATCTACAAGTCTCCGACTTAAAGTTTAAAGCCGAACAGTAACTACATACTTCTGTCATATCACCTATGTCCATATATTTGATTTCTTTTCGCTCTTCCATAATTTCACTGAGTAATCATTTCCGTTTGTTAGCACTAATGTGATCTTTACTATCATTTTTTGAGACTTTCAAATTTTAGTACTTTCATAATCTCTAATCTGCTCTGCATGTTTATCGCTCCAACGTTTTTGAACCTCTTTACGACGTTCTACTTTGTTTTCTACTCTTTGTCTTTTATTTCCGACCCGCTTGGGTCTGAGAGTGCAGGAACTGTGTCTGACAATAGCAATCACATGAACGAGAAGTGATTGGACTGTGGGCATGGTTGTAAATGTTTGAGAGGAGGGCGGGACTTGTCAAAACTTTTTGGCTAAAAGTCTTGTCTCGCAGGACCTGAAATGATTTCTCGTGGGAGTTGAAATTATCTCTGCGAAAGTCTCGTCCCAGGATTTCCTTTTATAACAGAGAGATATATTTACACGTTTTTCCTTCTTATTTGTTTCAGATATTGGTTTTAAGACAGTATTTAGTGGGACTGCCACAGAAAATTCCAAATGTGAGTGTATTGAAGGCATGCACTGTGAACAAGGGAGCTGTGAATTGTGCAGGATGCACAAAGAGTGTCTAGTAGGGTATGGAGTTAAAGAAAATGGTAAATATATGATTGATTTATTTGAAATGTTTGAATTTATTTCGTTAACTATATATCTGATTTTCATTCTGAATTTTTTATATGTTTGTATGAAATATGGATTCAATAATAAAAGGAAGTTAAGCCTTAAGTGAGCGAATATGGGGAGAGAAACAAATGAAAAAGAAAATCAAAATGTCACAGCCATTGAGTGCTTCTCTGTCCAGGAATCACTCTTTTTAACACTCTGGCTGTTTACAATGTGCATTTGAAATGTAATCACTGCTAGCTATGACTCATGTTAGTAAATTATGTGTTATATATATTATAAAAGTCAGATTTACATGTTTGCTATATAAAAATAAATTGAGAAGGATCCAGTATAAATCTGCTTTGTATTCAATTCTTAGTAATTATTTGCCTTTCTATGATCAACAGGCACAAGTAAAACAGATACAGTGTGTGAACCTTGTCCAAAAGGGTACTTCTCAAATGTGTCATCTTCTACTGAGCCATGCCTTAAGTGGACGGAGTAAGTACAAATGTCTGTTTCAGTCAGTTTTTAATGAGTTATAATTAAGAGAAAAGTAAAATATAATGATGCTTTTATTTATTAATTTTATCAGATGTTCTTATGTGCAAGTCAATGGCAATGCATCAACCGATAACATCTGTGGTGAGTAAAATAAATTCTATAGATACTGCATCGATACTGCATATATGCTGTATTGCATAATAATACATTTACCAAAGTAAATGACAGGAAGTTGTGAAGCACACAACTGTAAGAGCCCACCCTCTCATCTTTGACAAGTGAAAGTGACAGATTTATTTCAAGCCATATTTCATTGCTTGCATTTTGAGGAATTTACTGACAACAACAAAAAGCATTTTTCATGACACATTTATTTATTTATTTATGCCCACATTTCATGACACATTTATTATTTTTCTAACATTTCACAATTCTTTTATTTATTTGTGTTCTATCTATCTATCTATCTATCTATCTATCTATCTATCTATCTATCTATCTATCTATCTATCTATCTATCTATCTATTATATTTGTCCTAAATATTACTGCATACTTGAACTAGTGAAAGAAAACAATATAAAAAACTTACAAGTTAAAATAACAACTCTCAAGGTAAAACTGAAACGATAAACTAATTCGTACTTAAAGTTGTATGAAGGTGTCTTTGTTTTAAAATAGAGTTTGCAAATTTGGAGATGCTTTTCTGTGATAGATATTGAAATTTTGAAAAGGTGTACAACACACTATATTTGAGTCCTCTCCTTGAAAAATGACCTATCGTGATAAATTTCCTTGAAGAATAAATGTGCTAAATTTCAGTAAAATATGCCAACTGGGAGGCGAGTTGTTTCATATAGGCCGATGGCTGCTGCATTAGGAGCTTTTTGCATTATATACAAATGCACCTAAAAGCCACACAGAATACGCGGAGGCCTAAATAATTAAATAAATAAATACAATAATCCAAAAACCCTCTTATCCAGAACAGGGTCATAGGGAACTTGGAACTAATCCCAGCAAGGATCTAGCCTAAGGCAGGAACAATTCTTAGACAAAGCACCAATCCATCACAGGGTGAACACACATATACATATACACACCTGCCTGGGCCTAATTTAGCATTGCCAATCCACCAAGCCTGCATATTTTTGGACTGTGGAAGGAAACCCGCATAGACACAGGGAGAACATTCAAACATCATTAAGGGTGCTCCCAGGGCATGAAACTCAGTCTCCTTCTTTTAAGACAGCAGAATTAACACTGCAGCACAATGTCTCCTTAAATACAATAAACTATTTTAAAAGTAAATACACTTTGTAAAATAGACACTTAGCTTCAAGTCTGTTCAATGTATAATACTCACCTATATAATCTAACACACCAGAGATCTTATTTTTGGATGCAGAAGAACCGTTTGACAGAGTCGAATGGAACTACCTGTTTACCAGATTGCACAAATTTGAGTTTGGCTACAATATATATGCATGGATAAAACTACTTTATATCAGTCCAGAAGCCCCTGTCTGTATTAACAACACGGTCTCAAACTACTTCAAGCTAGTATGTTGTACTCAATAAGGGTGCCCTCTGTCACCATTGCTTTTTTGCAATTGCCATTGAGCCATTAGCCATTCACTTTTGAAATGCATTTGAGATAAAGGGAATTATGAGAGAAGGACTTAAGCAGAAAATTTCACTATATGCAGATGACATGGTACTGTATATATCAGACTCACAAATATCTCTACCTGTTGTCCTTAATGCAGTAGCACAATGTCGAAAGATATCTGGATTCAAAGACAATTTGAATAAAAGTCAGCTTTTCCCAGTAAACTCTCTAGCACATACTGTAGTAATAGACTGGATGTCTATCCATTAATTTTATAAGAGCAGTTTATACATGTAGGCGTAAACATCACAAGTTAATATAAAGATCTTTTTCAACACAAATTTGCAATCATCATGTGAAAAATTAAACAAGATGGGAACAGATTATCTACCCCCTATCTCACATTACCAGAGAGAATCAATACTGTCAAGATTAATATTTTTCCCAAACTTCTTTTTCTATTTAAGAGCATCCCTATATAAATTAACAAATCATTCTTTAAGAAATTAGACTTAATTACAGTTTAACCTTATTTATTTGGAATTTGAGATGTCCACAAATTCAAAGGCGACTCTACAAAGACATAAAGTATGGGACTACATAACTTTCAGTTTTATTACTGGGTGACAAATATACAAGCGATAAAGACCGGGAAATTGACACAAAATGATAAATATACATATGCCTAATTTATAATAGAAATAAAATCTTGCTGTACATCTTTACTGTATATACTCTGCTTTGAGCTCCAGCAAATACAAATTATAGTAAATATACCAATAATCCAATTGTCTATTAATCACTCAGAATATGGAACAAATTGAGGATGAACTTTAAGGAAGAGAAGTTTTAATCTCTTTCTCCTCTACACTATACTCACCTTTTTCAACCCTCTTAAACATGCACAGTATTTAATCTTTGGAAAATGGCTGGGATTAAAACACTTAGAGAACTGTATATAGATAATGTTTTTGCCTTATGAATAATTACACTTCAAATGTAACATCCCAGGAACACTTTTCCACTACTTTCAAATCAGAAATTTTGCTAAAAGAAACATACCTAATTTTCCATACCTCCCAACCTTTCTATTCCAGAAGAAATACTGATAAGTCTTGAAGACTCAGACAGCATCCTAACTATATGTATATAAAAACCTCTCAAAGTCTCTTCCTTTCAAAGATTCTAGGGCACGGTGTGAAAAATGAGTGGAAGGAAGCCATGCATAGAATACACTCTTAACTACTGTATATATAACAATCAACTTAAAATCTTTTATCAATCACATTTATCTCTTTTAAAAATGTCCAAAGTTTATTTGGTGAAAGATCCAACCTGCAAACTTTGTTTTAGGATTGCACCAAATTAACATCATTTTGGAGAAAACACTTTGAATGCTTATCAGGCAACCTTGATGCCACAATCACTCCTAACCCATCAATAGCTATGTTTGGTGTATTGGAGAAGGAGAAATCGAGTGTAATTTGCTTATGCCACACTACTAGCATGTCTATTTTTCTTGCTCAATAGGAAGAATCACAACCCACCTTTATAAGTCGGTGGGTAACTGGTGTTCTGTATTTTTTGAAATTGCAAATAAATCTAAGGATCAGTTCAATTTTTTTTTTTTTTAAATGTGGCAAGATTTAAAAATAACATTTTAGAATAGCATTTATACTGTATCAGTGGAAAATTAAGTATCTATCTATCAATCTATTACATTTTCCTTTCTTAGTTTTTTTTTGTTGCTTTCCTTTTTTAACTTTTTGATATTTTTTTCAGCTTTGTTATGGTTTGACTATGAAGTCACTTGCTGTACAAGTACGACCTGATTGTGTGCAATGTTATTTTCTTCAAATAAAATAAACAAGTAAATATATTTCAGTGTTAAAATTTAACATTAAATGCAAATCAGCTGTACTATACCTCTATACCTACCAAAAGCCTTTGGTATCTGAGCATTCTAAAAAGTCTTTTAGTAGGATACCTGCTTCTCATGCACTATGTGAATCTCAGAAAGGGTGTCATAAATTGCAAATTGTTATTGACTTTTTGTTTTTTAGGTGGTAACAATGCTGCGATTATAACAGTAATCTGTATACTGTTGCTTCTTATCGTGGGTGTGGTTGTCTTGTATTACTTTAAAGGTAATGTTTTCATTTAAAAAAAGCATCGCTTTGAGCATTTTAAACTAAACCTATCAGTTTTAATATTTTAAACTGCTCTACTTTTTAATTTCCAAACGTTTATATTTTACAATGAGTTATGTAGATAAGTGAAAACAATCTGTGCTATTTTATCTTTGTAATATAAAAAATAAGTAAAATACAATGGGTATAAATGTGTATACTTTCTGAAGGAATTTGTATGCACTTTGATGTGTACTAATGTAAAAATAATCATATAAATAAAATGAAGAAGCATATAGTAAGTTCAGTTCAAAATGTTTATTAGTGGGCTGGCACTGGGTTGCTGACTTAGGGAACCATCTTAGAGGGTTGACACCAATAAATAATTAAATAATGCAAAGAATGCCTTTCTACAAAAAGCTAAAAAAATAAAAATGTTTGCTTCATTACAATAAAACATGACCCACAAAAAAGGCATACATATCATTTTTAATTGAGTTACATTTATGATGTGTTATAATAAGAAAAAGGTCATAACACTGCTCTTTGCTTGATATTCTAATATACATTTTTGAAAGGAAGTGAGAATTCTGGGACTGCTTTTGATTAGGGAGCAAGAGGGGTCATGTTATTGCCTAAAGGCATTGTGAGTTTTACATCTAGAAACAACTCACAATTTTGAGGTTTAAACTCAAACCATCTCACATTTAAAGACAGCAGCTGTCACCTTAAGTGAATTTCTGTTTGTGACTAACTACAAGGTTGCTTCTGAATTCTCACACTGATTCCAAG
This sequence comes from Polypterus senegalus, assembly GCF_016835505.1. Taxonomy (NCBI): domain Eukaryota; kingdom Metazoa; phylum Chordata; class Cladistia; order Polypteriformes; family Polypteridae; genus Polypterus; species Polypterus senegalus. The sequence continues at coordinate 40,575,354 of NC_053167.1, forward strand.
TTACATATTGAAAATAGCTTGTTCTTCCTCTTCATCTTGGGATTGATATGCACCACCTATCCATTCAAACCTTTTCCTTTCATCCATCCACTTCTGCTTTGAAATCACCATGCCCCCTACCACCCCCACCCCCAGCTTTCTCTTCTCCTCTACCTTGATTTGCATCACTCTTACGCCTACATTTTCATTGTCATTCCTCATAACATCTTTATAGAACTTCTCATGTCTCTCTATTATAATAAAAAAATCCTGGGATGAGACATGACTTTTTCAGAGAGATACTTTCATGTCCCGTGAGACGAGACTTTGTGCCAAGAAATTTAACCACACCCGGAGCCGGAAATAAAAGACAAAGAGTAGATGACAAAGGAGAATGTCATAAAGAATTTAGAAACGTTGGCGCGATACACATGCAAAGCAGGTTAGAAATAATGGAAGTACGAAAATTCGAAAGTCTCCAAAAAAATGATAGTAAAGATCGCATTAACACAAACAAACAGAAATTATTACTTGGTGAAATAACAGGACAGTGAAAAGAGACTGAATATATTGTTCAATTTAAACTTTAAGTTGGAGACTTGTAGATTGTCTAATTCGTTTTGCCATCAGGGAAAAGTAGTATTTCTTTCCAATGAAGAGGCGTATCTGAGAGAATTTAAAGATTTGTTGTTTGGTGAAAGTGAAATCCACATACGTGAGTGGCAGAGACGAAGTGACTGGCGTGTAGCACAGCCTGGGAGGTTGGCGAGCAAAGCCCCCTAGTACTTTCATAAACATTTCTCCTATTTCTGTTGTACATCTGATTGTTTCATTACTTATTCTGTCCTCCTTTGAACTTCACATATCCATCTCAACATTTTACACCACGTCCAACTTTTTCTTCTGTGCTGCCTTTACTGCACATGTCTGAGGTTTATACATCACTGCTAAGCTTACCACTGTTCTAAAAACCTTATGTTTGACCTTCATCGTAATTCTGTGATTGCACAATTCTACTGGTACTTTCATCCAATTATTCTATCCACACTGCACTCTCTGGGTTATCTTTGCATTCAATTCTCCATCTTGGGCTACTACTGATTCTAAGTTTTTAAACGTATTCACTCTTTTCAATAGCTCTCTCTAAAGGCTAACTTTGGAATACTAATCATCATTAAACCTCATTTATTCTGTCTTCTTCTAATTAATCTTCAGCCCTGTATCTTCTAGAGCTCTTCTCTATTCTTCCAATGTCCTCTCTGCTTCCACCTTTCTGTTGTTACACCACACAATGTCATCAGTACTTGTAATTTTTGTGTTTTCTGATAATTTTGACAATTCCTACCTCTGCATATATTTTGTTGTTGAAATTGACATTCCTATGTCATTTTACATGCAGCAAGAGTGTCTTATGCTAAGCCCCCATAATCTTGCTGCATGTAAGGTGATTAACATCATTTTTTTAACTTAAATCCTATGAACATAGTTTTGGGTTAAGGAAGGCAAAACTGATGCAGAATTAAAGAATGTATTTGTAAGATGGGTTTTGACAAGGCATTCCTTTAGAATTATAGTTAGTTTTGCTATTTCTTTTGGACTTTATTACAAATCACTAGTTACAAATTTGGGCCTGATTTTTTTGTCTTGCATTTTAGATAAAATCCAATCTCTTCATCTTGAATTAGGAAAGTAATTTGTATTTTAAGATCTGTGTAATGTATCAAATAGCTTAAGGTAAGGGCTTAATGGAAATTATGACTATTTAGCAGCCAAACATCTCCAAAGAGGTCTAACTGTGTTTTTGAAACTGAGGCGGCAGTAGTGATTTCTAGGATGAAGCCACTTGGTTGCTGCTGTCTAGTGGCCATCAGGAATGGACTGGTGGCTCGGGTCCTAGTCCTTCTTTTGACAAGGCTGTCTGATCCTGGTTTCTCTAATTACTGGTTGTGATTGGAACCAGGAGGCAACAGTTTGGCAAAGGCTTATTTGATGGGAATAAGGTAGGAAAATTGGGACTGGAGAGTGTTTATGACATTTTAAAGTGAATAGGGCACTGTTACTTGAACATTTGTGGTTAACTAAACTATCTGGCCCATATGATAGTCAAGGATACCAGCTGTATGGGCACTACCAGTTTAATTTGAGATCTTTTAATAATTGTGCTTCATAGCAGCTTGCATTTACACTTGATGGCTTTTTGAGTCTTCTTTGGCTCAAAAGTGTAATACTAAGCTTTTTTTTTTTTCTTTTTTTGCAGGAAGAATCGCAAGCATATGCAAGCAGGTATGTTACAGCTTAAGACAAAAGACACATATTGGCACCATAGTAAAGTGCATTATAATGATATGTTTGTTTAACTACTACAAATAATACTTTCTTTTTTAGCAGAATAAGCCACATCAGCCAAGATTAATACCAGTCATAGAACCTGAACCTAAAACTCCGATGGAGGAGACATTTTCTGAAGAGGGCCAGATTGTAATGCAGGAGACAGGCAAAGAAGACCACATGCCTGAGGAGGATTCTCAATGTGTATGAGATGCAAGACTTAAGTGTGCGCCATGGGAATTTAAAACACAGTCCTGCATGAACACCACTTTCTCTCTTGCATTTACAATAAAAAAAACTAAAAGTAATGGATCAAGAACAACCACCAAGAAGCACGTTTTTAGTGGTATAAAGAGCCATTTTTTAAGTGACCTTTGTGCAAAGAATGGACTTTTAAAATGAAGAACCACCTATTTGATAGGAGGACCACATAGCTACAAACTTCTTTTACAGAAGGACTAGCCAAACTAACAGTTGTGTTGATGTCATTTTGTTGATTATTTTGGAAAGAAAGTGTCGCTCTGTGCATGTGCTGTTCATCTTGTCTACTCCCTCTGCGCAGGTCTCGTTTACAGACGTGTCTCCAGCAATCAGGAGCCATGCAATTCTATTCTTCCAGCACTAAAACTGATTGTTACTCCTTTAACACTAGACGGAAAAAGGAATTGATACTGTGTTTGCTTGATTGGTACATCCTAAAGTGCACCTTTGATAGCAGTTGCTTCTTTAAGTACAGGATACTTAATTCTTTAACATCATTGTAAACGTTCCTGTGACTCTTTACCAAAATCGGGCAGTAGCAGTGGAGGCAGTCCACACAACAGACCCATGAACGTCTTACCACAGTTAATGAAACCTGATTCTCCATGGAGACCCTGACAAAGGAAGACTTTCTTACTTGTCCTTCGGAGAATTGATGGTCAAGTCTTGCTGTTTTTGTTCAGTTGCAGGTGGAGCAGTAGAACCGGAGTCTGAGGACTGTCCATTGATCGAGGTGTATAGGGTTAGGGAGACTGCTGGAATGGCCGAGAAGCCATGTCAGTTAAATGAAATCTACAAAGAGTCTGAAATGTGTCTCTTTTATGATTTCTGCCTGCAGTGGAGTAAAGTCGAGAGTTTTTTTGACAACAAGACTCCCACATTGGTCATAATATGTAATGTATAGACTTTTTTATTCTACTGTTACTGTAAAATTAAATTGATTTGTTTGTTTATGTGTATATGTTGCATAGCTTTGTACTTCTATTGTTTTTTTATTTGTTACATGGACTAAAATTATCTTTCTTTCCAAGAAGCCCTGTATATAAGAATAAATTGAATTAAATTTGATGTAACTGAATTGTGTATGTTATGTACATTTGTAAGATGCAATTGACCTTACTTGAGTGGGTGTGCCACTTGATAGATTGGCATTCTATCTGGGGCTTATTAGTGTCTCTCTTTAGCAGTTAACGAGATAAGCAAATAAATGGAATTGGATAAACCCATCTCAAAAATTATTATAACAATCCACTGTATAACATGTACAGCATCTGGAGAGAAGTGTATATTAATAGCTTGTGAAGATCAAGATCAGCCTTATAAATAGAAGGTACATGTTAGGTAAATTTGTAACTAACAGTTGGTTTGGTACGACTGAATGAGAGTATGTTTGAGAGTAAATGAGAAAAACAAGCCAGATTATTTTATACAGTTCTGTTTTTCAATAGCGCTACAGTTACTTATACGTCAGGTTGACTGATACATTATGCATTAAGATGTCCCCGTCAGTGATGATCTTTAGACCATTCTTTCTCTTTTATGTAGGTATAAGCATTCTTTATAATGGATTTATAAAAAGATGTCAGATTATTGTAAATCAAAGTCATTCATTTTTAAAATGACTTGACCATCAGGCCCTGAAGAAGAACACGTTTCTGAAATGAGTGCTCCCCTCCCATATCTTTGAGGTGTAAGCTTGTTGTATAACAATTAAAAGAAGATGTCCCACCATCTCAGGAGACCCCATATCCAACGGGACACAATTCAGTTATCAATATAGATGACCAGATACTTGGTGCTGTACAACATCTGTTAAATGATGCCATTTGTCAGCATTGGTCGCAGATCTGGTCAGATTGAGAAAAGACGCCTTCCAAGTGTTAAGAGAAACAGAATTTAATGATTTCCAACACAAAGCCAGAGTTAATTTGGCAGCAGTTATTCCAATGGAAAAGTCTGCAATTGATTCCAAGTGTGGAGTTTGCATTTTGAAGCTGTCACCTTGAACTTTCATTATGAGATCCAAAGAGCTGCCCATACAAGTAAAAAGAGTCCATCATTAGGCTGAAAAAAACAAAAAAAAAAAAACCCTTTAGAGAGAGAACAGAAACACAAGAACAACTTGGTATATTCTTAAAAAGAGTTCAGCAAAACACCAGAAGGTCTGGAAAGCCACAGAAGACAACTGAGTTCAATGCTTGCAGAATTCTGTCCTTGATTAAGAATGCCTTTATAACATTTAGCCAAACCAAGAACACTCTCCTATCATTGCCAAAGACTCCAATCAAGTGAAGATTTCATGAAAGCAAAGACAGGGTTTACCACAAGGTGTGTACCACTGGTAAGCCTCAGGCACAGGACAGACAGATTAGACTTTGCCCAAAAATATTTTTAAAAGCTTGTCCAGTTCTGGAACAATTTTCTTTAGACAAAGGCAATTAAGATCAATATATACCAGAATGTTGGAAAGCGAAGAGTATGAAGAAGAGAAGAAATGGCGAATGATCTAATGAATACCACATTATCTGTGACAAAAGGTGGAAGCAGTGTTATGGCATGGGCATGCCTGACTGCCAGTAGTAGTCATTCACTAGTGTTTCTTAGTGGTATGACTGCTGGCAGAAGTGGCAGGATGAATTGTGAAATGTATAGGGCTGTTGTGACTGCTCAGATTCAGCCACATGTTGCAAATATGATAAGATGATGCTGCACAGTAGAGATGGGCAATGATCCAAAACATAGTGCGAAAGCAAACCAAGTGCCTTTAAAGGCAAAGAAGTGGAATATTCTTCAATGGCAAAGTTAATCACCTGACCTCAACCCAATTGGACATTCATTTCACTTGCTGAAGACAAAACATGGGGGTAGAAAGTCCAACGAACAAACAGCAACTCAAGACAGCTGCAGTAAAGGCCTGGCAAAGCATCACTAGAGTGGAAAGCCAACACTTGGAGGTGGCCATGGGCTCCAAACTTCAGGCAGTGATTGACTGTAAAGGATTTTCAGCCAAATATTGAAACTGATCATTTTATTTATTATTGTTAGTTTGTCCAAATACTTTTGAGCCCCTGAAAACAGGTAGACCATATATATATATAAAACATTTGTCTTTTCGGAACAGCTCATACAATATTTTTTGTTAAACCCCTTGAATTAATACTGAAAGTTTATACTTCACATAATGATTGCTTAGTGTTGTTTAAGAATATGCAAGCTAATTGATTTTATCTTAAATAAATGTAGGTAAGACTACTTAGTATTACTAATAAATAAGCACTTTTAAAAGAAACTGAATTCCCAGTGGCACTTAGTTAAATGCCTGATGTTACAACTGCCACTTTATTGCCTCACAATACTGTATGTGGACCCAGCAGGAGTGTGCTACTCATGTGGGCTTTGTCTGCTTTCTATCCAAAGGGAGGTGAGTGAGTGGTCTGTGGTGTATGGATAATATTATGACATGTAAGTCCATCTGCCATTGATCCTGAGGACCAATTCCGTCCAATTTTGGCCTGTCCAGTTACTTCACTTACTTTACTTAATGGTAAAAGAGACTCTTCAAGAGAATCATCAATCCTGAGAATCTTGAATGGTTTTATCTGTAGCACCAAGAGATTTTTGTTCCCCGATTTGTTTTGCTCTTTGCAGATGCATTTTATCACCTAACCTTTCCTAATATTTTGCAATTTACTTATTTAGGGGCTCAAAAGTAATTTTAGCATTTTGAATCCTGAAAATCTGTGCATCCTAATGTTCTGTCTAATGGCGAGAAGTGTTATGTAAATATAAACTGAGTAAAACATATTTATTTTTATACATCCATCCATCCATCCATCCATTCTCTTCCGCTTATCCGAGGTCGGGTCGCGGGGGCAGCAGCTTAAGCAGAGAGGCCCAGACTTCCCTCTCCCCGCCACTTCTTCCAGCTCTTCCGGAGAATCCCATGCTCCCAGGCCAGCCGGGAGACATAGTCCCTCCAGCGTGTCCTGGGTCTTCCCCGGGGCCTCCTCCCGTTGGACGTGCCCGAACACCTCACCAGGGAGGCGTCCAGGAGGCATCCTGATCAGATGCCCGAGCCACCTCATCTGACTCCTCTCGATGCGGAGGAGCAGCGGCTCTACTCTGAGCCCCTCCCGGATGACTGAGCTTCTCACCCTATCTTTAAGGGAAAGCCCAGACACCCTGCGGAGGAAACTCATTTCAGCCGCTTGTATTCGCGATCTCGTTCTTTCGGTCACTACCCATAGCTCATGACCATAGGTGAGGGTAGGAAGGTAGATCGACTGGTAAATTGAGAGCTTTGCCTTACGGCTCAGCTCCTTTTTCACCACGACAGACCGATGCAGAGCCCGCATCACTGCGGATGCCGCACCGATCCGCCTGTCGATCTCACGCCCATTCTTCCCTCACTCGTGAACAAGACCCCGAGATACTTGAACTCCTCCACTTGGGGCAGGATCTCTCCCCCAACCCTGAGAGGGCACTCCACCCTTTTCCGGCTGAGGACCATGCTCTCGGATTTGGAGGTGCTGATTCTCATCCCAGCCGCTTCACACTCAGCTGCGAACCGATCCAGAGAGAGCTGAAGATCACGGCCTGATGAAGCAAACAGGACAACATCATCTGCAAAAGCAGTGACCCAATCCTGAGTCCACCAAACCGACCCCTTCAACACCCTGGTTGCGCTTAGAAATTCTGTCCATAAAAGTTATGAACAGAATCGGTGACAAAGGGCAGCCCTGGCGGAGTCCAACTCTCACTGGAAACGGGCTCGACTTACTGCCGCAATGCGGACCAAGCTCTGACACCGGTTGTACAGAGACCAACAGCTCTTATCAGGGGTCCGTACCCCATACTCCCGAGCACCCCCACAGGATTCCCGAGGGACACGGTCAATGCCTTTTCCAAGTCCACAAAACACATGTAGACCGGTCGGGCAAACTCCCATGCACCCTCCAGGACTCTGCTAAGGGTGAAGAGCTGGTCCATTGTTCCGCGACCAGGACTAAAACCACACTGTTCCTCCTGAATCCGAGGTTCACTATCCGACGGACCCTCCTCTCCAGAACCCCGAATAGACTTTTCCAGGGAGGCTGAGGAGTGTGATCCCTCTATAGTTGGAACACACCCTCCGTCCCCTTTTAAAGAGGGGACCACCACCCCGGTCTGCCAATCCAGAGGCACTGTCCCGATGTCCATGCGATGTTGCAGAGACGGTCAACCAAGACAGTCCTACAACATCCAGAGCCTTAAGGAACTCCGGCGATCTCATCCACCCCGGGCCCTGCCACCAAGGAGTTTTTGACCACCTCGGTGACTTCAGTCCCAGAGATGGGAGAGCCCACCTCAGAGTCCCCAGGCTCTGCTTCCTCATTGGAAGGCATGTTAGTGGGATTGAGGAGGTCTTGAAGTACTCCTCCCACCGACCCATAACGCCCGAAGTCGAGGTCAGCAGCGCACCATCCCCACTATATACGGTGTTGACACTGCACTGCTCTGACCTCCTGAGACGCCGGACGGTGGACCAGAATCTCCTCGAAGCCGTCCAAAGTCGCTCTCCATGGCCTCCAAACTCCTCCCATGCCCGAAGTTTTGCCTCAGCAACAACCGCCGCTTCGCTTGGCCTGCCGGTACCTATCAGCTGCCTCCAGAGACCCACAGGACAAAAAGTCCTATAGGACTCCTTCTTCAGCTTGACGGCATCCCTCACGCGGTGTCCACCAACGGGTTCGGGATTGCCGCCACGACAGGCACCACCACCTTGCGCCACAGCTCCGTCAGCCGCCTCAACAATAGAGGCACGGAACATGGCCCATTCGACTCAATGTCCCCACCTCCCTCGGGGCGGGTTGAAGTTCTGCCGGAGGTGGGAGTTGAAGCTACTTCTGACAGGGGACTCTGCCAGCCGCTCCCAGCAGACCCTCACAACACGCTTGGGCCTACCAGGTCTGACCGCATCTTCCCCACCATCGAAGCCAACTCACCACCAGGTGGTGATCAGTTGACAGCTCCGCCCCTCTCTTCACCCGAGTGTCCAAGACATATGGCCGCAAGTCCGACGACACGACCACAAAGTCGATCATCGACCTGAGGCCTAGGGTGTCCTGGTGCCAAGTGCACATATGAACACCCTTATGCTTGAACATGGTGTTCGTTATGGACAATCCGTGACGAGCACAGAAGTCCAATAACAAAACACCGCTCGGGTTCAGATCGGGGGAGCCATTCCTCCCAATCACGCCCTTCCAGGTCTCACTGTCATTGCCCACGTGAGCATTGAAGTCTCCCAGCAAAACGAGGGAATCCCCAGAAGGTATGCCCTCTAGCAACCCTCCAGAGACTCCAAAAAGGGTGGATACTCCAAACTGCTGTTCGGCGCATACGCACAAACAACAGTCAGGACCCTTCCCCACCCGGCGGAGGGAGGCCACCCTCTCGCCCACCGGGTAAACCCCAATGCACAGGCTCCAGTCGGGGCAATAAGTATGCCCACACCTGCTCGGCGCCTCTCACCGGGGGCAACTCCAGAGTGGTAGAGAGTCCAGCCCCTCTCAAGGAGATTGGTTCCAGAGTCCAAGCTGTGCGTCGAGGTGAGTCCACTATATCTAGCCGAACCTCTCACCTCGCACTAGCTCAGGCTCCTTCCCTTCAGAGAGGTGACATTCCACGTCCCAAGAGCCAGTTTCTGTAGCCGAGGATCAGACCGCCAAGGTCCCCGCCTTCGGCCACCACCCAACTCACATTGCACCCAACCTCCATGGCCCCTCCCATAGGTGGTATATTTTTATACAGTATTGTGTATTTTTATGGTGAACATCACAGAACATATACAACTTCATACAGGTTAAAGCATCAGCATGATAAAAATAGCTTGCTGCAGACATCTTAGTAAGCAGGATGGATTTTGAATGTGCAACTACGAAACTCATATAGAGTAGGGTATTAATCAATTTTAATTATCTTTTTTAATCTTTTTTATTTATGAAGCAAGACCTAATAACAAAGCACAAGCCAATCAAACGAAAATAACATAACAAGTATAACAGTCTATTGCCATGAAACTCAACAGTCAACGTAAAGACTTACATGACTGCAGCACCCAGTCTAAAGAAAATTTTCATACAGAATACAAAAGTGGGCAGCACAGTGGCGCAGTGGTAGTGCTGCTGCCTCGCATTTAGGAGACCCGGGTTTGCTTCCTGGGTCCTCCTTGCGTGGAGTTTGCATGTTCTCCCCGTGTCTGCAGGTTCTAAATTGTCCCTAGTGTGTGTGGGTGGGTGGGTGTGTGTGTGTGCACCCTGCCCAGGGTTTGTTTCCTGCCTTGCACCCTGTGTTGGCTGGGATTGGCTCCAGCAGACCTCCGTAACCGTGTAGTTAGTATTGTGGTTTGGGATTCTTCCAGATGAGCAAAAAAAGTCTATGGACAAGTAGTGTGGTGTAGGATCTTACTAGGGATTGACCAAAATTAAAATTACTGGCCAAAACAGAAACACTGGACCTAATACTGAAAGCCGAAAACCTTTTTTGCACATTTGTTTTTGTGCGATTGCATAAGGCCTAAATGAAATTAAAGTCACTTTTGATTTATTTTCAATGAAATTAAATTGTAAACTTTCAAGTGGATGAAAGATCCATTTCATGACTGAAATCAGATATTTCAAAGTTAGCTGAAAGTAGATACAAGAAGAAATACATCAATAAAACAAAAACAAAATATGATCAGAGTTGTCATGCTTGGTATATTCCTTGGCTGAAAACTTGTGTCTCATGTATAAAACTTGCTTACACTCAGAATTAAGCTAAGTAGTATAATGTCAGGCGGCTTCTGTCAAAATTTAATCCGAGTTTGATTGATGAGATTAAACCACGCCCCTTTTTAATCGAAGACCGGAAGTCCCACCCCCACCCACCATCTGTTGTTAGTTGACCTTGGATGACCTTTCAGGAAGTCCCCTCCCCCACCACCGGTTGTTTTGTTGACCTTGGATGACCTTGATCCGGGCCCCTGTTGATTAATGACAGGAAGTCCCCACCCCCAACCACCGGTTGTTTGTTGACCTTTAGCCCAGCCATCTGTTTTCCCCAGGAAACTGTCAAGGGCAATTTGATGGATGCCCCCACCCTCCTTGAACCCATCACCAACCCCACCACTTCCCAGCCCCCACTCCGCTTCCAAAGACAGGTTCAGGCATGCTGCAGCCGGTCCCTGGACAAGTTCAGGCATGTTCCTATCCATACCCACACTGAATGGCCTGCCGAAGCCTCACTGCAGCACATGATGTCTGGTCCCCTTCTTCCTGGGACATACACACACAGGCTCCGTTCGGACCGATCTAACTTGTCGCCGTTCCTGCCAATATTGCTTTGGGTAAGAATCCTTATATCTATGTAACAATTATTTTAAAAATATCTATCTATCTAATCGTTGCTATATCATTTGTAAACTCCCTTGTATTTTATCTAAGACAAAACAGTCTTTTCCTTCCCATCTCCGTGAAAATCCTTTCACAGACAGGCTCTGAGTTTAAAAGCATTCAGCAGCGCACAGAAAGACAAGCAGTCTAGCTTTTAGCACCCCCATGGCGTGTGATTGTAGTTCAAAGCACGTTGAAATACAAGCTGCCCGGCACCCTCTGCAGCCTGGCTTTTAGCAGTCCCTGCAGCATCCAGCGAGCTGGTCATTCCCAAAGCACACAGAAAGGATCTTTCTCTCTGTTCACACTGAGTCCGGAGCGCAGCTAGAGCCGTCAGTGCATGCCATATGGGTGGAGCTGTGTGTAAGTTCACCTCCTCCCCTGACAGCTCAGCTGATTCAGTCCAGGCGCGCAGGCTTGTCAACAGCTGGCGTAAGCCCCGTTCTTCCATCCCCATGCGCTTAGCACGCAGATACTTTTCTCCCAAAGGCGGATGGATGTTGAAAAGTTAAAGGCTTTCATGATAGCGTGTAAAACACGTGATAACTAGTTCGCTAAGTCCTTTAAAAATAACACAGTTAAATAAGATGCAGCAGTTCCCTTGTAAAGCACCTTGGAGACGTCTAAATGCTAAATGAATTAATATATTTATAATTTGTATTTAAATCGATCTAAAACAACCCTTTTTCTACCCCTGTTAATCCTCCCCTCATGAAGAAATCTGGATAGTTTTTTCTAAAAGTTTGAATGGCTTAATCAGAGCGGATATCTCGGGCTGTGGTCTTTGGGGAATCGGTGGCACTTCCGCAGTTTGGCTGGCTCAGGGCGTTGATGACCTTTAACCTCGAGCAAAACAGAATCGTCTGTTTAATCAAATCTACGAGTTACAACGGAATCTATTAGGCGAATTCGGATAACCATTAACTTTGTGACGGATCAAAATTTTTGCAAAGGTGAAAAGGTCTTGCGGAGATACGTACAGATGTTTAAACAAATCTATTAGGCGAATTCCGGACCACACTGGACAAAGGGCATTATCACGGATGTCCGATTTAAATGATTGGGCACATTGTAAAACACCCGCTTCTTGGATCTATAAATAAGCGCGGTCGGACCCCAAGCCCCATACCTCTACGCTTCCTTCAGAACTGCAAAGATGAATAAGCTCCCAATACGGTTTGTCAGCACGAATTTATTAGAATAATGTATTGTAATTTTAATGACTGCATCTAAATGAAATCTAATTATTCTTGATACAGACCAAACTGCAACAATCGTCACAACCGAGCACCCAGGTAAGACTATTTATGATTTTATTAGCGTTAAATGAAAATGTTTTAAAAACTGAGGTGTGAATTCTTATATTTTTTCCTTAGAGCTGTTCATACCCGTCGATTCGCAAAATGGTAAAACCTTTTTAATATATCTTGTTTAATACGCGCATGGCTTGCATATCAGTATTTAGGCTGCGTCGTTATATCGGCAAGGGACGGTTGGGATAGGTGATCGGTAGCTTCGCGTGCATGTATAAGCGCTTACGTGTTTGTCAATATAAAACTGTTTATAACATGTTTCTTCTGGGTTGATCCGCTCATGAAATGGGCTGAGGAGTCTATAAGCGTATCTTAACTAACCGCATGAGCGAAGTCGTGAGTGAATATTTGAGTATAATTACTGGGTTGTAATGGAAAATGTCTTGGAATACAATAAAGTTATTTCAAAGCGTGCGGTTGATTCATTTATTTTCTTTTCTTTAGAATTATTTATACAGATAGAGTCGCCAATCGATTTTAATCAGCCAGGTGAGATTTTTTATTAAAATACTAAAATGTTTACATCGTTTCTATGTGTACGTGTGCGCGCGCACTCTGGTGTGTGCACCGTCGTGCATGTCTTGGCGTGCATGTAATTACTAGCGTTGAAGCCCCGGCGTTGCTAAAATTAAATGTAAGGCGTACTAAGGTGCTTTAGACGTATCAAAAGTATTGTTGAATCATCGGGTAAATGAATATTATAACGTGTTTCTGTATTTATGTATATATTTATTTATATTTTATTACCTTGAGACCGATTATTTTGAAAATGATTTACCCAATTTAGTTTAGGGATTGCTCATGCAGTTTGTTAAAGTGCTTGGGTAGTTACAAGAAGCCTATCGGGTTGAATAGGGGTGATGCATATTAAAGCGTTGTGTGATAATTAACCGTTTGAGGGCGTGTGTGTGTGGGTGTGTGCGTGTGCGTGCATGCGTGCGTGCGTAAGCACGTGTAGAGCAGCTTGTGTATGTATGTGGGTGTCTGGATTGGTGCTTGGTCATTTGGTTCAGCTGCTGCAAGAGCACGTGTAGAGCAGCTTGTGTATGTATGTGGGTGTCTGGATTGGTGCTTGGTCATTTGGTTCAGCTGCTGCAAGAGCAGGGATTGGGAAATGTTATTTTAAATAGGGGTGTATTTTGTTTTGTAGACGAAAATTCTGTACAAAACCAAACAGATTCTCAAAGGGATTACGCTGATTTGTACAGTCACGGTAAGTGGCCTTTTCAATTTATGGATGAAACTTTGGGGATCACACTTATCTGCAGATTTTGTGTAAAGAGTCCTTTAACTGAGAAGGTTATAATTTTATTTTCAGATTCAACTTTCCCGGGTGTTTTAACACAATTGCTGCAAGGTTCAGACAATCTAGAACTCTACAAAAACTGGGAGGATCCACAACCAACCACAACTTCTCAGAGCATCAGGGGGTATTCTCCAACAGCCTCTCAGAGCAGCCGAGGGCAGCCTCGGAGCATCAGGGAGTATTCTCCAGCAGCCTCTCAGAGCAGCCGAGGGCATTCTCCGGCACCCAGCCAGAGCAGCCGTGGGTATTCTCCAGCAGCCTCTCAGAGCAGCCGAGGGCATTCTCCGACACCCAGCCAGAGCAGCCGTGGGTATTCTCCAGCGCAATGCGTCGGCGTCTTCTAATTCTAGGCGCCGTTCATCCCCAGGTGGGGAACTTTACCGACATCGCCTCACTCTGGCGAGGATCTCGGCGAAGAAGTCGTTATTCACCCGATATTCCCATCAGCCTGACCACGACCGGAGACATCGCGAAAGACTGGTTCTGTTGGGTGGCGTTCTTCGCTGGGCATTTGAACAATTTATAGAATTAGAGTCTCCTGGGTACAATTCCGTACCCGACATGAGTTTACATTTGCTGCATCTGTATACTTTTTCCAAGGTTCTACCCAGAAATTAAAGAATAGGTTTTATATTTACTTTTTTTCTTTCAATAAGAATAACATTGAATGCAAATTTTTATTTTCTGTGCTTATAACTGTAACCTTTGCTTAAATTTAGGTCATGCCTGAAAACGGGTCTAGCGCTAGCAGCAAAGAACGCGACAGCAGTGACAGCAGCAACGACAGTGGAACAGACAGCTTCCGTGAACATCCTGTAGGGCGCAAAGGTAGGAAAAGGCCGTCCAGTGAAAACCTGAGACTATTAAAAGAGATGTCTGATAACCTTGAATATTCTATAAAACCCCCTAAAATACCTACCCCTCCGATCACCTGAAATTGTTCATTCACCAACCCCAGTGACACATCCTATTGACAATTTTGATCTCATTGATACATCGCTCCAGGTTCTAAATTCTGATGAAATAGCCGTAGTTAGCGCTCTGTTGGAGCTTTTGAAGAATACCTCTTCTCAGGACAGAACGTCATCAGGCTCTTCACAACAACCAATTGCCCTAAACATGTATGTAGAATCCCCACAGCCTTCTACCTCAGGAATCTCGGGACCTAGTAAGGCCAGTCTTCAACACCCACCTGTTGACGACTTAAAGAGCGGATACTTCCTCCCACATCCTCAGACAGGATCAGGAGTGACTAATTCGTCCGGGGTAAACTTGAGTCTCGAAACCAACTCTCCACAGCCATCTACCTGCATACGGTGAATCCATCGTCTCCAGAGCCGCCAGTAAGTTCCCCACAACCCTCTACCCGCACACGGTGAATCCGTCAGTAATTTCCCCACAACCCTCTACCTCTCGATTAAATAATTTGTCTATAAAGGATCGTCCAAAATTTAACAATATCGAGATTAGACACCGCTTCAATTTTTCAGAGGCCTACACACTTGATTCATTAGCGAAGTTTTTAATCATATACACGAGACCCTTCAGCAAATATTAGACAGTTTTACGAACACTTTGAATCCTATGGATCTAGTTCAGTTAGAATTACGTGCCGAATCTCTCAACCCCAGTGTTTTCTCCCTAACCCCAGCTGGCCTGCTTTCTGTTGAAGACTTTTTTAATCAAATTGAATTACTTCTCCAGAGTCACGCTACTATTTTAGCGATTCCAGTCTGTTTTGCCAGGGTTTGCTAGCTGTATTAAGCGATAAGTTCAGAAACAATCAGAAATTGTGTGAACAAGAGGCCGCCGCCTGCACGCTAGTCGGTTTATCAACGGATCAGAAAGTGCGTTTTCTGGCGTTAATCGTTCAGGTGGTCAGGGTTCCATCTGGTGGCGGCGGGCTAGGCGTAAAGCCTGTTCCCTATTCAACGATGTAATCCTTCAAAAGAAACGGAAGCACCTATGGAACTCCTTTAACCGGGATGATCAGTGCTGTTTTGCCAGGGGTTTGCTAGCTGTATTAAACGATAAGTTCAGAAACAATCAGAAATTGTGTGAACAAGAGGCCCGCCGTCTGCACGTTGGGGTCGGTTTATCAACGGATCAGAAAGTAACGTTTTCAGATGTCGAAAAATTTGAGAGGCTACTAGGAATTAAAATCATCGTCTGGTACAGGGAACCGAACACCGTCACTCTATTATTTGAAGCAACCCAGGTTAGAAAAACAAAGACTGCATTCCTGTTTTTGCACCAGGATCATTATTACGGTATTTTGAATCTAAAAGGTTTTCTGGGGTTTTCCTACGTCTGCGATTTCTGTTACACGGGATATTCTATACCGTCACGGCATCGCTGCGAACAGCACTGTGATGTCTGTTTATCTACAAACTGTCTATTAGTTGACGAGGAGGCTTTACGATGTCCCGATTGTCGTCGTTTCGACAATAGTACGCCATTTCTTGTCTAAAGTTGAAGGTTCCGCTTTTAATAGAGTCGTACCAAGACAAAAACTCCTCTCTTCCTGGCTCATCATGTGTTGAATGCCGTAATATTTAGGCTCGGGGTATGGGCCGATGTAATTTTGATTTTCAGCGGTATTAAAGAAATGGAGAAAGTACCCTTTTTGAGCCTGGAATCCCAGGGCTTTGGGCATACTGCTCAATTTCATAGGTAAGAAGTTCAACGAGTCGATAAATCTCAAGTTGTAATCTTCTTCTATAAAGCACATTAATTTACAACCCTGAGATGTAACAAATGGAGTTTGCCCGCTTTCGATGAGATATTTCATGAGGAAATATCCGTCATACCCCTTAGAATTGTGAGCTATGAACGTGTAATCTTTGTATTTCGGACATCGATATCTGTGAAAGAATTTTGCTACGCAGTCCTCGCCGGCCCATCTCCATGATCGACCGTTCCAATGCATGCAGTGGATGTAATTGGGGATGTGTGTACCAGCATCTTGACGGCACTCAAAATCGTAGAACACGTATTTTCATGGTTTGGTCTTTGCGGTAAGCTTTGAATAAAACACTGATGGTTTTCATCCGACTCTTTTACGACTGCTCTACAAACGCGACAGTGTTTGGGTCGACACTTGTGAGGTTTTGAACCGGCTTTTAAGCTGTATCTCTCGTAACAGAGAACACAGACTTTAAGGACGCCGTGATATACTTTCAGACCGACGCGTCTTTTCATTCCATTTCGGGGTTTTGTGGATTTCGAAGCAAACCCCTGATCGACAGAAACGACGACAATCGGGACATCGTAAAGCCTCCTCGTCAACTAATAGACATTTTGTAGATAAACAGACATCACAGTGCTGTTCGAGCGATGCCGTGACTGTATAGAATATCCCGTGTAACAGAAATCGCAGACGTAGGAAAACCCCAGAAAACCTTTTAGATTCAAAATACCGTAATAATGATCCTGGTGCAAAACAGGAACGCAGTCTTTGTTTTTCTAACCTGGGTTGCTTCAAATTTTAATAGAGTGACGGTGTTCGGTTCCCTGTACCAGACGATGATTTTAATTCCTAGTAGCCTCTCAAATTTTTCGACATCTGAAAACGTTACTTTCTGATCCGTTGATAAACCGACCCCAACGCAGACGGCGGGCCTCTTGTTCACACAATTTCTGATTGTTTCTGAACTTATCGTTTAATACAGCTAGCAAACCCCTGGCAAAACAGCACTGATCATCCCGGTTAAAGGAGTTCCATAGGTGCTTCCGTTTTTGAAGGATTACATCGTTGAATAGGGAACAGGCTTTACGCCTAGCCCCGCCGCCACCAGATGGAACCCTGACCACCTGAACGATTAACGCCAGACTGGAATCGGCTAAAATAGTAGCGTGACTCTGGAGAAGTAATTCAATTTGATTAAAAAAGTCTTCAACAGAAAGCAGGCCAGCTGGGGTTAGGGAGAAAACACTGGGGTTGAGAGATTCGGCACGTAATTCTAACTGAACTAGATCCATAGGATTCAAAGTGTTCGTAAAACTGTCTAATATTTGCTGAAGGGTCTCGTGTATATGATTAAAAACTTCGGCGAATGAATCAAGTGTGTAGGCCTCTGAAAAATTGAAGCGGTGTCTAATCTCGATATTGTTAAATTTTGGACGATCCGTTATAGACAAATTATTTAATCGAGAGGTAGAGGGTTGTGGGGAAATTACTGACGGATTCACCGTGCGGTGTAGAGGGTTGTGGGGAACTTACTGGCGGCTCTGGAGACGATGGATTCACCGTATGCGAGGTAGATGGCTGTGGAGAGTTGGTTTCGAGACTCAAGTTTACCCCGGACGAATTAGTCACTCCTGATCCTGTCTGAGGATGTGGGGAGGAAGTATCCGGCTCTTTTAAGTCGTCAACAGGTGGGTGTTGAAGACTGGCCTTACTAGGTCCCGAGATTCCTGAGGTAGAAGGCTGTGGGATTCTACATACATGTTTAGGGCAATTGGTTGTTGTGAAGGGCCTGATGACGTTCTGTCCTGAGAAGAGGTATTCTTCAAAAGCTCCAACAGAGCGTTAACTACGGCTATTTCATCAGAATTTAGAACCTGGAGCGATGTATCAATGAGATCAAAATTGTCAATAGGATGTGTCACTGGGGTTGGTGAATGAACAATTTCAGGTGATCGCGAGGGGTAGGTATTTTAGGGGGTTTTATAGAATATTCAAGGTTATCAGACATCTCTTTTAATAGTCTCAGGTTTTCACTGGACGGCCTTTTCCTACCTTTGCGCCCTACAGGATGTTCACGGAAGCTGTCTGTTCCACTGTCGTTGCTGCTGTCACTGCTGTCGCGTTCTTTGCTGCTAGCGCTAGACCCGCTTTCAGGCATGACCTAAATTTAAGCAAAGGTTACAGTTATAAGCACAGAAAATAAAAATTTGCATTCAATGTTATTCTTATTGAAAGAAAAAAAGTAAATATAAAACCTATTCTTTAATTTCTGGGTAGAACCTTGGAAAAAGTATACAGATGCAGCAAATGTAAACTCATGTCGGTACGGAATTGTACCCAGGAGACTCTAATTCTATAAATTGTTCAAATGCCCAGCGAAGAACGCCACCCAACAGAACCAGTCTTTCGCGATGTCTCCGGTCGTGGTCAGGCTGATGGGAATATCGGGTGAATAACGACTTCTTCGCCGAGATCCTCGCCAGAGTGAGGCGATGTCGGTAAAGTTCCCCACCTGGGGATGAACGGCGCCTAGAATTAGAAGACGCCGACGCATTGCGCTGGAGAATACCCACGGCTGCTCTGGCTGGGTGCCGGAGAATGCCCTCGGCTGCTCTGAGAGGCTGCTGGAGAATACCCCTGATGCTCGAGGCTGCCCTCGGCTGCTCTGAGAGGCTGTTGGAGAATACCCCCTGATGCTCTGAGAAGTTGTGGTTGGTTGTGGATCCTCCCAGTTTTTGTAGAGTTCTAGATTGTCTGAACCTTGCAGCAATTGTGTTAAAACACCCGGGAAAGTTGAATCTGAAAATAAAATTATAACCTTCTCAGTTAAAGGACTCTTTACACAAAATCTGCAGATAAGTGTGATCCCCAAAGTTTCATCCATAAATTGAAAAGGCCACTTACCGTGACTGTACAAATCAGCGTAATCCCTTTGAGAATCTGTTTGGTTTTGTACAGAATTTTCGCTACAAAACAAAATACACCCCTATTTAAAATAACATTTCCCAATCCCTGCTCTTGCAGCAGCTGAACCAAATGACCAAGCACCAATCCAGACACCCACATACATACACAAGCTGCTCTACACGTGCTTACGCACGCATGCACGCACGCACACACCCACACACACACGCCCTCAAACGGTTAATTATCACACAACGCTTTAATATGCATCACCCCTATTCAACCCGATAGGCTTTTGTAACTACCAAGCACTTTAACAAACTGCATGAGCAATCCCTAAACTAAATTGGGTAAATCATTTTCAAAATAATCGGGTCTCAAGGTAATAAAATATAAATAAATATATACATAAATACAGAAACACGTTATAATATTCATTTACCCGATGATTCAACAATACTTTTGATACGCCTAAAGCACCTTAGTACGCCTTACATTTAATTTTAGCAACGCCGGGGCTTCCAACGCTAGTAATTACATGCACGCCGACATGCACGACGGTGCACACACCAGAGTGCGCGCGCACACGTAGCACATAGAAACGATGTAAACATTTTAGTATTTTAATAAAAATCTCACCTGGTTGATTAAAATCGATTGGCGACTCTATCTGTATAAATAATTCTAAAGAAAAGAAAATAAATGAATCAACCGCACGTTTTGAAATAACTTTATTGTATTCCAAGACATTTTCCATTACAACCCAGTAATTATACTCAAATATTCACTCACGCACTTCGCTCATGCGGTTAGTTAAGATACGCTTATAGACTCCTCAGCCCATTTCATGAGCGGATCAACCCAGAAGAAACATGTTATAAACAGTTTTATATTGACAAACACGTAGCGCTTATACATGCACGCGAGCTACCGATCACCTATCCCAACCGCCCCGTCCCTTGCCGATATACGCACGCCAAGCAGCCTAAATACTGATATGCAAGCCATGCGCAGATTAAACAAGATATATTAAAAAGGTTTTTACCATTTTGCTAATCGACGGTATGAACAGCTCTAAGGAAAAAATATAAGAATTCACACCTCAGTTTTTAAAACATTTTCATTTAACGCTAATAAAATCATAAATAGTCTTACCTGGGTGCTCGGTTGTGACGATTGTTGCAGTTTGGTCTGTATCAAGAATAATTAGATTTCATTTAGATGCAGTCATTAAAATTACAATACATTATTCTAATAAATTCGCTGACAAACCGTATTGGGAGCGATTCATCTTTGCAGTTCTGAAGGAAGCGTAGAGGTATGGGGCTTGGGGTCCGACCGGGGCTTATTTATAGATCCAAGAAGCGGGTGTTTTACAATGTGCCCCAATCATTTAAATCGGACATCCGTATAATGCCCTTTGTCCAGTGTGGTCCGGAATTCGCCTAATAGATTTGTTTAAACATCTGTACGTATCTCCGCAAAACCTTTTCACCTTTGCAAAAATTTTGATCCGGTCACAAAGTTAATGGTTATCCGGAATTCGCCTAATAGATTTGTTTAAACATCTGTACGTATCTCCGCAAGACCTTTTCACCTTTGCAAAAATTTTGATCCGTCACAAAGTTAATGGTTATCCGAATTCCTAATAGATTCCGTTGTAACTCGTAGATTTGATTAAACAGACGCATTCTGTTTTGCTCCGAGGTTAAAGGTCATCAACGCCCTGAGCCAGCCAAACTGCGGAAGTGCCACCGATTCCCCAAAGACCACAGCCCGAGATATCCGCTCTGATTAAGCCATTCAAACTTTTAGAAAACACTATCCAGATTTCTTCATGAGGGGAGGATTAACAGGGGTAGAAAAAGGGTTGTTTTAGATCGATTTAAATACAAATTATAAATATATTAATTCATTTAGCATTTAGACGCTCCAAGGTGCTTTACAAGGAACTGCTGCATCTTATTTAACTGTGTTATTTTTAAAGGACTTAGCGAACTAGTTATCACGTGTTTTACACGTTATCATGAAAGCCTTTAACTTTTCAACATCCATCCGTCTTTGGGAGAAAAGTATCTGCGCAAGCGCATGGGGATGGAAGAACGGGGCTTACGCCAGCTGTTGACAAGCCTGCGCGCCTGGACTGAATCAGCGCGGAGCTGTCAGGGGAGGAGGTGAACTTACACACAGCTCCACCCATATGGCATGCACTGACGGCTCTAGCTGCGCCCGACTCAGTGTGAACAGAGAGAAAGATCCTTTCTGTGTGCTTTGGGAATGACCAGCTCGTGGATGTGCGCAGGGACTGCTAAAAGCCAGGCTGCGCAGAGGGTGCCGGGCAGCTTGTATTTCAACGTGCTTTGAACTACAATCACACGCCTGCGGGGGTGCTAAAAGCTAGACTGCTTGTCTTTCTGTGCGCTGCTGAATGCTTTTAAACTCAGAGCCTGTCTGTGAAAGGATTTTCACGGAGATGGGAAGGAAAAGACTGTTTTGTCTTAGATAAAATACAAGGGAGTTTACAAATGATATAGCAACGATTAGATAGATAGATATTTTTAAAATAATTGTTACATAGATATAAGGATTCTTACCCAAAGCAATATTGGCAGGAACGGCGACAAGTTAGATCGGTCCGAACGGAGCCTGTGTGTGTATGTCCCAGGAAGAAGGGGACCAGACATCATGTGCTGCAGTGAGGCTTAGGCAGGCCATTCAGTGTGGGTATGGATAGGAACATGCCTGAACTTGTCCAGGGACCGGCTGCAGCATGCCTGAACCTGTCTTTGGAAGCGGAGTGGGGGCTGGGAAGTGGTGGGGTTGGTGATGGGTTCAAGGAGGGTGGGGGCATCCATCAAATTGCCCTTGACAGTTTCCTGGGGAAAACAGATGGCTGGGCTAAAGGTCAACAAACAACCGGTGGTTGGGGTGGGACTTCCTGTCATTAATCAACAGGGGCCCGGATCAAGGTCATCCAAGGTCAACAAAACAACCGGTGGTGGGGGAGGGGACTTCCTGAAAGGTCATCCAAGGTCAACTAACAACAGATGGTGGGTGGGGGTGGGACTTCCGGTCTTCGATTAAAAAGGGGCGTGGTTTAATCTCATCAATCAAACTCGGATTAAATTTTGACAGAAGCCGCCTGACATTATACTACTAAGCTATTTCTTAGGCAAAATTCTGGATTTATAAAATGCAAACTTGGCATTATACAGGGTGGGCCATTTATATGGATACACCTTAATAAAATGGGAATGGTTGGTGATATTAACTTCCTGTTTGTGGCACATTAGTATATGTGAGGGGGGAAACTTTTCAAGATGGGTGGTGACCATGGTGGCCATTCATCTAGGAATGCTCGGACCTGACACCCATAATGTGGTGGTGCACCATCTTGCTGGAAAAATTTAGGGAACGTGCCAGCTTCAGTGCATAAAGAGGGAAACACATCATCATGTAGCAATTTCGCATATCCAGTGGCCTTGAGGTTTCCATTGATGAAGAATGGCCCCACTATCTTTGTACCCCATATACCACACCATACCATCAATTTTTTTGTTCCAACAGTCTTGGAAGGATCTATCCAATGTGGGTTAGTGTCAGACCAATAGCGGTGGTTTTGTTTGTTAACTTCACCATTCACATAAAAGTTTGCCTCATCACTGAACAAAATCTTCTGCGTAAACTGAGGGTCCTGTTCCAATTTTTGTTTTGCCCATTCTGCAAATTCAGTGCGCCGATCTGGGTCATCCTCATTGAGATGCTGCAGTAGCTGGAGTTTGTAAGGGTGCCATTTGTGAGTAGCTAATATCCGCCGAAGGGATGTTCGACTAATGCCACTCTCCAGTGACATGCGGCGAGTGCTACGCTGTGGGCTCTTGCTGAATGAAGCTAAGACAGCCACTGATGTTTCTTCATTAGTGACAGTTTTCATGCGTCCACATTTTCGCAAATCCAACACTGAACCAGTTTCACGAAACTTAGCAAGCAGTTTGCTAACTGTAGCATGGGAGATGGGTGGTCTCGTAGGGTGTCTTGCACTGAAATCTGCTGCAATGACCCGGTTACTGCGTTCACCAGACATCAACACAATTTCTATCCGCTCCTCACGTGTTAACCTCTGCGACATATCAATGGCTGTAAACAAATAGAAACTGTAAATAACTCATGAAAGAATAAAGTTACGTTAAAACCAAGCACATCATTGTTTTTCTTGTGAAATTCCCAATAAGTTTGATGTGTCACATGACCCTCTTCCTATTGAAAAAACAAAAGTTGGATCCAAAATGGCCGACTTCCAAATGGCCACCATGGTCACCACCCATTTTGAAAAGTTTCCCCCCTCACATATACTAATGTGCCACAAACAGGAAGTTAATATCACCAACCATTCCCATTTTATTAAGGTGTATCCATATAAATGGCCCACCCTGTAGTTGGCAACGTTGCCACCATCCATAGGTCCTATGCAAACTTTTTGGTCGCAGCAGGACAATGAAATTAACCTCAAATAATATTTTATTGTGCATCTGAATGATAAACCAGCCACACTCCTAAGTTCTTTAACTAATTGTATCACAATGAACTAATATATTCTCTCAATACAGCTGTCTTCAATGTTGGTAATAACGCCTACTACATATTCTTCTTGCCTCACTGTGTAACTAATCTGATTTTCCATTAAAAGGGTGTGCAGTATTAGCTCTTTTGGAGGATACTGCCAATGGCAAGTTGCGCAAGACACATATTTTTAGATTGTGATGAGTTTTTGGCTCATGACGGTCCATGGCTAATAAACCAGTTTAGACCTCCTACAGCCATCCTCTTGGAGTTGTGCACTGAATTGGAGGCTATACTACAGTGGCCATCATGCAGAAATCACACAATCCTTGTCCAGGTGCAGGTTTTAACAACCGTGAGTTATTTGGCAACAGCTGAATTTCTGTGTGAAGCGGCTAACCGTTCAGAAATCTCAGTTATTACAGAGCCGTGTCATGCCATTTGTGTGGGATGGTTTAATTGTGATGCTACCCAGATACATCCAGTTTCCTTACTGTCAGGGGGAGCAAGCTGAAAACAAAAGGCAAAGTGCACTGATTGCTAATTTCCCCAATGTTGTACATAAGTTGAGACGAGGGTGCCATCACAGAATTAATTTGTTTCCGGTGACAGCACTTTCATCTCTTAATATCCAGCTAATATGTGATGCTCAAATGTTTCTCACATTGTTGCAAGGGAGCCTGGCTTATCCCTAATTATTATCAAACAGTAATGTGGGATGCAGACTTCAGGGTCATCATGCTATGTGAGATGGTTGGCTTTTTGGTAAGTAAGACTAATTGAGTGGAGTGCAATGAAGTACATTGCAGACAACGTGTATCATCTTTTCTTCTTGTGATAGTGGATACCTATGGTGTTATGGGTCCACAGCTCACTGAGCAAAGGTCATTTTTTAAATAAATGATCACCACGCTCGCGGATTAGTGAGGGAGCGTTGGGCCATAGCAAGCCACGGGGCGATCTGCGGTGAGGGCGTTTCTCGCTGAGGGCACAGGTGAGGAACTGTCCACATCCATGATTGTTCCCGTGGCTAATGTGCTGCAGCTGCTATGGCCCCTCGCTGTATATAGGAAGCACGAGTCGGTTGGGAGAGGATGAGGAAAAGATCAAGAAAGAACGAGAGAGAAAAGGAAAAGGAGAAGGAGATGGAGGTTATAGGGAAGCATGTCAGTGCAAGAGGGAGAGCCACGAAGAGCGTGTGGGTGAGCAAGCGAAAGAGCGCTTGCGGGCAGCTGCGAGGGCCTGGGTGTTAGGCCTACACCCAGGGGTCGGAGTTGTTGTTGCTCCCGCTGAGAGACCAGGTAGTGGGAGTGACTAGGGAAAGGCGACTGGCCACGGAAGGCCGGAAAGGCAGCGGGAGTCGGGAGGCTTGGACGGGGAATGTCCAATGTGAGCGTCCTGGCCGTTGAATTGAACCAAGTCTCGAGGCTGGGATGAGTGCCAGACCGAAGCCAGGGATCGGGAGGTCTCCAGTCTCGTGTGTGTGATTGGAAAAGGGCAGCTGCAGAGAGAGTGTCTCGCCTGCTGCAAAGCCTAGTCGGGAGAAGCAGGTGAGACGCCAGTATAGAAGAAGCACCGAGCTTGTCATTGTTTTAATAACTGCTTCCTGAGGAACGTTTTAAATTCGTTTTTAAAGGATTGTTTTTTCTATTTATTGGTTTTAACCTCCACATTTTCTTATTGGATTATTTATTTAATGAAGAATTTGAATTACTGAACTTTATTTGAACACTGTTTTTGTTGACTCTTTTAAATAAAAGCACTTTGCACTTTTTGAACCATCCTCTTGCTCAATTTATTGCCTCAACTGTCTAGCTCAACTCAGTTATATCTATCGGCGGTGTTGGGTTCAAGGGCTCCTGAACAGCAATGGGAGCATGGAGTCGAACCCGCATCGTCACAATACCCCCTCAGAGACTCACACCATTCACCAACACGCAAACACCACAGGACAGGAGGTATAATAAAAGATACTCCCACACACAATCAGTGATAGAACTGACCCTTGGTTCATTATAAGGTAGATGGCAGTGTTTGGACTCATCAGGTCCCACAAAGGTTTGCCATGTTGTGATGGCTTGTGCAGTACTGCGCAACCTAGCAGGGAAACATGGACTGCCTCAGCCAACATAGACAAGCCAAGACGAGCGAATGCATGACCCAGGTCTGGTCTCACAGGACATCAATGCAATGGCAATTCTAAGACGTGTACAAGTTTTACATCACATGCAATGAGAATAAACTACTGGATGTATTGCAACATTGACATTTACTTATTTTTTCACAAGTTAATTGAGAATGTTCTTAATATATTGCAGCTCTGCTCAGAGTGTCTGCACCTTTTCACACTGCGTTTGACAAAAGGCATGAACAGCCTGAATCAATTCATAGTGTGTCTGTAGCACCTCACCAGTCAAGTCATGTCTCGTGGGGATCCTGACACTGGCAGAGGTCTGGGTACTGGATAATGGCACATTACTCTTGGTGTCTCCACTTGGAAAATTACAATCTACAAAATGATAAAATAAATATGTAAGAGCACATTTTGGTCATGTGTCTCCATTGGCAACTTGTGCAATTATGCTGTGCCTCATTAGGTCTGGGTTAGTGTAATACAGGGTGGTCCAGAACGAATTATGCAGATCCAGATCATCTGGATGACTTTGAATTACGCGGGGATGATTCCAGTTCGGCGCAAAGATGATTCTTCATGTCATCAGTTTGCACACTTCTCGGTGATCCGGGATCTTTCGGGTGATTTTCTATGTAATAAACTTAATAAGTTAAACCGTAATGAAATTTGCATAATTAGATCTGGACCACCCTATAGATTATAGGACTGTGATACCGAATGTTGCAAAACGAATGCACTCAACCGTATCATCTTGATACATTACACCAGAATCTCTGACACAGTCTGCCAGAAGGCCACTGATGGACGTTTCCCCTATGACAGCTACAACTCGCAGGTCAAAGTGACTGAGATCGGGCATATCGATACCCACAACTACAGCACGCATACTGTGCCA
This sequence comes from Polypterus senegalus, assembly GCF_016835505.1. Taxonomy (NCBI): domain Eukaryota; kingdom Metazoa; phylum Chordata; class Cladistia; order Polypteriformes; family Polypteridae; genus Polypterus; species Polypterus senegalus. The sequence goes on from NC_053167.1 coordinate 40,602,137, forward strand.
GTGTTCTGCAATTCTCCTTCTTATTTCCAAACTTGGTACTGGTCTACATTTTCCTCATTTCAGCATCAGAGTGATGCTCTAATGATATGCCTTTATTGCTGCTGTCACTTGCTCCTACAATTGATTTTTTCTTTTGTTGGTGACTCCAACAGTAAGACCATCAAACAGAATGTTTTTAGGATTCTCCATTTTGGTTTATAGTAGTTTAAGTTTGGATTTGCCTGAACTTTCATTTTCTGCCTTTTTTCCTTTGTTCTTCCATGTTTTTGTAGTACAGACGTCACACAGGAACATGGGCAAATGTAAATGGTGATTAGGCCATTCAAAACATTCATTTTAAAGCCATACATGGTTCTTGACAGGCGGTGATAGGGAGTGGCTATACGTGCACACAATTTTAAGTTGATTTGAGATTTATGAAGGAGCTTGATGTGGAATATGGCATGCATGCAGTTTTAGGAATCTCATTTTTGTGTGTGTACTCCATTTTTTACCAAATTTCGTATGAAATCTAACCAAGGTTTTATATATGAGGCCCGGCTCTGCATTGTTTAATAAATTGCTGTGTATCCTGATTCAATTGTCCCAGTGTGATTCCCTCTCCTCCTTCTGCTGTTCCACCGTTCCAGCATATTAGGTCAGCTGTAAGAGTTGGAGCTCCTATCTTGTGCCTGCTGTTGCTGCGTTGGACCCCCTTCATCACCTTGCATAGAAGAAATAAATATAAAAGGTAAATGTAAGGAAACATTGGCTCATTACTCGGTGAGAGGGAAAATGAACACATAAATTAAGAGTGAACTATGTGTTTAGTAATATCTGAAATAAGAAGGTCTTTGTTTAATAATTTTCCCACACTTCACAAATTTCACCTTGAAATCCCCTTTTCTCACCAATACTAAGAACTAAAAATGAAAACCATAATGCAATCCTCATGAAACAGCCTGTTAATCTTTAACTTGTTTCTTTAAAGGAAAACCACCTCGTTGTCTAGAACAGCAGGCATTTCAGCCATATTTGTGCTCTCCAAAGTGCAATTCACTGGTGTTCAGTCTTCAATTCAGTCTTAGAATAATTGCGGTCAGGGTATTCAGATTTAGCGTCCAATCTTGTAGCAGTGTGTTTCTGAATTGACTTCAGTGCATATAAATAGTGACATGGTGGCTCATTGGAAAGCCCATGACTTGCTGGCCGTGTGTTGTTTGCATGATCTCCCTATATTTGAATTCCCTGTTACTTTCCCAAATGCACGTGTGTTTAGTTGATGGGTGATTCCAAATTGGCCCCGTGTGAGTGTAGTGTGTAGTGTATACAGGGGTGGGTAAAAGTAGGTTTACAGGTGTGAGTACACAAAACATATGGACTGTCACACACGTCCGTATAGCTCAAATTGTGCTATTTCTCAGTCAGAACGGGGAGTTGGGGCTGACACCTCATCCTTTCTCCTTTTGTTCCTCTGCCGACCAGCCCAAGACCCTGCCTCTCAATGACATCACCACTGGTCCAGCCCCGGTTGACGCCACTTTCGGCACACTCATATCCAGTTCCCATAACCCATCTTCCTGCCCCCTCAGTTCCTGTTCTGGCCTACCTGATTCCACCTCTTCCTCCATTCAGCCTTATTTATAGAACAGCTTTCAACATGTTAGTCAGTTGTGTTTTGGACTCCTGTCTGTAAAAATATGCTTATTTTATTTCACAGCTTTTTCAAATAAATGGTGTGGCCATCCCCAAACCTTGTTGTGACTCCATTCATCCTTATTACAGTAACTTTTAGGTAATTTGAGCACAAATGAGATTGTATGTAAGTGCACTGTGCACTGTGACATTCTTTTGAGTTAATAAAGTTAATACAATTATTGTAATAATTATAACTTGCATGTCTTTTTCCATACAAGCAACTTTAAACTTACTTTTGCCCACCCCTGTATACATGAGCGGGCTCTTTAACGATGTTTGTGCATGCTGTCCAGGACTGCTGGGATAGGAAATGGTAACTATTACCCTTAATTGGATTTAGTAGATTGTTAAATGCTATGTGTTATGCAGTGGTGGACTTACATTTTTGGGGCCTTGAAACTGGAACTATTATAGGGACCCCTTTGCCCCCATATATTTAGAATATGTTTAGAATGAAACATCTTCAATTTGAATGTCTTTACGTTTACAACTACTATCATTTAAATGATACTTTATTACCTTTGAGGAAGATCAGCCTTGGCACAGAAAGGCAGACACCAATGTTCTAAACACCACAACACGTTTATTTACAATATGTACAAAAGTCCCGCACACAACCTAGCGCCTCTGCATCAAGCACCCTCAAAGTCTGTGCCTTCCAACGTTCCTTATGTTCCTTCCCTTCTTTCACTGCCTCCACTCCTCTCCTCCGAGCTTCGTCCTTTTCCACCCGACTCCAGCTGACGAATTGGAGGGAGGCGACCCATTTTATGTCCACCCGGACGTGCTCCAGGTGCCTCCTGATGAGCACCTGGAAGCACTCCAGGTGTCCCTGGTAATACTTCCGCCAACACCTCTGGGTGTGGCAGAAGTGTTGATGTCCAGGGCTTCACAGTCTTCTGGGTGCCCCCTGGCAGTGATCACGAGCCTCCATAGGGTTGAGCTTCCATGCTCAGTCCCCGTGGCCCCCATACAAACCAGGGCTGCCCTCTCGTGGTCTGGGGGAGGCAAAGTCCCTCTCCTGATCCCTCTAGGCGTCCTGGCTGGGCACAGCTCCACCAGTTTAATTTTTATTTTAATTATTATTTCATTTTAAATTACACTATATTATTAATATACTTTTTAAAAAACCCTTTTCATACAGTAGACACCCAAAATTTTTAAGCAATGTTGGATTAAAGTCACTTCTGGGCCCTAAAGCTTAAGCTTCACTGGTTTCATAGTAGATTAGCCGCTTGTGTTATGCGTGCACCAATTCATGTTCAGTATTTTCTGTTTATGTTTCTTTTTTTATGTATTTTCCGTTTAATTTAAAGTGCTTTATATATGTCTCATTTTTTATTTTATGTTCATAAAATTTATATTTTGTGTAATTATGTTTCTATGTAAAAGTACGTGTTCAGTTATTTTCCTTGTGCTCCAGATACATAAATCTGTGTGCACACAAACTTCCATATTCTTCCACTACATAAATCAGGGTCAGCATGAAAAGTACCGTTCGTGCACGCACCTACTGCCCCACTCCAACTCCTCCCAGAATTACGCCTCTTTGAATATGCAAATCAATATAAATAGCCCTTAAGCTCAGCCTTCTGTGAAAAGACAATGGGAAAAGCGTGGGAAAACAGAAGAATTTCAGCGAATACCAAGTGGAGGCAAGGAGAAACGTACTATTTGTTGGTTTAAACAGTGGTATAAACAAGAAAAGGAAGTTGATCAAGTGACATAGCGTGTCGGAGAAACTCGAAAGCTCATGTTCACAAAGTCGCACAGTGCCTTACATAAAAAAGAAGTTGTCAGATATCAAAGTTGCCGTAAAAAGGTGAGTTGAAAGCTTATTAGGGTACAGACAAAAAAATAGGCCCACAGTGGGAAAAAAGCACGAAATGTCAACTTTAATCTCAAGATTTCCACTTTAATCACATAGTTTATTTTGTCATTAAAGTAGAACATCATAAACTTCATCTTAAAATTGTTTTATTTACTAGTTTCTCAAATCCCATCATAGCTAAAGTAGCACATTAAATGCTGTGATCTTTGGCCGGCTTATCATCCCGGCCAATACTCCCAGGCCGACAGATTGAGCCCACCCTGCAGTATGGAGGTGCCCCGAAGACCAGCAGGGAGTCATGGGAAATGTAGTTTTTATACAAGACCCTGCTGGATACCACAGGGGCTACAAGAGGGAGCTGCAGGGAGGACCGAAGACTTCTTTGTGCCCTATAACCCGGAAGTGCGTCAGAGGAAGAGCGACATGCTTCCAGGGTGAAGAAAAGGACTTTTTATCTGACCCGGAAGTGATTGAGAGTCACATGGACTGGGGATTGGAACACTTCCGGGTCAGGATATATAAAAGGACTATGAGAGCTCCCAGACGACGAGCTGAGCTGGGTGGAAGGGTGGCAATGCGTCTGGGAGTTGGAGGATTGTATTATTGTAGTTATTATTGTGTTTGTATGAGTATAGTGGAGGAGAGGGTGCTTTGTGCACTGTGGCAATTTAATAAAGTCAACGATTGAACTTTTACCTGGTGTCTGGAGGCATGGACAGGGGTTCAAGGGAGCGATAGCGCCCCCTATCTGTCACAATACTTTGTTTTATATTTGATCTTCTATGTGCTCTACAGTATGTGTGTAAATCACTACGTGCTTCCGGGCTTTCTCTTCCTCCGACAGGACACAGAATCCATTGCATTTGAGATATTACAGCTCTTTGAATAATGAAAGTACTGAGATGTATATGTCATGTTATTTTCATGATGATAGGAGTTAAATAATTTTATTAAACATGGGAACATAGTGGCGCAGTGATTGTTCATGTCTCATGCAAGATGCTTGCTGCGCCATGCGCGACCTTCGATGAAATACTTTATTGTAGCAGTACTGCCTCTTTCAAACGTACTAAACCCTAATTCTTGTCCTTACTTTTCTTTCTCCAAATATCCAATCGCCACACAATCAGCTCTGTAATAGACGTTAAGCCATCTGTAAGCTTAGAACGCCGATTCTTCAAAACTTTTAAGGAACATTGAAATATATTCATAGTATGGGTTTAATTATTCTATATATCTATCCTTCTAGTGTCGTGCCAGCCCCAACAAGAATACAGCACACGGCAAGAACAATCCGTGAATGGAGCGCCAGCGCCTTGCTAACGCTGCGGCACTGTGTCCTGGCATGTTTAATTATTAACAATATAGATTATTTAAATGAAGTTAAAGTTTTATCTGTATAATATAATAAACATATTTGGCTGCATTTCATCTTAAAATGATATCATCATCATATGTAAATACGCGCTTTATAAAGTGGCTCAGGTTGTGTAATATTATAACTGTAGTGCAAGTTTACAGTGAGGTAATTGTACTTATAAGTACAAACAGTTCTACAAGGAGTACTTGATGGACTGATTGAGTACATTTATAGTTCTTGGGGTGAAACTGTTTCTGAACCGCGAGGTCCATACAGGAAAGGCTTTGAAATGTTTGCCATGTGAGAGAAGCTCAATAGAGCGCATGGCTGAGCCAGCGTGTGCTTGATGCTGTATACCGATAATTCTCTTTCTCAGCTTCTGTAGATCTTTGATTCCCCACTCAGATACAGTGATATAAATACTCTGAGTGGTGCAGTGAGAGTAATATGGAAAAAGAAGATCCACTGTGACAACCCCTAACGGGAGCAGCTGGAAGAAGAAGAAGAAGAAGGTGCAGTGAGAGTAACAACGTTAAAGCAGCTATTGTATTTAGAATAGTTTGACCATTCCGTGGACCATTATATTGTTACAGGTTAATTACAATCAGATGCATTAAACTAATAAACAATATGCGGTTAATTTCAGTGTATTTATAAAGCCACGTCAAGGATGTGGATCTGAAAAAGAAACGGTACCCAAACAGGAACAGAAGCACTGCTTTGACGCTGGGTGCTGCCAGTCTGCAAAACGGAGAACTTGCATACACCAGGGTATGACGTACCGTGAAAATGTGCGTGGCTTTACACCAAGTTTAGGTTTTATACATCGCGATTTGAATGTGGAAACGTTTGTACGCAACATTTTTGTGCGCATGCACCATTTATACATGAGGCCCCTGGAGACAAAACTAACAGATGCGATTGTCTTTTTTTGATGTGCTTCTTCCTGAGGCAAATGTTAACTTTGTTTACTTACTGGACAAGTTAATGAGACATGCAAGTCAGAATATCATCATACTCTTATGGTATAGCGGGTCCGCAGCTCCCGTCAAAAAGGCCAGTTTTAAATAAATAATCACCACTCTCGCGGCTTAGTGGTTCCTGGGGTGATTTGTGGTGCGGGCGAGTCTTACTTAAGTACACAGGTGAGGAGTCGTCCGCATCCGTAATTGTTCCCAGGAGCCGTTGATTGCCACAGGTGAATCCCGTCCCTGTTATAAAGAGTAGCGCAAGGCAGCTGGGGAGGAGAAAAAAGAGAGAAGAATGAAAAGAGTCAGAGGTTGCAGGAGAGCGGGAAGCAGCTAGGAGGAGAGAGAGCCGGTGCGAGCGAAGGCTCGCAGGCAGGCAGCTGGACAGCTGAGCCCTAGCAGGGGTGTTTGGCCAACACCTAGGGCAGTTGATAGTGGTTGTTCCCGCTGAGCATTTTATGAAGGAACAGGAGTGACCGGCAGAAGGACGGCTGGCCACGTAAAGCCGAGAAGGCAGTGGGTGTCGGGAGACTTGGAAGTAGAAGCCCCAACGTGAGCACCCTGGCCGTTGGGGAAAAGCCAAGTCTCGGTCTGGATAGACCAACCGAAGCCAGGGATCGGGAAGCCTCCAGACCAGTTGAGTAGTGAGAAGGCCAGCTGCAGGAAGGGCGACTCCCCTGTTGAGAAGTCTGATGGGAGAAGCAGAGGAGCTGCCAGGTAAAACACACCAGGCTTTGGATTTTTAAATGGACTGCTTTCAGCATTGTTTTAACCTCGTTGTTTTAAAGGATTGTTTTTTCTATTGGATTTTTAACCTCCACTCAGCACTTGTTTTTATGGTTTATTTATATGAAGACTTATGAATGCACTGCACTGTTTATTTGGAGATTGCTGTTTGTTTACTATTTTTAATAAAAAGCACTTTTGCCATTTTGCACCATCCCCTTGCTCCATTTGTTGTGTCTCATTGCCGTGCTCATCTGTAACATTACCGACAGTGCAGGGTTCAAGGGCTCCCGGATGGACGATGGGAGCATGCAGCGAACCCGCATTGTCACAACTTTGTACAAGCAATAAATGTAAACATACTTTTTAGCATCACATCTAGTGTTTACATCATTCAGAATCTTCTAAATAACTGTACATTGTATCTGTACAGTGTGGCCCACATTACATTGATGTATGAGGGCCAAGGTTATAAGTGATTAACTTGTTTAAAACACTCTTAATGCTTCAGGCAAAAAAATCACAGCAATGCAGGGGTCCACTCCTTGTCACTTGAAGAAGCAACTGACTTGTAGTTGTGAAGTCCACAATATGACTGGAGGTAATAATGATGCTAAACAATTACATTGAAATTTTCAGATATATTGTAATTCTGCACATTTATGTAATACTATGTTCTCCCGACATTGAAAAAGAGCTATTTAACCTGCAGACTTCCAGAAACATGAAGAATGAGGCCAAGGACAGTTTGACATCTTCAACACTGCCTTAATATACAATTCACTTCACAAAAAAAATTCCCAACCACCAATAAATTGCATTGTAGTTTATTCCACACTGTACAGTGTGCAAAACAATTTTGTGTCAATACTATTTCTTTCCAGCCCAAGGTGTCATTTTGTAGTATAACAAAGCCATTATAAGATATTCAGTCGATCCAGACAGATCTGAAATGTTGACATAAACTAATTACTGTGAAAACCACAGATAAGATTGAGTGGAGGTTACTTAAATTAGTTGGAAGTTGCAGATAAAGTGGAAGATCTATGCCTAAATGGCTCTAATATGAGAGCAGATGAAGGTAAATGATTTCACTAAACAATGATGCTTTACTTGATGACAAGGGAAAGCTAATGGTGATTTTATACTATAATAAAGAAATAAGTGGTATCTTTATGATTAATTAGCATAAGATATACTTGAATATATTAAATAATTAGGTAAAATACACACAGACCCCCCAAAGGTAACGTGAAAGAATAAATTCCCCCTCAGGGATCAGTTAGGTATCAATTATTATTATTATTATTAAAAAGGGTCAAACAATTCAAGCATTTCAGGCAATGTGCTGTGGTGGTAAGTCAACCTAAGATCACAGAACGCAATCAGTCCATGTAGTCACAACGAAACACATACTTTTTTCAACCTATGGCCACAGCCACATTAGTACAAAATAATCTGGTAACATTCTTAAAAGCAGTTTGGCAATTGGCAATTCATCTTAAGAACAGTTAATGCATTACAATGCAGATCTTCACACTCTAAAAACTGTGCATCAAAGCACCATAACTTCCGTGAAATAAACTACTTTTACTTAGGTGTTACCCAGGTTCAAAGCCCATGAACTGTAATGATGTAACAACACGTTAACAGTTAATTTAAACAGAAGACAGCAGAAAGAAATACATTCTAAAATGTATAATAAGTTAACATTCTGGAGCGTATGCAGCAATTTATGAATGGATCATTTCAGGAGGAAAATGAAGAAGTGCTTTGGCGGATTGAGGACATTTCCCCGGAACAGTAAACAGGATGGGCTAAGGCAACAAACTCTGAGCTGCCCCCATCTAACTATACAAACAGAAAATGTTACATAGGCAGGTCTGAAGGCCTAAGTCAACCCATGTATGTACACGCCCCTCTGATATCTGCACCCCGCCCTACTGAGTTCCATCTCCACCCCATCCTGTGTCCCGCAGCGAGAGCTACTTGAACGAGGCACATTATGTCTTGGTCCTTTTGTGTTCCGTTGGGTGAAAGTGAAATGGGACGGGTATGCACTTTTAGGCTCGGCATGGAAGTCTCCTTTTTGTTGCTCATCTTAAAAGCCCGGAACGCAACTTGAACACCGCCTTTGTTTCCATGTCCTTAACATCTAATGCTACTGCCGTTAACTGTTCTCAGAAAGTCAGCAAGGTAAACACCGTTTGTTCTCCCTTATTATAGTTTGTTGGCATTCCCTCAGGCCCTATCATTATGGTCTCCCAAGTTGTGTATTTTGTTACCGACAAAACAGCACACAGAGTGCGCAGATGAGAGAGAGAGAGAGAGACAAAGGGAACAAAACTGGATGTACAGGGTGACACAGTAAAACAGGAACTTTTGAAATGCGTAGTGGCAGCCATGTACAGTTGGCAGCACTGCGGAACAGGGAACTTCAGCTGTAAACAATCTCGCCATTTAGTAATTTAGTAATCAATAGCAAGGCAATCAATGGCAGCTGTGCGAGAATTGTTCGGTAACCGTGTCATCTCAAGATTCGGTGACATTCCCTGGCCCTCAAGATCACCAGATTCGTCTGTTTGTGATTTTTTCTTGTGGGGCTACCTTAAGAGTTGGGTCTACATGACTCGGCCAAGGACACTGAATGAATTGAAACAAAGAATTCAAGACGAAATTCGTGGTATCCCAGCTGAGATGTTGCAGCGATCCTCAACAGCAGATTGGAAGAATGCATAAGTACAGGAGGACGCCATCTACAGGACGTAATTTTCAGACATTGATAATTTGGATTACTGTCTCTTTAAAGGCAAGTTGTAGTGGCTCAACTGCTGTCAATAATTTTTTTTGTTGGATTTCTTCTATTTTTATTGGGTTTTTCAAAAGTTCCCGTTATTTTGTGTCAAACTGTATTTGTTAGATCAACAACAGTTTCTTACTATGACTTCAGGAAAGAGTTATGGAAAGGAATGTGAAAACGATTGACAAACACAGTGTACTTTCTTCTATTATGATACGGCCAAGAAAAGAAGAATGACATAAAGGGCAAGATAATCGAGCAAATATTTTAAATGACAAGAAAAGACGCTTTAAAAACGTTTTTACTTTCTTGTTCCTGCATGCTTCATAACAAGTGTGATAGAAACAAACCTCAATAAGGGGAAGACTATCCATTCATTTTCCTAACTGACTTAAGCAGTGCAGTGTTGTGGTGCAGCTGGAGCCTTTCCCAGGAGTCACAAGATACAAGGCAGGAACAACACCTGAACGGGGTATCAGTCCATCACTGGGTAAACACACAAACTCACTAAAGCCAATCTGACAGCACCAATCCCTGTAAAATGCGTGTCTTCGGACTTTGAGGAAACCAACACCCAAACACCCCAGGGAAAAAATAACTAAATGCTTCTTGTTGTGGGGGACACAGACGTTAGTGCTTACTGACTTACTGTTCCTGGCTTGTGGGTGGGTTCGAACGCTAGCCAGGAGGGCACTGTCAGAATGTATTTTCATGTTTTTTCTCCAGGCACACAGGTTTGGTTTTTTTTTTTGTCTGCCCATCAAAAAGTCTTGTGTGTTAGGTGCGTGGACAACTCCAAACTAGATGAACTCACATCCGTCCAGAAATCGTTCCTTCTGACAAATACTAACAGGTTGTTTCTGGACACCGTGATGCTTCACTAAACTGAATTAATCAATGGAAAGATGAACAGTGGCAATTACATTAGTTATGGACAAAATGTACTATCAAGTGTCAGCCGTAAACCTGGAGCCAGGCTTAGTGTTAAACATTGCGTGTGTCAAAATGGTGTTTATACGGCACCAAATCCTAATTCCCGGTAGGAGGATGAAGCAGACCACAGTTAAAGTAGAATGACTCAATTAACTGCTAAACGTTGCAAAGGAAGGATTTGTTGCAGTGGCTTTGTAAAGTGAAATATTTATTTGCACATAAATGTGTGTGTGGTTTCTGAAACAGAACAAATACTATAACATTAAACAACTGTCACAAAAATGAAAGCCCACAGAATGCCAAAAACAGGTAATACCAAAAAAGGTCAGTAGATGGCGGCAGAAATTAACAGAGTGATATGACGTGCCAAAGACTGAACAGAAGTTACCAAATCTGATAGCAGTGTAATACGGAAGCGTATTAGGGCCACGGTAAAAAAAAAAAATACGGACACAGCGAAAAAAAAGACTAAATGTCGAGATTAAAGTCGACATGCTGACTTTATTCTCGCCATTTACGTCGAGATTAAAGTCGACATGTTGACTTTATTCTCGACATTTCCACTTTATTCTCGCCATTTATGTCGAGATTAAAGTCGACATTTACACTTTATTCTATTGTTTATTTTGTCAGTAGAATGTCGCAAACTAAACATCTTAAAATGAATGTTCAATTTACTAGATTTTCTCAAACCCCTTCATTAATTAATGTAGCACATTAAATGCTTTATATTAAGTGTTCCCCGACCCAGTTTTTAATCTCTATGCGCTTCTTCAACTGACTTCCTCTTGCACTGTGAGGCGCAGACAGCGATCGCCGCACATTGACTTCATGATGTTCCTGCTCTAAGAACATTCAGAATACTAAGAGAAATACTTGATATCTTCTTCACGATGAAATGCAATAAAGCATGTATTAAACATGGGTGGCGGGGGGCACGGTGGCGTGGCTATAGAGCTGCTCCCTTGCATTAAGGGGTCCCCAGTTGTATGTTCAGTGTAGTACAAAGTCCCAAAAACTGGATATATGAATGGGTATCGCACAGGTTTAACTTAAATATTGTGTAAATATTGGGCTTGGTGGGTCGGAGACACGAACACAGGATTAAATGGATGTTCTTCTGAGCGGCTTTCTTTATTGCATGCGTGCTGTCTCTATCTGACGTACTAAACCTCCAGTTTCTATCCTTGCTTTTTCTTTCTGCACATAACCAATCACCACAAGATAAACGTCTTTGTGAAATTAAAACAAGTTATAAACTTAGACCTCGGAGTTTTCAGAACTTTAAATTATTAAAACATGTGGGGGCACGGTGCTTGCTGGGATGGAGTTTTCAGAAATTAAAAAAATCTTCATTATACATGCTTAATTATGCCATCCATTCAGGGTTGCGCCCATCCCAGCAAGCATCCTGTGCAAGGCAGGAGTAAATCCTGAATGAGACGCCAACACATCGCAGGGTGAATACGTGCAACATATAAAGTAGCAGGGTCAATAATACATAACAAAGCCCCACATCCTACATGTCTTTGAAAGGAAACTGAAACACGCCGAGTAGACCCACCAGAAAAACATGCAAACTCAAGGCAGGGAACACCCGGGACCCCCTTGCTGCTGCGAAGCAGCAGTGCAACCACCACGCCACCGTGCCCCCATATGCTTTAATACATTTTAAGTTCTGTACATTTTAAGTTTTGAAAACTCTGGGGTCTAGGTTTATAACTTGTTTTAATTTCACAAAGACGTTTATCTTGTGGTGATTGGTTATGTGCAGAAAGAAAAAACAAGGATTGGAACTGGAAGTTTAGTACGTCAGATAGAGACAGCGCGCATGTAATAAAGAAAGCCCGCTCAGAAGAACATCCATTGAATTCTGTGTTCGTGTCTCCGACCACCACATCACGAACCCAACATTTACAGGATATTCCAGTTAAACCTGTGCGATACCCATTTATATATCCAGTTTTTTGGAGCCTCGTCACACTTGCCATAAAGTTCACTACACAGAACATACAACTGGGAACCCCTTAATGCAAGGGAGCAGCTCTATAGCCACGCCACCGTGCCCCCCGCCACCCGCCACCCATGTTTGATACATGCTTTATTGAATTTCATCGCGAAGAAGATATCAAGTATTTCTCTTAGTATTCTGAATGTTCATAGAGCAGAAACATCATGAAGTCAATGTGCGGCGATCGCTGTCTGCGCCTCCCAGTGCAAGAGGAAGTCAGTTGAAGAAGCGCATAGAGATTAACAACTGGGTCGGGGAACACTTAATATAAAGCATTTAATGTGCTACATTAATTAATGAAGGGGTTTGAGAAAATCTAGTAAATTGAACATTCATTTAAAGATGAAGTTTAGTTTGCGACATTCTACTGACAAAATAAACAATAGAATAAAGTGTAAATGTCGACTTTAATCTCGATATAAATGGCGAGAATAAAGTGGAAATGTCGAGAATAAAGTCAGCACGTCGACTTTAACCTCGACGTAAATGTCGAGAATAAAGTCAGCACGTCGACTTTAACCTCGACGTAAATGTCGAGAATAAAGTCAGCACGTCGACTTTAATCTCGACGTAAATGTCGAGAATAAAGTCAGCAAGTCGACTTTAATCTCGACATTTAGTCTTTTTTTTTTTTTTCGCTGTGTCCGTATTTTTTTTTTCACCGTGGCCCTAATACGCTTCCGTAGTGTAAAGACATGAACAAGTCACTACAGTACTTAAACACCGATCACCAAGTCTGTTTTCTAAAAGCTCTTATATATTAACAAAGAAACAACATTTCAGAACGTAGTTTATACAGCTTTAATCATTAAACTGAACACACTTTGACGTAAAGGGTTGCCTGAATATGTTAGTAAATTATTGTTAAGAGTTTTATCATTACTTGAATAAAAATTGTTACATTTCTATAAAATTAACAGCAAAGTGTATAACTTACATCAAACAGACACATTCAACAAACAATCAAACAAATGTAGCAACTTCCAGACTCCTGGAAGTACAGCATTTCTACGTATCAGGTACAAGACTTACATGTGCACATGCTCACTCATAACCTGTGAGCGTGATGACGCAACAGACAGCGTGCTCAGACTTTTGTACACTTAGACCAACTCTTTTGTGAATTTCCCTCATTTAATAACACACATTAGGGATGTTGGTGATGGAGCAGCTACTGGTGATAGGAGGCTAGGGTTGTCTGGCTTATTTGGTGATCAATTAAACTCTTAGAAAATTGTTTGAATTTTAAGCAATGATTTCTATATTGAGTTAATGAATGGAAAACAAACTTATAATTGCAATGTTTTCATCTTGTAAAATTTGAAATAAAATTGTATATGTAAAGAAAACAACAATCCATGATATTCTTATGGAATATTTCACTCCACTTGCCAATCACTGCTGCTCCAAGATTTTCAGGGAAAAATTGTAAACATGAATTCAAAAAGGGAACTTTGCCTTTCATGTTGAAACCCAATTCTATTATCCCAACTAACACATTTTTCACAATCTCTTTATAATTTGGATTTTAATTTTTACCTAAAAAGAGAAATTACTACTTTGAATGATGCCAAAGCCTCCTGTGCCAAGCTGTTTATCTCACCACCAAATATGCAACAGAACTCAGTTCCCTAATATCAGGCCTGTTCAACTTAGGCACGGACAAACTCCTAAACATTCAGTGCAAACACTTCAAATAGGCTACAGTTCTTGATAGGGCTTTGACAAACTCCTTCATTATACCAAGGTTAATAATAGGAAGCAATGGTAGCAGAATTTTATCGGGATCCACCATTCTAGGTCTGATAATGTTTTTTGCACCAAGGTGTAACTTTTTTTCTAGCTAACCTTGTCTTGCGAACTGAAAGTAAATTCTAAGCTCTGCTGTCACACTCATATTTCTTTGTCTAAAGGGTTTATGCTTTTTCCGTCATAAGGAAATAAATGCAGCTACTACTCTGCAGGCTGGTGGAATGGCTGAGGTGCTTGACTACTAGACACAAGAACATCAGTTCATTCCTCACCTGTGGCTTGACTTAGTCATTATACTCTTCTGCTCCAAATTTGAAGAGATTGTGAGAACGTTATTTTCTCACTTGAAGATTCTCCGCTTGTTCCACAATGACCAGCTACATTCTCTCTAATTTGAGGAATATACATATGGAAAATGAAGTGCTAGCATTCTGGACACTTCCATAAAAATCTGTACATATGCCAGATTTCCAAGTAATGTTCTTTTTCGTTGCCATCTGAGTACTTGAGGAAAGATAAAGTATCAAATATGGACAGAACAAATAATACGAAAGGATTGTCAAAGAGTAATTTTTATTTTCTTGGCTGTAATGAGAGGCACACCTTTCAAACACTTTACCATTTATATTGAGTCCCATTGCTGAATTTGTCGGGTATGATGGTGTGGAAGATAATTCTAAAGCTCACCTAATGCGACACCAGTGAATGCTAAATTGCCAAACACAAAGCAGCAATGCTACTCCTCCTTTGGCCACTTTGCCAATCACATACTTCAGGAAGGGTAAAGTATCAAATATGGACTCTTTACCATTTATATTGAGTCTTATTGCTGAACTTGTTGGGTATGGTGTGGAAGATAAACCTAAAGCTCTTCTAAGGTGATACCAGTGAATGCTCTGATGGTCATGCAGGGTCAAAACACTGAAATTATACTGTGTATGTTTTTGTTTTCCATTATGGGACTACAGGAAAACTTTTCATTCCAGAGACAAGGAAATGACAGTCCTGTTGCACTCCTATTATAATTTTTGAAATTAAAAAAAAAAAAAAATATATATATATATACAGTGGAACCTCGGTTCACGAACGTCTCGGTTCACGTACAACTCGGTTCACGACCAAAAAGCTTGCCAACTTTTGCCTCGGTTCACAACCACACACTCGGTATACGAACAAGCCAGTTTCCCTTGCGTGCCTGAGCTGAGCTGAGCTGAGAGAGAGAGAGAGAGAGAGAGAGAGCGAGCGAGCCACATGCCTGCTGGGGAGGGGGAGGAGGAGATTGCTGCACGTGATGCCTGCCTATCTGCAGGCAGTACTGAAAACGAACCTTCCCTCCACCACAGGCAGGCTGAGAGAGAAAGAGAGAGAGAGAGAAAGCGAGCAAGCCGCGTGCCTGCCTGGCTTTTTCATTTAAGCAAAGCCGCTCCTTGTTCATTGATCTCAGTCAGACGTGCACTCTCTTTGTGCTCTACAGTATTTTGTGTGCTTTTGCAGTTAACTATGGCTTCTAAGCAAGTGAAGAGTGGTGAGAAGAAAGTTTTGAAGAAAATTGAAATCGAAGTAAAGAAAGAAATACAAGAGGTGGAAAAACTGTTTACCAGTTTACTCATTTACCAATCTGAGAACCCTCGTGCTTTCAAGCAGCATAATGTAAACAAAGCCAGACTGCCAGTAATGTGGAGGGCAAACACGAAGGGTTTGGTCACAAGGACTTTCTTTTTGGAATGGCTGCATGAGGCTTTCACTCCCACCATCTAAACAGCTAAAAGCACCAGAAACCCAAGAAATCACAAGAGAGAAAACACCTGAAGGAAAACACTTCATGCCAGAACTCGACTCATGCAAGGTTAGTTTTCTTGGTGGTTTTTGTATTACGGATTTTTCAAAAGTTAATTTTTCAGTTTGTAGCGTGAATTGTTGCAGTGTTACTTTTCTCTTTTTTTCAAATGTTCGCTTTTTTCCCTGTGCTTAAAACTCATGAAAGTGTTTACAGATGGAGTTTTTCATAGCGCGATTAGGTGCAATGTTACTTTTCTCTTTTTTCAAATGTTCCTTTTTTCCGCTGTGCTTAAAACTCATTTTATAAAAAGTGTTTACAGCGATTGGAATGTAAGGCTAAAATGGCGTGATCTTGTTACTTTTTTGGTTGCTTGTGGTTGGTTGGTTTTTAAATAAATTTTGAATTTGTTCTAATGTTCCTTTTTTCCCACTGTGCTTAAAACTCATTTTAAAAAAAGTGTTTACAGCGATCGGGCTTTAAGGTTAATAGCGTGATCTCCTGCAATCTTACTTTTTTGGTTGCTTGTGGTTGGTTTTTACATGCACTTCAGATTTGTTCTGTTCCTTTTCTTCCGCTGTGCTTAAAACTGGAGGGGGAGGATAGGGGTGGGTGGTGTGTGTGTGTGTGTGTGTGCTACAGAGAGAGAGAGAGAGCGCGAGCGAGCCTGCTCGTGTAGCTGATCAGGGAGCCTGGGTGTTTTGTGTCAGTGTTATTCAATGTTTTTACATTAGTTTACTATTACACTGTGCATTCTATGGTGTAATTAACTATATTTGTGCTTAATCTTTACATATTTTTACATATTTACATACAGTTTGTACGGTCTGGAACGGATTAATTGTATTTACATACAATCCTATGGGGGAAACTGCTTCGGTTCACGACCAAAGTTTTGGAACGAATTATGGTCATGAACCGAGGTTCCACTGTATATATATATATATATATGTTGCATAGTTTACTGTAATGCAAAGAGTACACAACACGTGTTTCGCCCTCATTTGGGCTCATCAGGCTTACACACTCTACTGCTCCCCTCTCGGGGATCTATGTATATATATTGTAAACGGCACTATATAGCGCATGACCCAACACAGATTGGACACTGGAGGCACGTGTAAAATAAAATGCTTTTTTATTCTTCTTCAGCTGGAGGGCACGTCTTCCCCGTAATCCCCCCAGCCACAACACAGTCCCAAGCACCAGTAACCACCAGTGCAGCACAATCACAAACACTCCTCCCTCACAACCTTGTCCTCCTCCACCCGACTCTGGCCCATGAGTGGTGGTCACTGACTCCTTTTATAGGTCACCTGGAAGTGCTCCAGGTGTTTAATCACCAACATCTGACGGCACTTCCAGGTGTGATGAAGCTGCTGTCCATATGGGCTCAGGAGTCCTAAACACAGCACCCCCTGGCCATCCATTTTCCAACCCGCTGAATCCGAACACAGGATCACGGTGGTCTGCTGGAGCCAATCCCAGCCAAGCACACATTAGGGCCAATTTAGAATCGCCAATCCACCTAACTGGCATGTCTTTGGACTGTGGGAGGAAACCCACGCAGACATGGGAAGAACATGCAAACTCCACACAGGGAAAACCCGGGAAGCGAACCCTGGTCCCCTAACTGCGAGGCAGCAGCACTACCACTATATATATTTATAAATATATTGTGGACATGACAGGGCACACAGCTCCCCAAACACCTGAACACAACATACACCAGGCACCAGTTCAATATAATGAACATACAGTATATGCAGGTGTCCCGGCAGTGTAAAAGCCCTGGATGTCCATTACAATATATATTTGTATCAGGTATATAGTGCTGAGTGGTCAAATTTAATCTCAAACATAAAAAAAAGTAACTGATCGACTAAATGTCTATCCCCTCAAATCAGTATTTATGAACATGCATTTTCTTAAAACATTTGCAGAATCATGCAACAGATGTCAATATAAACTACAGTATATATAGTAAGTACTTTCACATCCCATGAATCCATAAATGATTAATTTTGAACGGGTTTGTCTTTTGTGTAATTTAAGTTTCCTTATTTGGAAGTAGGAGTAACGCCAAAGGATTTACCAAAAATTAGGCATCAAACTTAGAAAGAGACATCCACAGAACAAACAAATAAATTAATAATGAATGAGTGAATGAATGAATATAATCAAAACTGTAAAGGTTGCAAAGAAATAAAATGGTGACACACAACAATAATCATTTCATTGAACAAGAAGACGGTGCTGGCTTTATACCAATTAATGTGGCTGTGGTTGAACAATGAAATGTGGACACTTTTTTACAGTAGGTAGAAGCAGAGTGCTGTTCGCTCTATGTTTATAAGTAAGTGGTTGTGGTGCCAATAAGTTTCTGAAAGCTAAATGTAGCTTTATTATACTTGTAACGTGTTTTTTCTCCATGTATTAGTGTTATTTTAAACTTCCTTTCTTTTTGTTGCTGTTGTTAATAAGACATACACCTCTCAGGCACCAGTCTTGTCAGCTACACAAGCTGCCATGTCATTCCTTTTCACCTTCCAGAATGTATCCACTCCGCAAAGAAGACGTGTCAGCATCAAGAGTGCGCTCGTCAAAAGCAGTGGCATGTCTGTAATCCCGGCTGCTCAGGAGTCCAAGCTTGGAGGATAGCTTAAGCTCAGGGGACAACAACGGTAGTGGCCCTGTGTCGACCAGATGTCCATGCTAAGTTTGGAGTCAGCATTGTGCTCCTGGGAGACACTTGGGCTACCAGGTTGATTAAGGAGAAGCTAACCTACTTAACTCAGAAACAGAGCAGGTCAAAGTCCCTGTGTCGGTCAGTAATGGGATCATGCCTGTAAGCCGGCACTTTGACCCAACCTGGGTGATAAAGTGAGACGCATCCTAGATTTATGTTATAACCTTCAGTTGTGATTGTGACCACATTTTCTAACAATCACCTGTGTTACCATCTGGTCATTGTCTGAGAGGCGGAGTTGAGTCATCAGGAGGATGGGCTTACTGTAGGTGCTGCCTTGTGTGGAGCAAAGTACTGTGGGTTGCAGGAAGAAGGAGAAAGCGTGGTTGTTCCCACTGTATGTTTAAACTATTAGATTGCCCTTCAAATAGTTAGAGAGTTCCTTAGAAATAGTGTGTGTCAAACAAAGCAATGTTAAGTTCTGTTCGTTTGTTGCTGTTCATATTAAATTGTTTGCGTATATATGTTCATCTAAGAACCAATAAGTTATTCCCTTGTTAAAGTTAAATGAGTAATGAAGCAGAAAGTAATTTTGTTATGTTTTTGAGAACTTTATAATTGTTATGCTTTTAATTTCATTAACTCTGTAAAATGCTTTTCAACATTGCCTGTAGTAACAATGGTGCCATCTAGTGACCAATTTCAGTATTGTAACTTTGTGATTAATATTTGTTTAATATTATGTGTAATAATAGAATAGTTCCACTTTAACTTTTTATTGTAGACCACACACACTTATATGTATGTCTATATGTGCATATTAACATTTGGATCTTAAATCTACTTTTGAAGTGTTTTAATCGACACTCTGCTGCAAATGCCAACTATTCCTGCAAACCAGAAGAAGTCCTTCAGTTGTTTCTCTCCTACATTGTGGTCCTTCAAGCCAGATTGTGGTGTTTACAGTAGCCCCAATTCCAAAGAAGCAGTGATTCAAGTTGCCCATAGAAGGTCACCCAATGGCCTGCCTACTTAGAAAACTATTAAGTGTATTATCCTAGCCAAGAATAATGTGCAGCACAAAACATATAACATCAAGCAGAGATCAGGCCAATTTGCATGGAGGGAACTGCCAAGATGATACCCCTCAGTCAGAATAGAGCTAGCTCATCCTATCATGGACATCTTAATACCCATTGAAATCCTGTTGGGTCAATACCATATGATTCACCAATATAACAAGAACAGTCCTGGTATACAACAGTTGATAGGAGGAGTGGATCTGAACAAGGAGACATCCTTAGCCAATTATGGGACACTAATTGCCTGCCAAGGAGTTACAGACTGGCAGTACAGGAACTTCAGAAGGAGAACCAGCAATTGCAGCAGACACAGCAAAACAATGTATAAGCAAATAGAAATACTGAGAGATGTCCATGAGGAGATGAAGAGACTTATGATAGCCACTAGACAGATATCTCCTCAAATTCCAAGTCATCAAACTTTAGGCAATACACCACTGCCATGCCAATGTATCACCTACAGACTACCAACAGATGCAGCATCTGAATCACGGACTACATGCATTCGGCTGTCAGATGAAACTGACCTTTGCGAACCAGTGACTGTTCAGACTGCAGCAGCCTTTAGTTATAAGAGCGACGTCTTGATTGTCATTATCTATTTGCCTTTCCCTAGACTTCGTTATCAGGCTGAGTATGCGGTTTCCAAGAGTGCTTTTCATTTCCCAAGCTTTAAGCATTGAGTTCTAGTACAACTAGATATAGGGATCCTACTGATTTTTGTACTGTCAATGGTAAATATACTTGTAGAAATCACAATGCTCTGTGTAATAAGTCTAACAATGCCCTATGTTGTCTTAGGTTTCTCGTACACAAATCTGAGAAAATAAGTTTTGTTTTTGCATTTGCCTGTCATGTCTTTGTGAGGAAAAGTGATGCAGAGTCGATTTCACTGCAGACTGTGAAACATGGGATTTCCGTACCAAGGATGTTAGGCATTTCCAGCCACCAGATAATACAAACTAATGCACAGAGACAGAGTACGTGACAGGGTATGTGAAAAAGATACGATGAATTAGCAACACAAAAACAGGTACTTGAGTTAATGGAGCTCTTTTCCAGAGTAAGTGGGTGGCTCTGAAAAGAGCTGTTGGTTTCTATTAGATAGATAGATAGATAGATAGATAGATAGATAGATAGATAGATAGATAGATAGATAGATAGATAGATAGATAGATAGATAGATAGATACTTTATTAATCCCAAGGGGAAATTCATATAATCCAGCAGCATCATACTGATACAAAAAACAAAAAAACAATATTAAATTAAAGAGTAATAAAAATACATGTAAAAACAGACAATAACTTTGAATAATGTTAGCATTTACTCCCCCGGGTGGAATTGAAGAGTTGCATAGTGTAGGGGAGGAACAATCTCCTCAGTCTGTCACTGAAGCTACTCCTCTGCCTGGAGATGAAACTGTTAATTGGATGCAGTGGATTCTTCATGATTGACAGGAGTTTGCTTAGTGCCCGTCACTCTGCTACAGATGTTAAACTGTCCAGCTTTATTCCTACAATAGAGTCTGCCTTCTTAACAAGTTTGTCCAGGCGTGAGACGTCCTTCTTCTTTATGCTGCCTCCCCAGCACACCACCGCGTAGAAGAGGGCACTCGCCACAACCGACTGGTAGAACATCTGCAGCATCTTATTACAGATGTTGAAGGACACCAACCATCTAAGAAAGTATAATCGGCTCTGACCTTTCTTACACAGAGCATCAGTATTGGCAGTCCAGTCCAATTTGTCATCCAGCTGCACTCCCAGGTATTTATAGGTCTGTACGGTCTGCACACAGTCTACTCTGATGATCACAGGGTCCATGAGGGGCCTGGGCCTCTACAATCCACCACCAGTTCCTTGGTCTTGCTGGTGTTCAGGTGTAAGTGGTTTGAGTCACACCATTTCACAAAGTCTTTGATTAGCTTCCTGTATTCCTCCTCCTGCCCACTCCTGATGCAGCCCACAATAGCAGTGACATCAGCGAACTTTTGGACATGGCAGGACTCCGAATTGTATTGGAAGTCTGATGTATATAGGCTGAACAGGACCGGAGAAGGTACAGTCCCCTGCGGCGCTCCTGTGTTGCTGACCACAATGTCAGACGTGCAGTTCCCAAGACGCACATACTGCAATCAATCAATCAACATTTATTTATATAGCACATATTCATACAAAAAAATGTAGCTCAAAGTGCTTTACAAAATGAATAGAGAAATAGAAGACACAATAAAAGATAAACATAAGTCAACATTAATTAACATAGAATAAGAGTAAGGTCCGATGGCCAGGGTGGACAGAAAAACAAAAAACTCCAAAGGCTGGAGAAAAAATAAAATCTGTAGGGGTTCCAGACCAAGAGACCGCCCAGTCCCCTCTGGGCAATCTACCTAACATAAGTCAAACAGTCCTCTTGTATTTAGGGTTCTCATGGAAGGACCTGATGATGATGGTCACGTAGACTTCTGGCTTTCAGTCCATCAATGTTGGTGCATCATGATGCTTTGAGTAGGTGGTGGTGGCGCAGGCCGCCACCACAAAGAAACCGGAAAAAGAAACAGAAGAGAGAGTAGGGGTCAGTACGGATTTTAGAGCCACCATGAATAGTTATTATGAAGAAATGAACATACAGAGTATCAGTATTAAGTTAAAGTGAAGTTATAAAAAGGCCATGTTAAAGTAATGTGTTTTCAGCAGTGTTTTAAAGTGCTCTACTGTATTTGCCTGGCGAATTCCTATTGGCAGGCTATTCCAGATTTTGGGTGCATAACAGCAGAAGGCCGCCTCACCACTTCTTTTAAGTTTAGCTTTTGGAATTATAAGGAGACACTCATTTGAAGATCTAAGGTTACGATTTGGAATATAACGTGTCAGGCATTCCGATATATAAGATGGAGCGAGATTATTTTATAAACCATAAGCAGTATTTTAAAGTCAATCCTGAATGACACAGGCAACCAGTGTAGTGACATCAAAACTGGAGAAATGTGTTCGGATTTTCTTTTCCCAGTTAGGATTCTAGCAGCTGCATTCTGCACTCGTTGCAGAGGTCTGTCTGTAAGATAGTCCACGATCCATGCCACCAGGTGTGAGTCTACTCCCATCTCAGTCAGCTTGTCCCTAAGGAGCAGAGGTTGGATGGTGTTGAAGGCGCTAGAGAAGTCCAGAAACATAATTCTTCTGGTATGCCAACTGCAGAGGGTCGAGGGCATGGCGGACCTGTGGCCTCAGGTGGTGAAGCAGCAGCCGCTCCATGGTCTTCATCACATGTGACATCATGGCAACAGGCTGGAAGTCATTCAGCTCACTAGGACATGATACCTTTGGGACTGGGGTGATACAAGATGTTTTCCAAAGCCTCCGGACTCTCCCCTGTTCCAGGCTCAGGTTGAAGATGTGCTGTAGAGGACTCCCCAGTTCCAACGCACAGGCCTTCAGCAGTCGAGGCGATACACCATCTGGACCCGCTGCTTTGCTGGCACGAAGTCTCCTCACTCTCTGCTCACCTGTGCTGCTGTAATTGTGGCTGGGGATGTCTCACTTATGCTGGTATCAGCAGAAGGATGGTTGGAAGATGAAGTACTCCGAGGTGAGAGTGGCTGAAGGTGGTCAAACCTGTTAAAGAAGTTGTTCAATTTATTTGCTCTCTCCACTTCTCTCTCGATGGTGGCACCCCGCTTCGAGCTGCAGCCAGTGGTCTTCATCCCATCCCACACTTCCTTCATGTTATTATTCTGCAATTTCTGCTCCAGCTTTCTCCTGTACTGCTCCTTCGCCGCCCTGAGCTGGACTCAGAGTTCCTTCTGCACGCGCTTGAGCTCATGCTGATCATCGCCTTTAAAAGCTCTTTTCTTCTGGTTCAAAAGGCCCTTGATATTACTTGTAATCCATGACTTGTTAGCATAGCAGCGTACTGTTCTTACTGGAACTACAATGTCCATACAGAAGTTGATGTAATCAGTTGTGCAGTCAACAGCCTCTTCAATGTTCTCTCTATGTGACCCCAGCAGTATATCCCAGCAGTATATCCCAGTCTGTTGTTCCAAAGCAGTCTCTCAGAGCCTGCTCTGCCTCAGGGGACCACTTCCTGAATGATCATGTGGTTGTAGGTAGTGCCTTCACTCTTGGTTTGTAGTGAGGCTGAAGCAGAACCAGGTTATGATCTGCTTTCCAAAGCTCAGGCAGAGGGGTGGCACTGTATGCGTCTTTAACGTTTGCATACAGTAGATCAATAGTCATATTTCCCCGGGTGTTACAGTCCACATACTGGAAGAAGGTAGGTAATGTTTTATCCAGCGTTACATTGTTAAAGTCTCCAGCGATTATCACAAGTGCCTCAGGGTGCTGCGTTTGTAGCTTAGCAACTGCGGAATGGATGATGTCACTCGCTATCTCCGCGTTCGCTGGAGGGGGGATGTAAACAATAACAATAATCACGTGTCCAAACTCTCTTGGCAAGTAATAGGGATGCAGACTTACGGCCAACAGTTCGATGTCCCTGCAGAAATGGACTTCTCTAGCGCCTCCAACACCATCCAACCTCTGCTCCTTAGAGACAAGCTGACTGAGATGGGAGTAGACTCACACCTGGTGGCATGGATTGTGGACTATCTTACAGACAGACCTCAATATGTGCGTCTTGGGAACTGCAGGTCTGACATTGTGTTCAGCAATACAGGGGCGCTGCAGGGGACTGTACTTTCTCCGGTCCTGTTCAATCTATATACATCAGACTTCCAATATGACTCGGAGTCCTGTCACGTGCAAAAGTTCACTGATGACACTGCTATTGTGGGCTGCATCAGGAGTGGGCAGGAGGAGGAGTACAGGAACCTAATCAAAGACTTTGTTAAATGGTGTGACTCAAACCACTTACACCTTAACACCAGCAAAACCAAGGAACTGGTGGTGGATTTTAGGAGGCCCAGGCCCCTCATGGACCCTGTGATCATCAGAGGAGACTGTGTGCAGAGGGTGCAGACCTATAAATATCTGGGAGTGCAGCTGGATGACAAATTGGACTGGACTGCCAATACTGATGCTCTATGTAAGAAAGGTCAGAGCAGACTATACTTTCTGAGAAGGTTGGCATCCTTCAACATCTGTAGTAAGATGCTGGGGTGGCAGCATAAAGATGAAAGACGCCTTACGCCTGGACAAACTTGTTAAGAAGGCAGGCTCTATTGTAGGAGTAAAGTTGGACAGTTTAACATCTGTGGCAGAGTGACGGGCATTAAGCAAACTCCTGTCAATCATGAATAATCCACTGCATCCACTGAACAGTGTCATCTCCAGGCAGAGGAGTAGCTTTAGTGACAGACTTTTGTCACTGTCTTGCTCCACTGACAGACTGAGGAGATTGTTCCTCCCCCACACTATGCGACTCTTCAATTCCACCTGGGGGGGTAAATGCTAACATCATTTTTTTTTTTTTTACTATTTAATTTAATATTGTTTCTTTGTATCAGTATACTGCTGCTGGATTATGTGAATTTCCCCTTGGGATTAATAAAGTATCTATCTATCTATCTATCTATCTATCTATCTATCTATCTATCTATCTATCTATCTATCTATTGGAGATTTTAACGTTTATATGTCCAGAGTTGCACCACCTTGTGTTCACATAGAGAGCGAGTCCTCCTCCTTTCCGCTTCCCACAGGTATTTGCGTCTCTGTCCGCTCTAACTGTGCTAAACCCGGGTAGCTCCACATTAGCATCTGGGATGGTAGTTGTTAGCCACGTTTCACTAAAACACAGCAAGCTGCATTCTCTGTAGGTTCTGACATTTTTCACCAGCACAGCCAGTTCGTCGATCTTATTTGGTGTTTTGCCATTAATTTGGAGCTGGTATACTTGGTAATTGCCTTGGTGCCCTCAGACACGGCATGCTTTGTAAGCTCTCCTGGTAGCAAGAGCCTTACAGCCGTCTGGATCTCCCTGGAAGAAATGGTTAAGCGCTTGTTGAAGTGCACAAGGTGAGAAGCCTCACCGGCAATACGTTGAAAATATAATTCACAAACGAGTTCATGATGACCATCTCCTTTGAAGAAATTCCTGTATTGAGGTGAACTTGCTTCAACGCCTTGTACACGTAGATGGAATAGCTTTTCTTCCTAGACTCTTTCTTTCCACTTTTCGCCTGGCTCTTAGAAACGGCTTTCTTAGAGACCTTCTTGGGAGCAGAAGCAGATTTAGGATCAGGAATAGCTGCAGATTACAGCATCAGGAAAATGAGTGCTGCAGCTTTCTGGGTTTCTGCTCTTAAAGGCAGTCATGCAAAGGACAGGCAGTGCGGCATTTGACGTGGCCACCGACAACAAGGGAGGAGCCGTTTCCCTCCTTTCAGGCACAGTCTTTGTCTTAATGGATAGGATAAACTTCACATACACTTTTGTATTTGGGCTTTCTGCTTTCAAAAGTATATACTGAGGGTTTTATTCCTAAAACCAGGCTGTGTTCGTACCTGCTTCAGGGCAATAGATATGCGTGGTGAATACCATATATGTTATTGGTCCATCACAGAAGAAAAAAAAGTAACTGATACATCATTGCAAAATAGACTAAAATACTGTACTTTCTAATAGGTCAAAGAGATAGATAGATACTTTAAATACTCGTTAAAGATATGATCTCGTAATCACGTGGGGGCGACAGGGCACTCAATACAGAATAAAGCAAAGGGTTTATATCACCCTTGTTGCAGAAGTTTATCTTTTTTCCCTTGAATGATAACGCTGTGTAAAGAGCAAATGTGTTAACTAAAGCAGTGTTCAGACGTCAGACTAGTTGGTACAATGAAAGAAACAAAGGTAAAATATATACAAAACTAGGGGCTTCGCCACCTGCTCGCTTTGCTTGCCAACCCCTGTGTTTGGTTTTCCAGATACACACTTTTAAGATTTTTTTTTCTTTGAATTGTTGCTATTTCATTAGTTTCACTTTTATTTCAGAACTTTTGTAAAAACAATACTTAGAATCTTGCGAGTCCCAATTTGCTGAATATTTTAAATGAGGTCAGTGAGACGTGTTTAATGACTTTGTACCATAATTCAGGATAGGTTTCTCTGTTTGGAATTTCAGCACAGACAAAATGATCTACATCATCAGCAGTTAATAATTTTTTTTGCAAAGTAACCAATAAATGCATGTGAGGTAAACTCCGTTTTTGAAATTCTCTTGACTTAAACTTCAAAGCCTTACAATATTTACATACTTCTGACATATCATCTGTGCCCATATATTCGATCTCTATTTGCCTTTTCGTTATTTCTCCACATAATAATTTCTCTTTCTTTGCGCCAATGAGATGTTTACTTTCTTTGTTTTGACACTGTCATTTTTTTCTGTTTTCATATTTTGTATCTTGCTCTGCATGTGTTTTGCGCCAACATTTTTTCAGAGTCTTTTGAATTCCAGTATTCATTACCTCTAACCTGCTATGCATGTGTTTGGCCCCCTTGTTTTATAACCTCTTTATGACGTTTTACTTTGTTTTCTGCTCTGTCTTTTATTTTTGACCTTGCTTTGTCCTGCTTTTTTTTCAGTGACACCTGGTCCATGGTGATTATTTTCCCTTTTTCGAATAATAATTTCCATTTGTTTGCACTACTGCGATCTCTACTTTCTTTTTTTAATACTTTCTAATTTTCCTACATTCATATTCTTTAACTTTCTCCAGATGTGTATCACGCCAGCTTTTTTTTTTGAGCCTTTCGAATTCCACTGCTTTCATAATCTCTAACCTGCGCTGCATGTATATAGTGCCAATATTTGTGAACGTCTTTATGGAGTTCTACTTTGTCTTTTACTCTGTCTTTTAATTCTGAGCCCGATTGGACGTGCTTTGTTTCAATTCAACTTGTTATGGGCTGATAATTACTTTCCTTATTTTCTGAATTTGCACCTAGATTACTTTTTCTTTTTAGCTCTTTTTTCTCTCCAATGCTTCTGAGTCTCTTTTCTCCGTGCTGCTTTCTTCTTTGCTTAGTCGTCAACGTTTAATTTATAACGTATTGTCCTTATACGCTTTATATGCACTGAGATCCTGGATCCATGTGTGCTTAAATCCTTCACACGACTGAATGTTTTGCTGCCAGTTCTCTTATTTGATACTGATTGTAAGTAGGGCATGTCTTGCAAAAATCTCATGTTTTACATCATTGCGAGGCAGTACTGGGTTGGCACAAAGTCTCATGTTTAAGGTCCCTGCGAGACGTTCCATGGCCATTCTCTTTCTTCTCGCAGGTCTTTTAAGTGTCTTCCGTAATCTTAAAGTGAAGATCACGTCTCGACGCTCTAGTGCTTCTCTCCAGGATTTTTTTTTTTAATAGTGAGATAAAATAAAAATGGTATCAATGCAATGAAATATAGGAAGAGATATGTAATGGATAGAAATAAATGTGTGTATATATGCATGTAGTTACACAGATGTTATCAAAACAATGAAACAGGCACACTGTACGCTTTCCTTGGTGCTTTAGTTTTCAGCCTGAAGCATTTATTCAAAAGGGTTTGAGGGCAATGCCTAGAACTTGCTGCCAGCCGAGTGACATAACAGTAGATGCAAGTCAGCAGTCAGCTTGTTCAGCTTTTATAAAAGCTACTACCCCGGTCTCTTGGAGCATTTTATTACAGAGAGCTGTTGTGTGCTTGTCAAGATGTCCGGAAGAGCAAAGACTGGTGGTAAGGCATGTGCCAAGGCTAAGACTCGCTCCTCTCGAACTGGTTCGCAGTTCCCCGTCGATCGTGTTCACAGGCATCTGAGAAACTTGTACTTGAGTAAGCACGCGACAAGAAAAGCAGAATTATTCCTCACCCCTTGCAGCTGGCTGTCCATAACGATGAAGAGCTCAATAAATTGCTGGGTGGCGTGACCATCACTGAAGGTGGTGTGCTGCCGAACATTCAGGCTGTGCTTCTGCCCAAGAAGACGTAAAAACCAATTAAGAGCAAGTAAACTAGGGAAGTGCATTTATCCAAATCAATGGCTCTTTTCAATGACCCATTGCATCTTGATCATACTGTACAGCACCTTTTATTTTATCATGCATGTGAGTGCCCATTACTATTTCTGCCATGTTATGTGATCTTTAAAGATATATATTTATACATTTTATTTCTTGAAATCCCTGTAAGGGCTTAATTTGAATTTTCCCCTTCATCTGTATTTAGACATTGTCTAAACAGTATGACAGCAGTTTGGCTAGAACTAGAGATTGTCAAACCATTGGACAAGTATGCCATGCAACTACCTTGATTTTCTAATTCAGAGGGCATACATGTGGGATTCTGCATAGTGTGGGAAATAATTGAAAAGGAGCACATAGAAACCTGCTCATTTTACTGCACAGTTTCCTTTTACAATTCTCAGGGATAAAGACACTTGACATAGTTTAAGATCACACAGTATAACACATAATTAATTTTAAAAATGCAGTATGTGTAGTCTATATTCAATGTGGGTAAACTAAAATCTTTCCTGAAAACACTGATACATGTGAAGATATAGCAGCATCACGTAGTTGATAAAAGATGATTATGTAATGTATGATGGCACCGCACAACATTGCATTGGTCAGCTTGATTGAAAAACCGCTATTAAATATAACTTTTGTCAAGGAGGTGGAAATATTTTTGAAGGACAAGTCTGTCTGTGTCTCTGTTTCTCTCTTATTCTCTGCAGTGAAGGGCAGGCACTGGGGGTGAATGGCCAGATAAAAGTTTACTGGAGCAGGAGAAATGGACAGCTTTTCTTGTTTTAGTGCGGCAATGACTTTCACATCATTTTACTTTTGTAGAAAAGACGACATGCCAAGAAAAAGTCTTGTGTTGTCCTCAATCATCTATTGCAGTCTTGCTTCTCATAAGCCTTGGTTTCTCTGCAGCTCTTGGGCAAGTGGAGCAGGAATGTACAGACCAGGCCTTTAAGACCATGAATCATATTTGTTTTAAATGTTTTGATTGTCTACAAAAGCCAAGTTGTATCTGATACATAGGTGTTATACTTCAAGTATTTCAAATGTGGTGGGTGCATAGATAGATAAATAGCCCTCTCAAATTCACTTAAGGTCGGTCAGGTTAGGTCAGGTTGGGGACAATGCACTGGTATAGCACAATGCTGCACCTACCACATGACATAACAGCTTGAGATCCTGGTTGGCAACCCCCCAGGCAGACATGGAAATGATCCTCCATCTGGTTTTACGTGGGCATCCCCTTGGCCCACAAGGGGACAATGAGGATCCTGTAAGCCAGATCACCCTCTGGGAATCGCGCCACATATGGCCATAGTGCCATAACTGATGCTCACTCATAATGTTGGTAATGTGCCTCTTTCGAGACTCCATGAGCAACCGCTCATTCGACACAAAGTCAAACCAGTGGTACCCAAGGATTCTCTGAAGAGACACAGTACCACTGGATAGCATCCATGTCCAGGAAGCACCAGGATTCTAAAGACTTAAACCTTCATCCTTTTGTATTTTCCAGTGACCTCATGACCCCCACCTCCCATGCTCTCCCAGTCTGTCTGCTGACTTCATAGGAAGAGTCACCAGAGACATGAATGTCACTGCTGAGGTAAGTAAACCTCTCAACAAGGTCGACACTCTCTCCGTAGACAGACACACTGCATGATGGCTGCATGATGGCTGTGCCTAAGAGGTCAATAAAGGCCCGGAACTTGGTTTTTATCCAGAACACTCACAAGCCCAGACACTCAGACTCCTCAATCAGTATCTTCAGAATCCTGATCAGAGCCCCCATTGACTCTTTGATGATCACAGCATCGTCAGCAAAGTCAAGATCAGAGAATCTTTCTTCGTCTACAGATGCCCCACAGCTGCTGGACTCCACAACTTTGCCCAAGACTCAGTCCATGCAAGCACTAAATTGAGTAGGAAGAAGAACACACCCCTGACAAACCCCAGAATCAACAGGGAAAAACGCAGAGGTTCTGCCTCCACTCTGCACAGCACTCAAGGTACCAGTGTATAGGCAACCTCAAGGGGATCCCGCAAAGTCTCAGAATGTCCCACAGGGCAGCCCGTTCAACTGAGTTGAATGCTTTATGAAAATCAACAAAGGCTGCAAAGAAACTCTGCCGATACTCACATTTGCACTTCATGACAACCCTCATTGCCAGGATGCGGTCGATGGTAGACTTCTTAGGTGTAAAACCAGACTGCTCCGGTCGCTGGTAGGTGAACAAGTAATCATGTATCCTGTTGAGGATGACACTAGCATTGTTATCCACCTTGTAGTTGCTGCAATCCAGGCGATCACCTTTTCCTTTTCAGTTAGGGATGACAAGTCCCGTTTTTCAGTCAGTTGGGATGATGCCAGTCTCCAAAATAGAAGCAAAGATTGCTTGCAATGCCAGGAGAACAGTCTTACCACCAGCCTGGAGAAGTTCACCACGGATACCACAGATCCCTGCAGCATCACCCAGCTGGTTCCCCACCTATGCAATCTCAGTAAGATTGGGTGGTTCACAGCTAATTGGAGGATCACCCTCAAGAACCATGAACCCAGAGATATTTGATGTCCTAGCCAGAGGATCAGTTTTAAACAGCTGCTCAAAGTAGCCAGCCCAGTGGGTCACAACTGCAGTGTTATCTGTAAGGACCATTCCATCAGCTGCTCTGACTATGACTCTAAGAGGATCATATTCAGATGTGCATAATGCTTCGATTCCTCTGTAAGCAGGAACATGGTTCACTATACAATAGATGGTGTAGTGAAGAATTAAGTTGGTTCAGGATTAAATTACAACCACTACACACATCTGGTCAGAGATGAATGAAGATGTCCAAATTCTATTTATTAATCTCTTCCAAAGTTACACAAATGTGAACGTATGGTCTAAATAAAATAATAAACTTAAATTAGCTATCACAGTTTCTTTCTCTTATATGTGTCAAAGTGAACATTAAGTTATTAACAGGTACTTTATTTATCCACTAGATGGCATACTATACTCATGATAACATCAATATCAGGAAATTACTAGAACATTAAAACTATAAAGTATTTACTCAACTTAAATAAGTAAATTATTCTTAATATATACATATTATACATGAGGAAATTGTAATACTGTAACAAACAATATATATACGAAACTCCCAATAGAGTCTGTTCAACTATGCTTTAGCTTCCTCAAAATGTCTGTATTTTAGAAGCTGTACTAAAATATTATATATACCCAAATTACAAACTTAAACA
Organism: Polypterus senegalus; assembly: GCF_016835505.1. NCBI lineage: Eukaryota > Metazoa > Chordata > Cladistia > Polypteriformes > Polypteridae > Polypterus > Polypterus senegalus. Next base: position 40,633,974 of record NC_053167.1, read on the forward strand.
CATAAAAAATAAAATTTAAGGACAAACAATTAAATTCCACTTACTTTATATACTGTATAATTATGCAAACTTTCACATTTAACAAATGAAGCTCCTACTCTACTGTTAAGACACCACCAAACTAATCTATAAGGTTCAAAGTGAAGCCTGTGATTGTCCAAGTTCCAACTCAGCACAGGCCAATCACAATAATTTAGAATTCTAGGTGGACGTCAACTTAATTAATGGGAAACAACACATAAATACTAAAGTGCCTTTTCAACAGATGGTGTGTCACTTGCTCACAGATTCCTCTAATAAACACCTCCTTATCTACCTTCAGAATTCTTGCAGCCGTCCTTCTCAGTTTGCAGTACAGACCAGAGTTGCCATCAAGCCATGCACTGTGACTCCACTTGATGATATCCAGAGTGCCCTGTGAGATGAAATACCTCCTTATGGGAACACTGGTAACACCGATCCAATCCTCAGCAACCTTCAGGGTCTTGTCATGGAATGTGTCACACATCACATTAGGATTAGCAATTGCACCCAAATCCATAAATTCCTCTCACAAACTGTCACATCAGAAACAGCCTTATCTTGAAGCCTGGCCAGGTCCAGCCTAATTTTCCTAGTAGGTGGTAACCTACTGGAATTAAGATGGATCTTCAGAGTAGCAACAAAAACAAAACAAAATGGGCACTTCTGTAGACCCTGCAGTTTTGTAAGAGCCTCCAGCATTTGCCCACAAGGATGTGATTGATCTCCATCACTGCACCACCAGTATTGGAGTACCAAGTCCAATAATGCAGCTCAGAGCACTGGAACCAGGATACAGCAATTCACAGCCACCTGACCTTTTGCAAAGTCAAAGAACATGGAGCCACTTTCACCACAGGCACCAGACCCACGGGGACCAAGACAATCATCATAGCTAGTCCTCTCAATGCCAGGGGTCACATTGAATTCACCCATAACCAGAGGAGTGTCACCTCGTGGGCACCCATCAACCACCAAGTGAAGTGGTGAATAAAATGTCTTCCTCACTGAGACTTTACTCACCACGGTCAGAGCATACACTGAGACAACAGACAAGGCTGAGTTCCATAATACGCTCATTGAAAGGAGTGGCATTGGACACCATCGGAAGAAGCAGATCCACTACAGCAATAGCTACTCCCAGAGTATGACAGCCATCAGAGTGACCAGACCAATAAAAGTTTTACCCACCTACAGAGATCTGGCTAGTCCCAGGTATGCGCACTTCAGAGAGTGTTGCCACTGAAATGTGGAGTTTACGAAGCTCCTCTAACAGCAGAGGAAGATGATCATCATGTCGGATAGACAAAACGTTCCACGCGCCTACCCGATAGGTTGCCGCAAATTGGGACACGAGTGCTGCCATGCAGCGGACGACACCTCAGCACCACACCAGTTCTGATCCCGACAGGCCTGAACCCATTGGCTCTCTGACGGTTTTGACTGTTCCGGAGATTAGGCTCCCTTCATGATGCGAGCAGCCTTCCTAAGGACGGCTACAGAAGAGCTACTCCTGTTGTTTTTTAAGAATAACAGAAAAAGATGAAAGGTTATGACTTGGTTAAACACTAAAGAGCAATCACAGTGAAGCAGAATAAAGGTGCATAGTGTAGCCCCAGTAGTGTTTCTTGTCACAATTCTTTGTTTGCTGAAAGTGCTTAATGATAGTGTGTTGTGTTCTAGAGAGGGTGTGCAGTATTGCTTAAAATGACCATGAGTTTTGTCATCACGAGTGCATCCCACAATGGAGTCAGCCTTATTCATCAGTTTCTTGATTCAGTGGGCATCTCTTGAAATGACGTTACCAGTCCAGCTCACCACAGTGTAAAAAACTGCAGTTGCAATCACTTTTTTTTAATTATATTGATTTTATTTGTGAAGAGCAACATTCTGTACAATCATGTCAAACTTAACAAAACAAAATTCAACCAATGCCTATCAGCGACAACTACAATTACGTATCCTTTCATCAATTCATTCTCTTAAGGATTACTTGAGCCTATCCCAGTAGTCTTCGATCGCATGGTAGAAACAACAACTGAACTGCGTGCCAGTCCACTGTGGGGCAAAAACAGATATGGATCCATTAAGATGGGCCAATTAAGTCACGCCAATCACAGAAGCTGCATGTCTTTGGACTGTTAAAGTAAAATGGAGCATCTAGAAGAAAGTCATGTGGACACGGTGAGAAAAAAGTCAAATCCACAATGGCAATAACCAGAGTGACAGTTTCAGTCGCCAGGTTGCAAAGTAGCAGCACAACTATTGTACCTCCCGTAATGGTTAGAGAATATGTAACGGATGTCAATACTCACATTAAAGGAAAAAAACGAGTCTGCTTATCCCTTGCTTATATGTTTCCTCCATGTTATGAGACCATTGTAACCTGTTATAAATGTGGACCCCACAAGTATTGTAGCAGTGCACCACTCCCCGCATCCACTCTCTGAATATGGGCCGGGTTTTAGAGTCTCCTTGGGGAAACCAATATCAATAACCACTTCCTAAGTTTACAGATGTCAATTGCAAATAACTGTTTTTGCATCATGAAAGATGACCAAGTGTTAATTGTATAGTCAGAGGTGTATTTTGAAGTTAAAAGAAGACAGGACTGATCCTTGTGCTGCTCCAGTGCAGCTTATATCCACACCATGAGCCAAGCAAACTGCGGTCTGCCGGACCCAATTATCTAGGACATTTCATAGGGGAATTCAGGTCTGGAGGTGTACATCAAAGTCAAACAAACACACAGGCGAGATTTCCCATGTCTATAATTGAAGCAACTCTTATTTTCGCATTTTTTTCTTTTTAACCCTTTCAATGCACTTTAGGGCAGCGGTACAATGCAAGGCATCGTGCATTCTTCAAATGAAAGGCAGAGATATGACTGTTCCAAAATTTCCAATAAACACCTGATACTCTTGTCCGATTCATGACCCACTCCCCTGCTGAAATGCGGGACTGTGCAGTTGTATTCTGTTATGCTTCTAGTAGATTGGGTTCAGGTTTTTAATTCCGTTGGTCAACCTGCCATATCCAAAAAGGGCCCAGCATGTCAGTGAGCGTGGCTTGCGAGTGAGTGGTTAATTCAGGTAAAGTCTGGATTCATGTTTTACACTTGAAGCTGACAGAAACTGCCGTTGTGTTTATTTTCTGTTCCACTCTCAAGTTGGACTAAAGGTGGTCAGGAAACTGACATATACATTGTAACAGCCATTCCTTTGATTATACCTGGCTATTTCAATTTAAAAGACTGGCCTAACAGGGATTGATTGATGTGTCTAGCTAATGGAAAAGCTGAAAATGGAAGCTGAGTTTAATGAAAAGTACATCATCGGATGTCTTTCATTGCTAAATATGCATTTTTCATGTGGACAATAATCAAACCTCCATTCTGTGTTTATAAGATTTTTTAGACAAGCTGACTTGATCCTTCTGGTGATGAATATCTTAATAGGCAATTTTAATTTCTGAAGCATAATATAGTTTTTCACACAGGATTTTTATTTGATAGAAAGTAGTTTCTGTAACAAGAATATTTCAAGGAAACACAAGAAATTAGGCAAACACTACTCCTGTTGCTGCGTTACTCTAAACTTGCAGAGAGTTCGGCTTATCTATGGATTTTTGCATAAAAAATGTAAACACATTTTGGCATCAATCAAGGACCTCTCTATTTTAAGAAAGCCACCAAGAGTCCCAAGAAAGTGAAGCCCACTGCAAAGTCCAAAAAGGCAGCTGAGTCTGAACAAGACCATAGCAGCAAAGCCTAAAGCAGCTAAACTGGAAACTGTGAAGAAGAAAAAGAAATGATCCGTTTATATATGATCTGATTTGTATACAGAGCAACAGCTCTTTTCAGAGCCTCCATATCATTGATAAGGGCAAATCTATTTTTTCATTTTTTGGATGAGTTCAAAGGGCCGCTACATGAAGGTTCGTGGGGTATTTGTAGCCATTTTGCACTATACCACTCGGGGGGTGTTTTTCAATTGGCATAAGGAGAAACAGCAGTTTGAAATAAACTAGTGACAGAGTTCCATGGGGCTTCAGAAAGCTATTTAAGGTTTAAACCACCCACAGCACAGGAGTTCCTTTGCGGTGTAAGGTCTTGGCCGTGGTGGGGGATAGGTGGGCATTAAGGCAATCCTGAAAGGAGCTTCTGGGCAGCTGATTGTTCTACTCTGGCAGGGGTAGAATAGGCACATTTTCATGTATGGTTTCATGTATGCATATTTATAAACAATTCCAAGTTGTTAGATGGTAGGCAATGCAAGGCTTACTGTCAGAGATGGAAAGAGGATTTTCTCTCTTGCAGCAAAGCTTGTGGTGGCTCCGAAAAGAGCCATTTTTCAAATGTTGATTGCTTTTAATCTGTGTCCTTAGGCATGCTCCCCCATGAATGTGGCAAGCCAGCTGGATGTCCTTAGGCATTACGGTCACTCTCTTGGCAGGGATGGCACATAAGTTGGTGTCTTCGAACAGGCTGACCAAGTAATCCTCTCTGGTCTCCTGCAGAGCCATGACAGCAGAGCTCTGGAAACAGAGATCGGTCTTGATATCTTAGGTGATTTCTCTTACGAGTCTCTGAAAAGGCAACTTGTGGATAAGCAGTTCAGCAGACTTCTGGTAGCAACGGATCTCTCACAGAGCTACCATGCCAGGCCTGTAAAAGTGAGGCTTCTTTACCCCACCAGCAGCAGGTGCGCTCTTACAAGCTGCTTATGTGGCAAACTGTTTGCGCGGAGCTTTGAAATCAGTAGATTTGCAAGCTGTCTGCTTCGTTCTTGCCATTTCACCAACTTACAACAAGCTAAGTGCTGGAGAAAACTAATGCACACAAGGCACATTATATCAGGGTCCTGTTGTTTTCTGATTGGATGAAACTAAAAGATATACGCTTTAGGCTCGGCCTAGAAGTCTCCTTTCTATTTCTCCTTTTAAAAGCTCGGCTCGCAATTTAAAAATTGTCTTTGTTTCCATGTCCTCAATGTTTAATGGTTACTGCCTGTTACGACCTACTCTAGATCTTTTTGTTAAACTTGTATTCTTTAATTTGGTGCAGATGACTAAATTGAGTCCTGCCCTAATTACACACTTATTGAGTTGCCCACCATTATTAAATCACCTGGCTTGTAGGTGGGTGTGTAGGTTATAAAAAGAAGCTTGCTTGGGTTTTAGGGTGGAGAGAGATGTGACATGTGAAGAATTTGAAGAATTAGAGTTTCACAAAGAGAGGAGGAGGAGGAGGAGGAGGTGGAGGAGGAGGAGGAGGAGAAGGAGGAGGAGGAAGGATTGGTTGGATGGTCTGGCTTTAGGTTTTTGTTTTTTTATTGCTTGTTAGAGAAATGTAATTGTTGTTAGCTAGCCATCTACGTGATAAACGTGGATAGTGTGTATCAAGCTGTGTAAACTTTGTTTAGCTAGATAGCTAAGTTGGTATTGTCCTCTTGCCTTGTTTCTGTTCCATATTTTGTGAGGTTTTTCTTTTTGTCGATAAATGGACTCTTTTTTGTTAGCTGGCTTATTTATTTTATTTCTTTGTTTTGTCTCCCTCTCTTTCTCACTTGTATGTGGCCTATTTATATACCTCGAGGCCTTTAGGTAGGCTGTAACACTGCCATCAACTGTTATTAGAAGTAAACACCGTTTACTCTCCTTTTGTACAGTGTTGGCCTTTCCCTAACTCCTATCAGTGTGGTTTCCAAGTTGGCCATGTGTATTTTATAGGCTTGGGCTATACCACTATTCTTGAAATCAATACTGATGCAAGTATTTTGTGTCAGATTTCTGATTCTGATTTTGAGAATTCTGAAAAGAGCATAGGAATTTATTTTCAAATGATAGTGTTTTAGAATTAATGGGTCAGTCTGTGTTTAAATTAACTAATATCATAACATAGTGTAAAGGTCACCATAACACATTTATTGCAAAATATACATTAATAGAATGAACATGTCTTGTCATTTTCTAACCCATTTACTGCAGACCAAGGCTGCATGTGGGGTGCCAGAGCCTAACCCAGCTGAAATAGTGCATTAGGCAGGAGCAAATCCTGGACCGGGCACCCATCCTTTGCAGGGCAAACACACCAGACACATGCCTAAGCAAATTCAGCTTTGCCAGTTCACCTAACCTGCATGTCTTTGGACTGTGAGTAGAAACTTACGCAGACACAGGTAGTACATGCAAACTCCATACAGGGAGGTTTTGGGTCACAAACCTCTATCTCCTGACTGTGAGGCAGCAGCATTACCACTGCACTACCAGGCTGCCCAGAATGAACATACAAACGTAATTAAGATAATATGAACTTTTACATTTTCATAAAAATCGCTTCACTAAAGTACATATTCCCTTAGAACACTAACATTTACAAAAAAAATAATGTTCCCACATATGCATTTTCTATTATATTCTGTCCTTCTGTTTTATCGAGATATATTTTGTAATGTTAGCTCTACATTTACTTAAGTTTCAAATTTGTATTTAGAAAAAAATAACAGATTGTTATTTTGTAAATATCCCTGGACAGATTGAGAACCCAACAGATAGACATAAACGCACGTCAGGGGCCAATTTAACTTTCTCAATCCACCTAACCTGCGTTTCTTTGGACTGTGGAAGAAGGCAGGAGCACAATACAAGTTGTAACAATATTAAGTTGAAAAATTCTATTTTATTACACTTGATGCTGTTACTAATGCAATTAAAGTACTTTTAATTCCACTAAACTTGCAAAATAATGAATTTTTATTTACATTTACTTGGGCATTTGTTTTTCAGAAAGAAAATCTACTTTCACTGAAAGTTTTCATCTTCAAATTAGGCATAGCTACTACGTATTTTGCTTAGTGTTAAGAAAATTTAACATTCTTTTAATGTATATTGATAATACTGTACCTTTCATTTTAATTAGCAGAAAAAACAAAATTGTCAGCACCCATGACAAAATGCTCTGACAGTGATGCTTTACACTACTAAGTATTCTCTATTATGCAAACAATGAGCTTTATATTTTATAAGTATTAATGAGTAGTAAATGGAGAAATGTTAAACTCAACTAAAATATCTTCAGTAAATCCCCATTTACAAGAAAGTGTCAGTAGCAGTTACCTGTACAACGTCATGTTGCACTCATTGGAGGAAAAAAAGTGGTCTGGAATAGCAGCAGAGACAGTTGAAAGAAGAACAAAAACAAAAAAGTGAAATAAATAAATAAAAATGCACTAAAGACAACACCTTCTGGAAACTCTGCCATGCCAAAATCAAGCATTGACTCACTGAAGCTAAACTTACATAGCAGGACCAATATTCCCAAACATCTCCTTAATGTTCTCCAGACAACCATAGACGAGAAAGTCCATCAGCTATCAAACGGACAGGAATAAGGCCACATATAAAAACACCAAGACGCAATGTTGGTTAGATGTGGCCAGACTGTGGGTTTTGGGTAACTTGTAGAAACTCACTTCTTGTAAATGGGACTTTTCCAGGTTGGTGGCACTCATAGGGGATAAAAACAGACAACAAAAGTGGTTGAAAGAAGAGAAAAAAAGAAAGACTAGAAAGAAATGGGTCTTAAATATTCACGCAAGGCAACACCTCATTTGCATAAGCTCTTCAAAGTGATCCATGATTGGCTGGTTCCTTTTTAAAGAGTTATATGATTGGTTGGGGGTGGGAATCATCAAAAGTGATCTAAAAATGGCTAGCACTGGCATTGATTTCCCTATCCGACTACCTTGATAGCTACCATTTCCTTGCTTAATGGAGAGTGGGAATGTCTTTATTTAGAGCCACTGTAATACCAGGATCAGGCCTTGGCCCAGTGGCGCAAACCCCACACAGCAGGACCAGCATTCCCAAACATCTGCTTAAGATTGAACAGACAACCTCAGACGAGGAAGTCCAAAAGATATCAGACTGACAGGAATAAGGCCACATATAAAATTGCAACTCAGTAAACACCAAGATGTAATGTTGGTTAGATGTGGTCGGACTGCCGGGGGGTAACTTGTAGAAACTCACTTCTCGCGAATGGGACTATTCCAGATTGGTGGCACACATAGGGGAAAAAAACAGTCAGCAAAGTGATCAGAAGGAAGAAGAAGAAAAAAAAGACATAGATATAGCACAATAGATGCTTCTCATTGAGGGGTGATGGGTCAAAATGTGGACTTCAACCAAGGGCTTTAGGTTAGGAAGTTGTAATTTTGTCTATTCCCAGTGACTGTGGGCCCGTAGAATTTTTCCTTGATTTGTATAAAGTGGATGCATATTTTCCTGTCCTCTTTTGCAAACGGGATCTAGTTCCACTTAGATTGCCTTATTTAACATAAAATTGCTTTTTTTTATTACATTAGCAAAAGTAGGAACAATAAGAAATACAAAGACTACAACAATTTCAAAATAAAGATTAATGCATTATGGTCTTCAACCATCAACCTGGGACTTCAACCAAACTACTAATGATCAAAATAACTGCAACATCATAAAATCATTGTAACAACCTATAGATATTTATATGGCACCATTCAGAAGTCACTCTGTACTTTACCTGACTGAAATCTTTGTTTATCAGGCAAGTATCTATGTGAGACAATTATAAACACTACATGCAAAACAATTTATATAAGGTATGTTATGTTCTTTTTTTAATGGCATCTCAACATTGGTGATAAAGCAGAGATCTAAACAAAGGACAGGATGAGAAAAATGTAGAGATGCAAAGGAGCTAACTGACAGCGGTGGTGAAGTCTGACTTCTATTGTTTTCAATTAAACTTAAATGCAATATTATTTCAGTATTAATTGGTTAAAATATCCAGATAAGAAATCATAATACAAATAGTAGACAAAGAAAAAGTTTTGATGTTATTGGGGAATCTTATATAGCAGGAATATAGAGATGACCGAATTTCTTAGAATCTCTACATAATTTGTAAGTTCAGCTGTAATGAAATATGAACTGACATTTAAAGTGCATGACTATAGCTAGCCATTTATCATCTTGGCTAAACCCAATTACTCCAAGATGGAAGGCTAGAAGCTAAATCTACAGCAGTGGGTTCAAAGCAGAAACCAGCCCTGAATAGAGTACACTCAATCACATGACACATCCAAGCAAATGCACCTCCACACATTCATGACAACACTCTCTTAAGTTCTATTAAGAGAAACACTAGTAATAGCAAACAAGTTTTATTTTGAACATGGCACTCATGAAGCATTAATACACTTGTCATATCATTCACAAAGCTTTTCTATACCACTTACCACATACAGTCACGTATAAGTCGGGACTTGAAACCCAAAAAATCGATCATAAAATCAGACCCCAACTTATACACCTGTTCAGAAATGCAACACTTAATTTTTTTTTTTACATCTTCTTGCCTCCTCCACTCTCGCATCAGTTTTTCAGACGCATCAAATTTTGTTGCAGAAGCGCAGTTACCAATTTCTTTCGGTAGTTCAACAACATTTAATTTAAAACCAGCTTTATATTTTCTTATGATCAAATGCTCCGTCATAGATAAGGGATGCTCTTACAATAAAGGTGTATGAGGGTGTGAGATACAAAAAACACAAATCAGTGCAAATGTTGCTTCGGAATAGTTTGGATATTACTGTGTGGTCACATAGGCACAATAAAGAGAGAAAGAGGGAGGTTAGGAGCATACAGTGATACAGCGCATTGCCGCACCCACATAGAAAAAAAATAAAATATAGTGGCTTACATGTGCAAACATACTTCTGTAGTTGACTTGATATATTCATCTTTGTCATACCATGGTCAATGGAAGTAAACTTTCAGACTTGTAGAGACAGTAGTCACACAAGGTCAGGTCTAGAGAAGAGGGTGAGTATATCATCTGTTTGCATTCACAGTTTCTGTGCATACTGAATGAGGAAATTGCCATGAAGCAGAAAGAGGATAGTTGACAGCTTTCCTCACCACTTTTCCCAGATTGATTGCCTCAGAATTCAATGCAAGTCACTGTAATATTTACTGGTGTTCTGGGCCTTTTGTGGCTTGCATTAAATATGGATTACATTCTCAACTTACAAAACATCATGCACAACTGGCAACACTGGCTAGGTCCTTGATTTTTCAGGTCCTGGAAAATCACCATGCTTCCATTGTTTTGACTATGATTTGGACTCTGTGATGTAGTAATTTATACAAGTTTCATCCCCAGTTATGAAACACTTCATAAATCTCTTCCAATCTAAATTCATTATCATGTGATGCACTGATGCTTCATTTCAAGAATCAACATTCTGGACACTTAAAATTGCAAATGTTTAACTGTTCATAAAGAATGGACCTCTTAACTATTCTCTATATAGTTCACACAGTATAACTCCTTGATTTCTCCGTTACAATTTGTAACAAGGCAGCAGTTTATTTTTTGTCATTAGTCATCTTCCAAAGAAATCCTGCCATGATGGAATTATGCTTTACTGTTAGAGTAAAAAGAGGGATGGCCTTGGTAAATGTCAACTAGAAAAACAATGAATGTCCACAGGCTTGTTGTTTGTTGGTGGTAGGAATTCAAATATAGCACAATACTTATTGGTTCTGAAATAAGAAGTATAAAATATAAACCACAAATGCTAGAAACGTGTACTTTACACACTTTAGTTTCAACAGCTAATCTTTGGCTTTTAAAAAATAATCACTGTAGAATATCCTTTGGAGGTTCAGGCTCAAAATGTTTTATTTCCCCTTGCAATGTTACTTGTAACATTTTATTATGTAAGTTATTTTTAAATGTTAAAATGAAATTAGCATATTCTATACAAAACATAAGACTATGGCTGCTAGACATTTTAACTGATGAAGCAATGTTTTACTGTGGGAAAAGCTTCTGGGGACACCTCTCTTTATTTTATAAATAGCTTTTACCAAATGCACAGATACTTTACATATACACCGACAGTTAGACCTCTGCCGCTATTACTGTTTTCATAGTCTTACTCTTAACAACCGTTGGGAATATACTGTAGTTTACAGTTGCAGTGCATGTAAACCCAGGTCTATATTTCACTTAAGACTTCAGATAAGTATAACTGTGACTGAAGCTTATCTATCTCTACCGTCAACCTTGATTAACCTACCTGAGAAAAGAACTCTGAGCTCCCAGTGGTGAAGTAGATCAAAATGTACAAGCAGGTAGGCGCGCTTAATAAGTTTACAACTTTCATATATTTAGTTTCATAAATGAAAGCAAATAGAATCTGGCAATCCACACCATACAACCTAAAAATGGTAGCAGTACAATCTCTCAAGGGGCAATTAATCGTGTAGTCACTTGAAATCTCAGTAGCATCTTAAAGCAATCTTGGTGAAATCCTCTGTCTGTTAGGCCAGCTCATTTGTTAGACCATTTATAACTATTTTTAGTGATCGTGTCCCATTTGTACAGGCTCATAAATGTCAAAACTGTTTCTCATCACTTCAGATTTTTTCCTGTTATCTTTTATCTAAGAATTATCTCCAGAAATGTCAGATATGGTGCTTTCAAAACTATTCAAAAATGGTTCTAATAGCCTCACATCTAGAAATACAGGTTGTATATCTGCATCTGCATTTGATTTATGCTCATTGGTTTCACTGAAATAACACAGCAACATTTCTAAAAACTCTGGACTTGCAATGCCACAGAACCTTTGAAACTTTTCACTTAAGACATATGCTTACTATCAAAAGACTGCTTCCTTCTTTTGTGTAACCAGCTCAAATGTATGCCTTAAAGGCATTGCACAGACAAATATCAAAAAATGCACATAGTGACAGTGACTTCAGTAAAGATTCTCTGCCAGTGACACATTGTTGCATGTGGCAAAAGTGGCAGATTTGCCTTTTTCATGTGAAAACTACAAAGTCTTGATACTTTGATCTATATTAGAGTTAGAATAACAATTTGGATTATGAAGAAATCTTTTGTCAGGGGGATGGAAGTAATACTTAATAACAGAGAATTCCCTACAGTGACATAGCACATATACAGCACAAGTGTAGCATGTTTTGAAAAGCAAAGATTCTGTATCTTTTTATATGATTTTAAATGCCTTGATTCAATAAACCAATCTGTAATAAAAATAGTAATTACAAATTTACATGGTGACATAGTGGTACCAGTGTTGCATCATAGGAAACAGAAGGATCGTATTGCAGGTACTCCCTGTGTGGAGTGTGCATGTTTTCTCCATGACTGTGTTGATTTCTTCCAGATGTTTACTCCACAGTCCAAAGACATTTAGGTTGAGTGTTCATGCTCAGCCTCTAATGAACTGGGGCCTCATGTATAACGCTGTGCGTAGAACTCGCACTATAACATGGCGTAAGCACCAAAGCACAGAAAAATCCAGATGCAGGAATCTGTGCGTAATCCAACTTCCACGTTCTTCCGCTACATAAATCCCGATCAGCGTGAAAAGTAACGCTCGTGCACGCGCTTTATGTAACGCCCCAAATCCTCCCAGAATTACGCCTTTTTGAATATTCAAATGAATATAAAACGCCATTAAACTAAGCCTTCTGTGAAAAGACAATGGGAAAAGCACGGGGGAAAATATAAGAATTTCAGTGAATACCAAGTAGAGGCAAAGGAAAAACATACTATTTGTTCAAATGAACCGTGGTATAATCAACAAAAGGAAGTTGATCGAGTGACATAGTGTGTTGGAGAAACCTGAAAGCTCACGTTCACAAAATCGCACAGTGCCAGAAATAAAAAAGAAGTCACATATCAAAGTTGCGGTAAAAAGGAGAGTTCTAGCCCACTGTCTGAGTGTCATATGAAAGCTTATTAGGGTACAGAGAACAAAAGGCACACAGTGGGGAAAAAGCACGAAATGTCAACTTCAATCTCGACATTTCCACTTTAATCATATAGTTTATTTTGTCATTAAAGTAGAACATCATAAACTTCATCTTAAAATCGTTTAATTTACCAGTTTCTCAAATCACATCGTAATTAATGTAGCACGTTAAATGCTTTGTTTTGTATTTGATCTTCTATGTGCTCTATGTGTGTGAATCACTACTTGCTTCTTAAACCGGCACTCTTCCTCCAACTGGACACAGAATCCATTACATTCGTGATATTACAGCTCTCTGAATAACTAAAATACTGAGATGTATACGTGATATCATTTTTATGATGATAGGAGTTAAAGCAAGTTATTAAACATGGGTTTCACTTTGATGAAATAATTTATTGCAGCAGTACTTAGGGGGCTCTAGGCTTGTGGTGGCACTGGGCAGAGGAAGAATCGGTGGCTCCTTCAGCCCGCCAATGTCAGTAAGGTAGCTTATGCACGGTGGATGGCCACATCCGTTGCAGACACTGCATAGCTGCCTCGTGCTCATGACACAAGCATTTAACTTTTGCCGAAATTTGTCGCTGCGTTTTTAGCTGTGTTGTTATTTTCTCTTTCTGTTTTATATTCAATATATATTGGCGTAGCCGCCACTGCAGTCCTTGCTTTTCTTTCCCCATGTAACCGATCGCCACACAATCAGCTCTGTAATAGACGTTAAGCCATCTGTAAGCTTAGCGCCGATTCTTCAAAAGGTTTAAGGAACATTGAAATATCTTCGTAGTACATGTTTAATTATTCTATCCTTCACGACACTCCCAGTGAAGAATATAGATTATTTAAATGAAGTTAAAGTTTTATCTGTATAATTAAATAAACATATTTTGCTGCATTTCATCTTAAAAATTATATCATCATCATATGTAAATACGCGCTTAATAAAGTGGAACAGGTTGTGCAATATTATAACTGTAGTGCAAGTTTACAGTGGGGTGATTGTACTTATAAGTACTAACAGTTCTACAAGGAGCAATTGATTGAGTGCTTTTAAAGTTCTTGAGATGAAACTGTTTCTGAACCGCGAGGTCCGTACAGGAAAGGCTTTAAAACGTTTTGCAGTGTCTGAGACAGTGTGTCCTTGAAGCTGTATACCGATAATTCTCTTTCCGATCAGCTGCTGCTGTGATTCACACTCATATACAGTGATATAAAAACTCTGAGTGGTGCAGTGAGAGTAATATGGAAAAAGATGATCCGCTGTGGCAACTCCTAACGGGAGGAGCTGAAAGAAGACGAAGAAGAAGAAGAAGTGAGAGTAACAACGCTAAAGCAGTTATGGTATTTGGAATACTATGGCTGTTCCTTGGACTATTATATTGTTACAAGTTAATTACAATTAGATTCGTTACACTAATAAACAATATGCGGTTAGTTTCAGTGTATTTATAAAGCTGCGTCAGGAAAATAAGGTGTAACCACACAGGAACAGTAGCACTGCTTTGATGCTGGGTGCCGCCAGTCTGCAAAACCGAGCGGAGAACTTGCGTATAACAAGGTATGAGGTACCGTGGAAAAGTGCGTGGCTTTACGCCAAGTGTAGGTTTTATACATTGCGATTTGAACGTGGAAAAGTTCTTATGCAACATTTCTGTGCGTACGCACCGTTTATACATGAGGCCCCTGGTGTCCTGTCCAGGTGTTGTTACTGCCCAATGGTTGTTGTGATAGGGTCCAGCTGCTCTGTAACCTTACCTTAGATAAGCAGGTTATTACATTGGATAGATGTATGGATGGATGGATTATATAATAAGGGCATGGTGATCATGGCTACTGTGCTGATGATGACATACTTGATCAGACAGCGGACAACTGGATGAAGTTAACTCTGTTCTTGAGGTTTAAATTATATTAGATCTTTTATTATTTATCTTTAGAAAACACTAAAAACATCATATTGATTCACAAATGTTTTTCTCATCTACCCCATAGGTAGAACTACGTTTAATAAGCAGTCAATAATTGAGAACATCACTCTTGGATTTCATACCCTGTTATTAACAACATTGAAGAAATAATAAAGTCTTGCAGATTGGATCGCTTTACTGCCTCAAAATTTCAAGTGCATTGTAAATTTAGTGTTTCACTATTTACTGTTAGCTTTATAGAAATCTTGTTAAGTTTATAGATCCATTGCATTTTCCAAAAATACTACAAAACTATTTTAGATGATTTCTTCACAGGTTTTATGAGTCAACTTGTGATAAAAATTAAGTTATCTAAGTTTATGGTAGTAAGAAGTCAAGCAAAATTACACCTTTTAGCTAACTAAATAGATTACAATATGCAAGCTTGCGAGGCAACTCAGGCCCCTTCTTCAAGCAAGATGTAATGAAGTAAGTTTAATGTAATCATGTAAGTTTATGCTACAATATTTAGAGATAGACTGGTTCATACATAGGTACTAGCATTCAATGCAATTAAATGCTGCGGTAATAGGGGGTCTTTTGTGTAAAACAACAGAAAAAGAATATCATCAAATCACATTATCTGAATAAAATTTCACAGTACAACATGGGCATTTGCAGTGCAGGTAATTAGTGTCGAACACGTGCACTAAGGGGGCATCTTCACAATTTTCACCAGGTAAGCAATATCACTCTGAGTTGAAGGGGGGCACTGTCATTAATATAGTTTCTTTTTCTATTCAGAGTAAGAATGGATGTCAGCTGGAAGACATGTGTCTGCATTTCCTTTCCAGTCCAGGAAGCCCCAACCCTTCTGGCAGGTCTCTGCATAACCATAACTGCTACAGGAAATGGCCATTCTTTTCGGACCCACAACTCAGAGAGAGACAAAGCTTCTACTCAGATGACCTTTATTTTGCTTCTTAACAAATCCATTAATTTGCACTCCTGTTTATGCTCTTTTCATTTTTTCATTTCTTTCCATTTCATTTGACAGGGTATACCAAGTGTTGTCTATTTTCATTTTATTACATTGGGAAGAACAGGAGCACAACACATATGATGATGCAATTAAAAATGTAAAAACATAACACCTATTGTCACTTTCTATGATACTTCTATTGTTAGATGACCCATTGGTGGATTTTTTTGTGATGCAATTAAAAGTGGGCATGAACACTATATACACTACACTATATCTCATTATTTTGGAGTAATTGTCATCATTATCATAACGCATGACAATTATGTCCAAATCTTTTTGAAGAATTTCATCACGAAGGGTTATCAACAGAAAAAATGAATGCACAGGCAATCCTAGCACCGAGAAACAATGAAGTCAAACGAATTAACGGCAAAAATGTTTATGCGTTACATGGAAAATTGGTTAAATGCATATCAATAGACTATGCTGAAAAAGTTGGTGGTGATCGTGCGGAAGATGAAAACATCAACTTACAATATCCTGAAGAATAACTACAACCGTTAAAACTGTCCGGTCTTCCACTGCACAAATTATTGCAGAAAGAAGGATGTTTTCAAGAAAGGTAATGTAGTACATCTTCCACGGATAACATTAGACAACAAAGGAGATCTTGATATGCCATTCGTATTAAAACGTTAACAGTTTCCTGATAGAATACCTTTTGCAGAGACAATCAACAAATCTCAGAGCCAAACATTTAAAAAAAGTTGTTTTATGTAATAAAGAGAAAGAAACGAAATTTAATATGTTGCGTTGAGGTCAATTAAAATACATTCTGGGACTGTTTCTATGTAAAACTGAAGTGGAAAAACTGGGCTGAAAATGTGAAAATCCTGTGTATGGGGGATGTGTCAACACTTTCAACTGACAGATTTTAAGTAAACCACCAAGACCTGTAAAACTTGTCAATCTGAACAAGAGTGAAGTGTATGAACTTGATCTCATTTTCACACACCCTCTCTTCACTAGTCCCCATGCATCACAACTTTGTGTATCTCTGACAACTTTTTCATTTCCTTTTCTGTTTTTTTGCCTTCTGCTTCTCCAGTTCCTTTCCCTCCAGCGGTCAAAATGCAAGAAAAACGTTCTTCTCTATGTACCACCACCGCTTCAGTATATGTTCTGCCTGCACTTCCTTCTCCCAAAAACATTGCCCAAATCTCAGTAGACTCTGCAGCAAGCATTATTTTATTCTTCCCTCTGTTCTTCTCTTGATGCCCACTGTCCTTCTGTCTGTCACACAGCTCATACCACTTCTCCCCAGCTGTGGCTATATTCTATTCTCTGTACTGCTTGCAGAGAACTGCACTCGGTTGAACATGCTTGGTGTAAGAAGAAACTATGGTACCTCATGGACAGTTACAGGTTTCTCCAGTCTTCCTTCTCTGAATCTTTGCTACCTAAAGAAATCCTTTCAAAACTTAATAACACCCTCTGAAATAATTGCCCACTGCCTCTACTCTACTCTCAAAGCTCTCTTAAGTGTACTACTCCAAAACCATTGTCCTTCTCTCTCATTGACTTTGCTTCCTTCTTCTCTTACAAAGTCACCAACATCCAAAAACAGTCCAAGACCCTTAAAACATCCTCTGACTGTCTTCGGAGTCATTCTCCACTTTCATGCTTCTCTGCTTTAAGTGACTCTTACATTTCTGACCTGCTGTGTAACCACAGACCCACCACCAGCGCCCCAGACCCCTTCTAGGGGTGTGCGATATTGGCAAAAAAGTATGTCTCTATATTTTCTGGGACTTTGATAATAGCAATAATTAGATAATATTTTGCATCCTTTAAAGATGTGTGTGTAAAAGTGTTGATAATAGGATATTAATTGCAGCTTATTAATGAGATTAATGGAAACCACAACTAAGGAAAGTCTTATTTACTTACTTGAAACTGGAGTAAAATAGCACAGAAACATAAAATCACCAGTTAAAGTATTACTGAGATTAAACATTGCAAGCATGAGTAAACCATTTCACTACGACCAACAAAACTATTATAATTGTAACAGGTGTCAGGTCACAGTTACAGGTAATCTAACTTAGACACCATTTAAATATCCGACTACGCCACACAGTTTATTAAGAGACTGGGAACTCCTGAAATTTCACAATAATAGCACACAGTGTTCTTTAAATTGGGCAGTGAGTAAACACACAATGAAAGACACAACAGTAATATCAGGAAAAGCAACAGTAACTTCTATTACACTAGACAATAATAAGTACATGAAAAAGATAAATGAACATAAACAAAATCTAACAATATCAAGAATGAATTTCCTTTTTCTAAAAGGAAAACACACAGTCCACACTCTAACAGTCCGTCAAAAACAGAATTGGAGGATACAACCTTTAGTGGTGCAGAGTCCAGTTTGTTCTCTGTGTTACCCCAACACTTAATTGTTCAACTGTCCACGGATGCACTCTGTTTCCTGGACACTCGTTCCCCTACAGAAGTTGTGTCAAATTGTTGAATCCCTGTCAGCGTCTTTTCGTTGTTCCTTTTTCTTTCACTCTGGGCTCCTTGTGTGGCTGGGACCCAGGCACGTCTCATTTCTCGTCTGTCAGCTTCGCTTGGTCCTTTCATGCGGATTTCCTCTCTCGCTGAACCCATATCCGGCGTCTCCTTGTAAAGCTGTCTCTTCCTCCATGGAAACGTTGCCGTCCTTGTGCCTCACGTCGTGCCAGCCAGGTACCTTTGTCTGCTTGCAAGCCCCTGTGCTCTGTCTGAGTACCTTGGCAGCGTTCTCAGTGGATTGTCCCCCCTTCCTTTTGCCTTCTCCTGGCCAGAGATTAAATCTCCTTCAGTCCCTGCAAATATCAGTTCTAGACAACCAGATTAAACAATGGCATATCTAAATTTCCTGGGTTTAACAAATAATAAAAACACAAGTTTACAAAATGTATTGTTTCCAACCATTAATGAGCACAGATCTGCTGTTTAGAAACCAATATTGTCAAACATGTTAATTGCCAAGTCAGGTAAATACAGACATCCTCCAAGGAAGGAGCAGTTCTGTTATCACAACTTAGTATTGTTTGTAATCTGAACCAACCAAAACCTTCAAAGTGGTGACACCTTTGCAATACAGCAAATACCTACAATCTGCAAACAGCCTTTAAACTTCTCACCCCCAGTGCCAACAATGGGTGCCTATTGCCTGTTCTTCTGCTGGGTTTTAAATGTAATATTGACATGTTTCTTTTCCTAAGAGAGAAATGGAATGACTTAGTTTACAAAAAATGTCCCCCTCTGACATCATGAGGGCATTTTAAACAGAAACTTACCCTTAATGTAAACAAGATATGAATCCAAAGGGATTAAAATATTAATCATACTTAAACTACGGGGCATGAATATTACAGTGTGGATAAACATAAACTATTCTGGTAAGGTGAATTGTGCAGCATATAAGCAAGAACAAAAATGTAACATACAGTACTATTGTGTAAAAATCCAAAATTCTGTAAAACACTGCACAGGGAAAAAAACTATAGCATTTGTAAACACGTTCTCTCATATATTGCACAAAGATACAAAAAAAAGTTCTGTCAAATATTGCATGAAGATATCAGAAAAAATAAAACAATTGTAAAACATTACTGAGGCAACGTCAAGTTGTGTGACAGAAAAACCAGTCTGTTCACAGCATCTGGCTTCAGAGCATCATGGTTGCGACATTTCCTCTAGTATTCAAAGCCCTTTCAGAAGGGACGCTTGAGGCAGGGATGCACAGGCACATTTTTTGTAATTTGGGGAAATGTTCTTCTTGTGTTTTCTAACACTTAAGTTAATTTACATCACTGTCCTTCTCAGGTATCATCAAGTAGCTCCTGATTTCTTTTTCAATAGAAGTGTGCAGAAACTCGCCTTCTCTAAATTCCTGGTTTTTTTTTTTTTTAAAAAAGATTATTGTGTCATCACAGTGGTGCGAGGAGGTGGGGATCTGTACAATTGTTGTAAGTGCTTAAAATCAAGGGCCCTTCCCAGTCAAGATGGCTTGCGAAATAAAATGAGCCTGATAGGCATATGCTTCTTATGGAAATAAAAATAATCTGTTTGAATGAATTAAGTAATTTGTTCAAGCGGATTTTTTTTTTTTTTGCCTGACATCTACAGGGATCCCTACTAGATCAATTTCACTTCACAGATGGTGAAACAAGTTAGATGTCGAGCTATCTTTAACGGTAAACGATTTCTGACATAGTTTGCAGATTACCGTCTTTTAAGCAACATCACTCTTTTCAGAACCAAACCACCTCCACGTGAATGAGATTGATCCAGGTGTTGCAGTGAAATCTAACAACATCCCCTGGCGCTGTTTGCTCCCTCAGTTTTTGGCAGCTTTGCTAGCTTCACTTTTGGTGCATTGACAATGCATGTGCACACAGTATTCTACTCTGTTAGGTTACATGAGACAGTGAATGTATGGGCTCTGAAGATCTGTTTTTCATTGTTTTTTGCAAAGTGAGTGACATACTCAATAATTTCAGCTTGTACATCTTTAAAACAACAATTAAGATATTGTCATAGACGATACATATCGCACACTCCTAATTCCTTTACATCTTCTTCAATCTATCTCTCCTTCTTTAATCTCCTACATATATTCGATTTCCAATGCCTCCCTGACCTCTGGTATCTTCCCTACTGATTTCATGAAGTCTCATGTAATTTCTGTTCTCAAGAAACTCTCTCTCAACCTGTCTGTAATTGAGAATTACAGTTTTGTAACCCTTTCTGCCATTCCTGCCAAAGATTCTAGAGTGCATAGTCCACAAACATCCATCTTCATTTCTTTCTGACAACAATCTACTAGATCTGCTTCAGTCTGGATTCCGTGGGGGTCACTCTATTGAGATAACAGCAACATTTATTTTTATAGCACATTAACATACAGATGGTATAGCTCAAAGTGCTTTACAAGATGAAGAAAGAAAAGTTTATAAAAAAAAATAACATTAGGCAATACTAAATAACAAAGAATAAAGTAAGGTCCGATGGCTGGGAGGACAGAAAAAACTAAAAAAAAATTCCAGAGGGCTGGAGAAAAAAAACAAAATCATCAGGGGTTCCAAGGTCACAAGGCTGCCCCCACTGGGCATTCTACCTAACATAAATGAGTGATCTGGCCTGGACAAGTGAGCAGTTGTTTGAAATCTTCCCCTGGTGTAAATCATCCTTCTGACAGTGGAAATATTGATTTCCATCCATCCATCCATTTTCCAACCCGCTGAATCCAAACACAGGGTCACGGGGGTCTGCTGGAGCCAATTCACAGCCAACACAGGGCACAAGGCAGGAACCAATCCTGGGCAGGGTGCCAACCCACCGCAGGACACACACAAACACACCCACACACTAGGGCCAATTTAGAATCTCCAATCCACCTAATCTGCATGTCTTTGAACTGTGGGAGGAAACCGGAGTGCCCGGAGAAAACCCACACAGACACGGGGAGAACATGCAAACTCCACGCAGGGAGGACCCGGGAAGTGAACCCGGATCTCCTAACTGCGAGGCAGCAGTGCTACCACTGCGCCACCGTGCTGCCCACTATTGATTTCCAGTGGTTTGGAATATTTTTTAAATCTCTTCCCAAATGAATTGGCATCTAAAATCTTCTTTCTGAAGGCACTGGAGAGCTCTTTCGATCTCAGCATGGTGATAACATGCTCTACAACAACAGGCTTAAATGAGTTCTGACAAGATCCCCTCTCACTGCATGAAAAGAGGTGTATCTGTACTAGGAAACCCCTGTATACACCACTGATTTTCGGAAGTATGTACAAGTACCACTGAGCGTATACATCAAATTCCACCAACCTAGGATACTTCCGGATTGATACCAATTCGGATGTATCTTGCTGAGGGATTCTTCCATGGTACAGCCATTTGTTGCCATGGCAAATAATCCACTCAAGGCTCTTTCAAGGAGACATTCACACCTCAAGAACCATTTGCATTTTACACCTCTGCACAACTCTGCTGTTCTACATAAAAAAAACACTTCCATTGGTCACACTTTTTATTTAGCCCAACCCAAGCCCTCATAGCTTAGTGACTTGATTGGTTATTGGGCAGGTATGTAGGCGGACCATATACACTCCTCACCCCCACCCCCCACTGTACTATACATCCCCCGCACCGTTTAAAAAATTAGAATAAAGTTGATTCAGAAATGTGTTTATTAAAATAAAACCAAACACTAATAAATATACAACGTAAGAATAAGAAAAAACTGAAAATATGGAGAAAAAAATGTGCAAATACGACGGTGCAAGTAAATTAAAAGCAATGAAACAAACTGAAACAAACACATGTACCAGTGCTTATTAAAGTTCCAAAAATGAATCTTCTTCTGGCCCGATTCCATCAGCTCTTACACGGTGACGGTGTGTAAGAGCATAGTGCATATCCGCCTCCAATCAGGACTGAAGCTGCTGGCAAAGCTCAGACAAATTGTGGGTTCCTGTGAGGTGGAGATCTCACAACCCACACCGGTCTTCCATCAACGATGGCATCCAGTTCATCGGACATCAGGTCCAGAATTGCAGTCTGCCACAGTTCTCTCTCTGCATCTGTTTGGATGACTGTAGACCTGGACTCCAGCAACTGCAAAACACACCATATGTTAACACCTAAAAACACCTAGAGATGTACCAAACTTAATATATATATATAACCCTGAAACACTGACTACCACCCTCACATTGCTCCTTATCCTTGCACTATAACGCGTAATACAAGCCTCGCGCGGTACTCCGCCGACTTATAAGCCTTGCGCCTGTCAATTTTGGAATTGATTGTTTGCTTTTATCTCACTCTGCTCCTAGCGGAACTGTCATCTCTGACTTGTCATGGAGCACATTTAAGCTCATGTGTTTGCAGTGTTTGAATAAAAATCCTTCTTGTTTCTATGACCTCCTGTGTCTCTGTGCAAATCTGTGACCCAAGCATGACAAGTGGTACCAGAAGTGGTTGCACAGATGGATGCCGCCGAAGACTTATTTCAGAGGTCTAAAACTTATGCACTTAAAGACTGGAAACTAAACATGGATGACCCAATCCGTGCGCAAATTCAAGATTTGATACATAAAGTGCACTGCTGGTTTGAAGGAGACGTGATGGAAACAGTTGTCGTGAATATATTACTGGCCGGCATACCTGCAGTTCTTCGAGATGAATTTCTACGCCATGATATTAAATCATTAACGATTATGTCCAGACGATTAGAGGGTTCACAGTCCGCTTGGAGAAAGAGCGGTGGATTTCGTGCTGCTTCGCAACCTGTGAACGAACGTCCAGGACATTCTCGTCGCTCGATCGACAAGCTGCAGGACCTAAAATCTAATGGGGTCAGGTAGGACCCCGGAAATCCAGTCGTAGATGAGGCGCCTGTTTCTGGGGAGACAGCGGCAACAGCGGGCCGAGGAAACCATGGACCCTACAGAGCACGTCGACGTGGATATTTCGGAAACGGAGCCGACTGTAGATGCTTCCGTGTGATCAACTCGGCCATTTGGCAAGAGAATGTTGCTTGTCTCCAGCTCATTCAATGGAGATTGGACTGGCCGAGATTTGTTGCTCAACTATTACATATCCGGATGGAAAAGATGGCTTGTTGATCCCGGTGAAATTGGGGGGCAGAGAAATCTCAGCATTGTTAGACTCGGGAAGTGACCTTTGTATTGTGAGACGAGACTGTCTTAATGAACAATGCCTTAGAGACTGTGAGACTGTAAAAATACGCTGTGTACATGGTGATGTTAAAGATTATCAGACTTTACTTCTTCCTTTAACTTATAGGGGTCGCCACTTTAAGGTTTGGTCTGCCGTTTCAGACTCTTGCCCTTGGCCATTACTTATAGGACGGAGAAATGCCCCTTTTCCGAAACTGATTAATAAATGTAAGGGACCAGTAGTCCAGTCCACTAATGAACTTAGTGGGGGGGGGAGAAGAAGAAGAAAACAAAGGCGAAGATCTGGTAGCGGCCGGGAAAATCTAGAGCCCAACTTAGATATTGAACCCGATCTCTCCAGCGAGACGGAGGAGGTCACCCCCGACAATCTTCCAGAATGGGCTGGTCCTTCTACATCTTCCCAGATTGCAAACGCCTCGAACACAAACCGAGCGTTAACGAACAATCAGATTTTGTGCGTTTGCAGCATACTGATAGCTCATTAGAATATGCATTTAAACAGGCTCGCCCTGCTAATGACTCTTATTACCAAGAGCGTAATTCCGGGGGTGTGAAAACCCCACACTTTATAGAAAAGGACGGTTGCCTTTTCAGAGTGATCTCAGATCATTTGGAGGGGGAATTTATTGAACAACTGGTGGTACCTGAAGCACATAGGGAAACTGTTTTGCATCTGGCACATTCACACATCTTGGGGGGGCACCTCGGTGCCGACAAAACTAGAGACCGGTTATCAAAACGATTTTATTGGCTTAATATGGGAAAAGATGTTGAACGATTTTGTACTTCATGTCCAGACTGCCAGATCGTCTCTGCTTATAAGCCTCCTCGGCTCCCCTTTGTCCTATGCCCATATTGGAAGTTCCCTTTCAGCGTGTGGGATTAGATATTGTGGGACCTTTACCTAAGACTAAGGATGGGTACCAATATTTGCTGGTGTTGGTTGATTATGCGACACGATATCCAGAAATGATTGCGCTGAAAAGGCCAACTCTTGGCTGTAGCCAAAGCACTATGTGATACTTTTACTCGTATTGGTATCCCTAGAGAATCTTAACTGATCAAGGCACACCTTTCACTTCTCGCGTGATGAAACAATTGTGTGACAGCTTTGCTATTAAGAAATTGAGTACTACTGTTTACCATCCTCAAACGAATGGTTTAACCGAGCGATTTAACAAAACATTGAAACAGATGATCAGGCGAGTTGCTCATAATGATCCCACAACATGGAACACTGTCCTACCTTTTGTTTTGTACGCGTGCGAGAATCACCACAGGCCCACTGGCTTGAGTCCCTTCGTTTGTTATTCGCAGGCGGCGCGAGGCATCCTGGATGTGGTATGTGAGGAATGGATAGGAAAGAGAGAGCAGCTAAGGTCCAAGCTTTGCAGATCGACTAATTTCGTTGCAAGACAGAATTTCTATGCTTTCCTCTATTGCTGTGGAACACCAACAACGAGAACAGGAAACTCAGAAGCGTCTTTACGATAGGCGCAGCAAGCTCCGTGAGTTCAAACCTGGCGATCGTGTTTTGGTACTGGTTCCCTCGGATCCACACAAATTCTTAGCTAAATGGCAGGGCCCCCCATTATTGAGGAGCGTATGAGTCCGTAAATTACAAGGTTAGAATACCAGGCCGGCGCAAACCTTTCCAGATTTTACACATTAACCTCTTGAAGGAATGGCACAAACGACAAGAGGTTAACACTTCCTTGGCTGCTGTTTCTCAGACCGATGTTACCATTGGTAACGATCTTACTGACACGCAAAAAACAGAACTGTTATCTTTGATAGAACGGAACACTGATGTCTTTTCAGATTTACCAGGCAAGACTAACATTACAAAACATAAAATTACCACTGCACCTGATGTTCGTACAGATGCGGCCGTTCCGGATACCGAAGCGCGGCGAAATATTGTGTGCGAAGAGGTAAAAAAGATGCTGACACTGGGTGTAATTCATGAAAGTAGAAGTGACTGGTGCAGCCCAGTCGTATTAGTCCCAAAGCAAGACGGTTCAGTTCTGTATTGATTTCAGACGCTTGAATAAGGTCTCTAAATTCGATGCTTATCCCATGCCCCGTGTCGATGAACTGTTGGAAAAACTGGGTCAAGCGAGCTATATCTCCATGCCCCGTGTCGATGAACTGTTGGAAAAACTGGGTCAAGCGAGCTATATCTCCACGCTAGATCTCACGAAAGGCTATTGGCAGGTGCCTTTAGAGGCTAGCAGTTGTGAGAAAATGGCATTTGCGACTCCTGACTGACTCTATGAATTTACAAGACTCCCGTTTGGTCTTCACGGGGCACCTCTAACTTTTCAGCGTATGATGCATCAGATCCTATATTCCGGAGCATACCTTGACGATGTCGTGATTTTTAGCAATGATTGGAAAACACACTTAGAGCGGCTTCAAGCCGTTCTTGAAAGCTTGAGACAGGCTGGCCTTACTGCTAACCCTAAGAAATGTAAACTAGGCATGTCCGAGACTCATTACTTAGGCTATTCTATGGGCAAGGGTTTACTTAGACCACAGTTAAGGAAAATAGAAGAAATGCTTGTTTACCGAGACCTGAGACACAGAAACAAGTACGCGCTTTTCTGGGGCTCGCTGGTTACTACAGAAAATTCATTCCAAATTTTGCACATAGAGCTGCTCCTCTTACAGAACTCACTAGTGGCAGAAAAAAATGACCTATCTCGTGGACAGAAAATTGTGAACGTTCTTTCAACGATTTAAAAAAAGCATTGTCTTCTTACCCAGTTCAAAGGAACCCGGATTTCACAAAAGATTTTATCTTGCAAACAGACGCGAGTGCATTTGGTGTGGGCGCAGTCCTGTCACAAATTTTTGAAGAAGAACATCCAATCACATATTTGAGTAGGAAATTACTTCCTAGGGAACGCAATTATTCTACAATTGAGAAAGAATGCTTGGCAATTAGGTGGGCTGTGGCAGCACTTCGCTATTACTTGTGGGGACGAAACTTCACTTTGGTAACTGATCATGCTCCACTTCAGTGGTTGTACCGACAGAAAGATACAAACTCTCATCTGATGAGATGGTTTCTGGGTTTACAACCTTACAGTTTCACAGTGGGCTGATCGCACCCCAAATAGATACAGACGCCCCTGGGAAAACCACAAACCCTGAAAGACTGACTACAAACCCTCACATTGCTCCTTATCCTTGCACTATAACGCGTAATACAAGCCTTGCGCGGTACTCCGACGACTTATAAGCCTTGCGCAGCGCCTGTGAGTTTTGGAATTGATTGTTTGCTTTTACCTCTTTCTGCACCTAGCGGAACTGTCATCTCTGACTTGTCATGGAGCACGTTTAAGCTCATGTGTTTGCAGTGTTTGAATAAAAATCCTTCTTGCTTCTACGACCTCCTGTGTCTCTGTGCAAATCTGTGACCCAAGCGTGACAATATATATATACTGTATATATTAATTTGTAAACTTACTCGTCTTTTCCTTTGTCAGTTTTTAGCCCCTATCTTAATGGAGTCCCTTAGCTGGGACTTTCCTGGCTGAGACAAAGAGTATTTCCTCCACAATGTCTCATAGTAAATCCTACAGCATGCTGAATAAAAAAATAATTCATATAAGTGACAAAACCAATTCAAATTATTAGAGAGACAACAATAAAGGGGACATGAACATAATTATAATAACAATTCCCCTTTATATACAAATATTAAGTGAATAAATTACCCTTTATACACTCAGAGTCTGCATCTGCAAAAGTCGTCTTCAATTCCTTCAGCAGATATGTCATTACTGCCTGGTTATGAGGTGAACTTATTCTGTGTGGAAAGAGAGTAGTGTCATTAATTACATTTAAAATGATTACATAAAACCCCATACATAGCATATAAAAAAAAAAAAACACTGCTTACCCAGTTTGTGGATCATATTTATGCGGGCTGTTTTCTGAATTATGGAGGTGCCTTGCAGCTTCCTGTAACATTGAATTAAAAACGCTTTAGTAGATACACACATACATGCATGGGAAACAAAGAATTTTCAAACAACATCGTATAATTCGGATGTGACAAACTGTTAAATAAGCTAGACGCAAGGAACAAAAGTAGATGTGTAGCCAAGCGCTAACTTAGGCTAACTTGGCCAGATATAATTTTCTACTGTATTGTCGGCTAACATAAAGCTCAACTTACCGCAATGCCCACGTTATGCACCCTCTTGACTCTTTTAAGTGCATGGTTTGACTCTTCCTCCGGTCTATGCTCACCGAACTTGCGCTCAAGTGCATCAAGACGCTGGATAGCCTCTTCGGGAAGAGCAGTATGCAGCCTGCTGCAAATCCCCCCACTTGGCTATGATAACAAAGACAACACCTCTACTTGATAGTCATTAACATATGTTAACTCTTACACCTCACAGCCATCACACCTCATTGCTAGCTGTGAGGATTCTTTGAAACTTCTACCGATTCCTGTATACATCCACATACGTAAGGTATCTGGTTGTTTCACAAAATTTCCTTTTGCATGCTACCTTTCCAAGTACTCTACCTCATACATCTGGCAGATGTAGAGTTTAGCGGAGATTTCCCATACCATATTTGTCCAGATACAGCTCTTTTCATGCAGTGTCTAATAATGTTGTAACCTGATCTGATGCACTTAATTCTAATTTTAGGTTGAGATAATTAGAGGGATGTACTTACTTTTTCCACATGCACAATTTGCTTTTGTATTTTTGTTTAAATTATCTAATGGACTACAAAATGTAAATGTGACATGATGTTGTTTAAATGAAAATCACATCTTTATATGTCCACATATGTTAAAAAAGAAACAAAAATACATTTCATGGAATATACTTATTTTTTCATGTGTAGACATGTACAGTGTGGCCACAGGCACAAGGCACAAGTCCCAGCACAGCACAGGCTTTATTTATGTGGGAAACCCTTCCTTAACATTTCCCTCTAAAGCAGAATAGTACACAAGCACAAATAAGCACAATGAAATAGCACACAGCAATGGCCTTTCTTCTTTTTTCTTTCTTCTTTCTCTCTCTCTCTCTCTTTCCGCCTTCATTCCTTTTCTGGCAACCATTTTCCACTCTCTACTGACTCACGCTCCTGGAGCAGTGGCAGCAGGCTCCTTTAATCCTGCACCCAAGGTTGCCCATTAGCGTGGTCCAGAAACACTACGGGTGAGGCAGAAGCCTGACAAAGTAGGTCTCAGCAGTCCTTGCAGCACCCCCTGTCACCGCCAATGAAACCCAAAAGAGCTGTGCCAAACTCTTGTGGGAATCCTAGGCACCGCCACAACCACGGGGAGGTAATGCCCTCCGCTAGTGCTCTTCCTCTGTCCTTCCTGCGTATGGATGTTTGTAAGGGTTTGTACTGTCTGCCACAACAGAAATAAATTTTCTAAATGAAAGGAGCTATAGGTGATATATTCCTTTCTGACTGAAAACAAAGTAAAGAAGTGTAACTGCAGTAAGGCTGTACAAGTGACCTTAGTTTAATACATTTAATAGATTTTCAACTTTTCATATTAATTTCAGCCTGGATGATTTTATTCATTTATTATCTCTTTCACAAATAAAAATAGCTTCTAAGAGTGCTTTTATAAATCAAGAGAAGGAGGTCAATGGGCAACACCTAGCTGTTCAAAATCATTTAGAATGAGCCAACAGAGGTTGTATACTTTTCCAGTACTCAAATATTAATCTCATTTCCAGCCTTACAAAAATCCATTATTTTTCTGAGCAGTGTCAAGCAGAAAAAAAATATATATTCATGTCATATGTGCTTACATGAGTGGAAAGAGTAGTCACCCTGATAAGTATTTACGCCTACAATAGCTGTCATTAACAGCATCTTTAAATCTTTAAAAACATTAATTTCAAGCAAAATGTTATAAATGAAATGTATTTCTGTATAATTAATGCTAATTTGTCAGAAACTTTATCCAAAGTGAGCTGCAAGATTAGGATAAATGGTCGTTGTTTTCATAGAGCTTACAACTGGAGCATGGACATATTAAGCACCTTGTTCAAGGTCTCCCAGTGAGTCAGTGGCAGAATATTGTGCCATTTGCATCATTTGTTTGAATTTTGTTTGATCTGCTGGCAATGTCTCATGGTTTCCAGGCACCCAATGTGATAACCTCATGGTGGGGGTGTGACGGCACAAGGTAGTGGTTATGTGATCTTGGAATCCATTTTGGGACATTGTATGCAATACAGTGCTTTAGTTCTTTAGACTTTCTGCCAAGTATTATTTTGTATTTAGTTTTCTATTTGTGTTTATTTCTCTTTTAATTTTTAAGCATATTTTGTTGTTTAGTGCCTCAGTTTGTTTATTGAAGGATGTTGCTATTTTCAGTTTTCTTCCTAGTTGTGGAACAATTCCCTGACAGCACCAACACTTCAAATCAATTGTGCCACAAATCGTTTCAAAATCTTTGACACCCAAATGTGGCAATGTAAAATTCCAAGACAAAGCTGACTGACCTTGTTTTGCTTTGTTATGAGCGTGAACTGGTGAAGAAATGAAGTGCACAACAAGTTGAAAGGTCAAAGAGGACAGCAAAACGAGAAGAGGGTACAGCTTGCTTACCTGATGAACTTTTTATTGTCTCTCACTCTTTCACAGCAAACAGAGCGAAGGATTAATATAAGCAGGAATATTGGGAGAAGAAACATGGACAAATCAATTACAATATTGATTGATTTATTTTAACCTTTTGAATCAATGTATACATGAACAATTGGCATAAATTAGCGTAACTATTGACATTTGAAGTGTACTCAGCTGTAGCGATGCTGAACGAGTCAAATGCTTTTGGTGCTGGAGTGTCCTTGAATATTTGACTGTTTCTTTTTAGCAAAGTCAGAGATGATTCCATTATTTGAGATGTATTCTACTTAATAGTGAACATTTAACAAGGTTATAGCTTCATCAAGTGACACACAGGATCTTGTCTGTCATTACTTGATCCTGGATACTGTAATAAATATACAGTATAGTAAGAACACAAAAGTGTATGCACAGAAAAGACATATACGCTAATCCAGGCTAAGGAGTCTGAAAGGTTTGTTTTTTGTCTTACAGGGTACAGATGTGACTTCATGTTGTAAAAGCCCAGCGGGGATGTTGTTATCTCTAGCTGGTGTTCTAAGAGCTCTTCAGGGAGACAGCAAGCAAAGAAGCAAGTGAAGGAAAATAGTACTTACTTCCATGGTAATATGTCATCTCTGTAGCGACATCTCTTGACTATTTGTATTGCAGCGTTGTGTAGTGTCTCCCGTTGCTTACCCAATTGATTCTTCCTCTTGTAGGTAGCTTGCTATCTTTAGAAGGCTCCCTTTGGACAACATGGATGATAAAGGACAGCAGAAACAGTAAATGTGTTAGTGCCTGTTACTGTACTTATGTATCTAGAAATTGGAATATAAATTGATATAAGGAGAATCACCTAGTTGTCATTGTTCTTTAATTTTATTTAGGACAATTATTTGTTCTGCTGTGCTGGAGTAAACAGGACTTGTTTTTCTACTTATCACCCACTTAGGCTTTAAAGCAATGCATTCACAAGGAAAAGATGTTTTTTGAAAATTAGTAAGGACATAGATATAACAAGTAGCTGCTCTTGTCCCTAGTACTCAAGTGGGTTTCATGTTGGACTATCTATGATTTGGCAAGGTATATTTTCTTTTACATCACAGCATTTGCAGTGGCACTGTGGGCCTTTCATTTCACGCTAGCATGGAAATCTACTGTAGATGCTCCCATAAACTGTTTATAGAAGATGCTGATGATGTTGCCAATGGTGATGATAATATTGGAAATGAAACTAATATCAAAGGCTGAGTCTCCCTTTTAAATGGAAGTTGCACTTAGTTATAGATCCCAGTTTTATTTATACACTTTAAATGTATGGCACATATCAAGTACAGGTAGCAAAATAGGGAATAATAAATGCCTGCTATTAGATGTCACCACGTGCATAGTGTCTGGTGATAACCACATCAGGGATTCATACTCTAATGTGAGGAGTTATTCAACTTATCTGGTGAGTTTTGCATTGGAAAACCTAAGAGTTTCGAGTGTTGGCTCTAAACAGTGGCCAGGGCCAATGCCTAGATGAATTCAGCATAAGCTGTCACAATCGAATTGTTATCTCATTTTGAAACAGAATGATGTACAGATTTTAAATGATGAAGTACAGCAGATTTATTTATGCAACACATACATGCTGCTTTTCACAAACTATAAATCTTACTTTTAATGGGGATTCAAAATGGAAATGATTCCACACCAGCGATTCAAAATGGAAATGATTCCACATCAGCAAACAATATACATATTTATATATTTTTTTTTCAATGAACCTTACATAGCATCTTTCAAAATGATTTGTCAAGTTGGATTAATAAATACTTTTTAACTATGTTCTCTTGGCTCAGGAAGTGCTCCTCTTGGGTTCCTGGACTATATCTTTAGGTCCATGTCCAACTCACAGATTGAAAACTATCTTAGATAGTCGAGAAAAAGGGAGAACTCTATTTACCTAAGTGGTAAATTGGGCTTCTTACTGCAAGGCTATCTATTCTTTATAATCGGCTCATTATATTTGAACCCTGCTTCAGCTACGATATCTATTGGTATCTGTCTTTAATGACCATGATGGTATGACTACCTCTACTCCATTAATTCTGTCCTAACTGTAAAGAGCAGACAGGCTTTTGTTGTTGTTGGTATCTTAACATACTATGTTAAAAACTAGTTTGTGATTGCATTGATACATTTTTGTTCATGTGTCCCAGTGTATTTAAAATTGTTACTTGAGTAATAATAATAATAATATTTTATTTATATAGTACCTTTACCATATGTTTAAGGCACTTAAAGTAAATTAAGTGTTCCATTAAAATAAAATCCCCTTGTAAATTTGTTTTTGATATTCTAAGTCTTTACAATATGTCAGGAGATACAGGTCCCATTTGTTCCACAAGGAGCCCCTGTGTTCACGAAAGCTTTTCGCACCTCTATCCAACACCAAGATTTAAGTCATGGGTTAAAGCTTCTGATCTCCTTGCTTGCTGGACAGGCATGTGTGTAGGCACAATTTCAGAGAAAACCACCTTGTCAATATTGCTCCTTAGATTATCACCAAGCAACAGCTTATTGTTTCAGCCACTCTCACCATTAGTAACTAATTACAGCTGCTAATGAACCAGACTTTGCTTGTTGTAATTTTAATTGACTTGCTTTTTAAAATTCAGAACCTTTCATTGTTTCTTTTTTCCTTAACCACCAGTCAAACAATCATGAGATGCAAAGCAAGTCAAAAGATGACCATCTAACTTTGATGCAATCGATGTGTCCATCCTACAATATTTGTTTTAATAAAGACAATGGTCTGTGAAGTATTGCCCTGCTCTCACATAAAGGAGGATGCTCTCAGAAAAATAAAAAAATAACAGTTTTGAGAAAGTCTGCAGTGACAGAATTAAAGTACTAACAAGGAATAGTTTTAAACAACATGTTTCATTAAGAGCAACAATTGGTTTCTAACTGGATGTAGCAAAAATGGTGGGCTTCCAGAACCTGAGTGTAAAATCCCTGATCACTTTGTATCTCATAATTGTTTTGGTTGTTAGCGAAGGAAAAACAAAACAAAGGTTCTGAATTTGAAAAGCAAGCCAATTAAATCCATCCATTGTCTAACCCGCTGAATCCGAATAGGGTCACGGGGGTCTGCTGGAGCCAATCCCAGCCAACACAGGGCACAAGGCAGGAACCAATCCTGGGCAGGGTGCCAACCCACCACAGGACACACACAAACACACATCAAGCACACACTAGGGCCAATTTAGAATCGCCAATCCACCTAACCTGCATGTCTTTGGATTGTGGGAGGAAACCGGAGCGCCCGGAGGAAACCCACGCAGACACGGGGAGAACATGCATACTCCACGCAGGGAGGACCCGGGAAGCGAACCTGGGTCTCCTAACTGCGAGGCAGCAGCGCTACCACTGCGCCACCGTGCCGCCCCCAATTAAATCATAAATGTATATTCCAGTATCAACAGGAAGTGGATGTTAATTAAGATAGTGGCTGGAATGAAAACATGCAGCTACTGCTACCCTCCAGGATCTACTGTATGTTTTGACACCCCTGACTTAGTTCCTTAAAACTGGTCTTGCAGAAATGACAGCCATTTTGTTTCCAGTGGACAATAACAACTAAACCCACCCTAACTCTGTCCAGGAGCCTATTCTCAAACTCAGGGAGCTGTAATACCACTTCATCAGAAAAGCAACACACTGTATAAGAGAGAAAGAGAGAGAGAGAGAGGTTAGGAGTACATGCTGATATAGCGCATTGCCGCACCCACCACATGACAAACCAACTCAGGATCCAGATTAGGACCTGAGTGCAGCCATGCAATGGGTGACACCTCAGCACCACACTAGTTCAGATGGAGTGGAACAGTGTGAGGTTTTTTATGGTGGCTGGAGTGCCAATTCTGCCAACAACCCCCATGTTTTTCCCTGCAGGTTGGCGGGCCTGCATGCAGGGACGGATGCAGATTAACGTCATACCCAGGATGGAGCAATTGCAGGTTAAGGACCTTGCTCAAGACAATCTGTTAATGGAACTTGTGTATCAATCCATCTAATAACTGAGCCTTCAACTATAACTTCTTCCCACTTTGTAAGGACTTGTTCAGACGTGACCTGTTATGTCTTCTCAGCATTGTCTACCATTCAGAAGTATTGGAGTCACCACCCAACTCTGCAAGGTCTTGAACAGTTGGACACCTTTAAATTTGGGATTTATGCTCTTGGACAGTGTGGATCTCTTATCTTGGGGTTTGTCTGATTGTGACCCAACTGCCTCTACCTGTTTGAAGTAGAAACTCCTCTGGCAATGTTTTAGGAGAGCAATCTGTCTCTCTAAATGGCACCTAAGATGAGCTAGCTGTTTCACTCTCAAGTGTAGTGATTCTGTACTTGAGGTCTTATATCAGCTGACATCTCCCACAGATGTAGGCCTCCTTGAATGTACACTTTAAACTCATTGTTTACCTAGCACAAGTGCTTGCCAGTTTGAACACGATATAAACCTCTAAATGTATGTAATCAATCTGTCTAGTATTCTTTTTTACAATGTTTTCTTCTTTCTAGGTATACGTGTTTAGTTATTTATCTTAAGAGTCTATAACGCCACTGATGTTATTTAACTTACTGTCCTGATGGCTACTGGTAATGCCTGCTGCACACTGCAAAGTACTTATTAGCCCTTTAGAAGCTTCTACTCCCACAGTAAAATAAAAAAGAAACAGCTCTTCTAAATAGGAACAACCAAAACAAATATTTAAGAGCAATTGTTATTTAATGTATACAGAGAAGTAACATGCAGCTTTTAAACATCAAAAATAAATGTCAACATGCAGCACAGAAACTGTATGTCAGTGAAGCAAAGACAGTGGTAACTCAGGATCATATTTTAAGTTTCAAAATCTGATGCACCTCCACTTCCATGGGAGTGTCTGGGCAGCACCTGACAAAAGTGACAGCATATATATTGTAGTCCCTCGTTTCTGATATATTCTTGCAGAAAACGCCAAGCTGAAGTATAGTGCACTACCCTGCATAGTCCAACTATGAGTGAAAATCAAGATTAGGTGCCAAATGAAGAGAGGCCGACAACAAAACATATACAACAAGGGGTGAAATTATTTTTTATTAATTTAAATAGGCCCATAATCAGAAAGGATGGTTCAAGGTAGGCACTAGGTCTCACACAATCAATCAGTCAGCATGACACACAATGTAAGGTTTAAAGAAGAAAGAAAATACAAAAGCAGTCAAGTCCAAAAAAAAAAAAAAAAGATCTATGGGTTCTTTAAATTTCCAGTGCTCAGTTTTAATAGAATAGTATGTGGTTGCTTTGTGCTATTACCCTGAATTAGATTAAATGGACTTTCAAATGAATGGACTAATGGGTAATATTTTATTTTCTATTCTTTATAATAAAGTATTTATAATTTGAAATATTTGGTGCAGGGGATGCTAACATATTCGTCACCTAATGGGTTGATATGGTAGGTAATTATTTGTGTCGACAATGTTCATGCATAATTAAAACATTATTACAGTATGCCTAGTTATTAATTAAGTACGTTATTTGGATTGGCTGTTGTGTGAGAGAGGATTTTAGCTCCTTCATAGTAAATAGCTTTTGTTATGTGACCTTTCCCAGTGCCTGAACTAATATTAATGGATAAACAGAATGATTCTGAATTTACACCATTTATGTTATCAAGGAACAACTGATATATCTTGTAAAGTGAATACTTGATTGCTTGCTTTCTGCATCTGAAAGTGTTTGTCTGTGAAATGTTTTCCAATTTAAAACATTTAAACCTTTCAAGCAATTTTAATTTACCTTTGTATAACAAAACCTTCTCTATTGGCAGTTCTTTGTAATGGCATCACGTGAACGCACACACACACACACACGAAGACAGCATACAAGCTGCATATACAGTGATTGACGTGAAATAAAATCCACATGCCTGGGGCAGGAAAGAAGTATTAACCACAGAGCTTCCTGATATTAAATCATCACAAACATATTTTATTTTTTTAAACACAATGTCCCATATTTTTGTTGCCATTAATGCATTTTGAAATAGAAGACCAGAAGGAGGCATCCTTTGAGAAAATTGGTCAAAAGAATGAGAGGGACATGGCAAAACAGAAAAGGGAAGCTGGAGTAGTGGGAGATGCACCACACTAGATGAACGGTAACAAAACTATCTCCAAGAAATTTCCTTCGGGATTACTAAAGTATAATAAAATAAAATAATGTGCAGTGGAATGGGGTGTAACAATGGAACCGTGATCCGCAAGTGATGTTACTGATGCTGCTGATCATCTGACCTGTAGGGTAGAGATGAGGAGAAGCATTAGGCAACAATGTCAACCCTCTGCTTAGAGTGGAATAACCATTAGATAAGCCCTCAAGTTGTCCCCCAAGCACGCGTGTGACGATATATGTACAATTTATTAAGATAGTCTTGTATAATATCCCACATTTTTAATTTTACTTTATTAACAGGCATTTATCAGATAAAACTTGGGTTTGCAGAAAGTCAGAGCCAGTATCCAAATTCAGCCAGAATTGTCTGGAACTCAGCTCCAGGATCTGTGATTTTGAGCCCTCTGCACTCTGGGACCTCTAAATGCACTCCAATATCCCAACATCTACATAAAATATTTGTTTTTACTTGAAGTGGAAACAAATTACTGATGGTACTCTATTTCTGGTGATACAGAGATATTTGATAAAATATTTTGGTGGGGGATTCTTGTATAGGTCATTGTACTCACTCGTATGCTAAAAAAATGTGCCGGTACACATCAGGCACTGATTTTAAATTTTAAAAGCATCAGACAAGGTCAAGGAGTAAAAAAACTCCAATATGAGTGTGCTGCACACATTCGGAGAGATGAACAATTTAAGATGACAAAATATAAGTGAAATACTTATTTATGCATGTGAGTATACTGTAGATGTAAGCAGTACTGATTTCATGTATTTATTAGGCCATCAGTCTTAACTGTGCTGCGCTCCAGAGCCCAAATTGGCTTTGTCAAATACCCCCATTCCACCCCATATACATGGGATCGATGTTCTCGTTATCTATAGTCTGTGCTTTTCTAACATGAAGAGCCAACAAACATTTACTGCAAATTCGTTTGTTAAATGTCAGATTATGAAACTCACTTATTCTTTACTTCTGTCATTCATTATCTTATTTGTTATTCACTAAGATTGATTGTTCTTAGATCATGCCTCCCAGAATGACAAGAAGTTTGCTCATGAAGCTAAAGCCTTTGCCAAGGAGACAAACAAACTCTTGGGGTGTTTTTGACATGGTGAAGCCATATTAGAATGTTCCTTTACCTGTGCATAATTCTCTAAAATTAAAATTAACTTACCTACCTGTCTGTCCCTGTTTTGCTAATGACTAGCAAGATGTGCAAGTTCACATAAACTTCATGTCATGAACATGAATTAAACAATGGGAAGCAGGTGTCAAGACTGTCACAATTAGCATCAGGTCACCTTTGGCATTGTCATCATCTGACAAAAAACAGAAATATAGATTTTAAACATTAACTAAACTGACATCCTCGGATATTGGCTATGATGGCCAAAATTTTAAATTTAACACCACCTCTAGTTTAGAATAAAATAGTTTTGAGGTGATTAAGAACAAACCACAATAACTTGGAAAGAACACAAGACTTCGGGCCTATTGGATAGCATCACTAACCACTGTGTGGTCAGGTTTTTCCTGAACAGTGCAAGGCCAGCAAACAATGAAAAAATGATTTTCTTCTGTCAGAATAATAGTCAAAAGATATCAAAAAAGGTTTGGGCTGCCACCCATATATTGTGCCCTGGCTGCAAATGGGTAGTTTATGAGTTGTTCACAAGTCCAAAACAGAATTGATTTTAAGGTTGTAAAGATTGCAGCTTTAAAGGCCTAGACAGGAAGTGATGTCATCAGGACCAGAGGCGGAATTCATGTCATCTGGACCGAAAGTGACATCATCAATGGGCCCTGCACCAGAAGTGACATCATCAATGGTGCCGGACGGGAAGTGATGTCATTGGGACCGGAAGTAATGTCATCAGTGGGCAGTGGGAACAGGAAGTGATGTCATCAAAGGTGCTGGAATCATGGATGGTCTGCAGAGGATTGAGAAAGAAAGTCAGTGCACCTAGCCACCCCCTGGTCTGGTGTGGAACTACTATTATTCAGGCCCTTTAACTGCCTCAATCCCAATCGCACATGTGCGACACTACATAGCTGTTCTTTCTTCACATGGACTCTGCACTTCTTTAAAACAGGGGGATCATACTGCTGGCATCTTATCCGCAAAGTAGGAAAAGCACACATAAGGCAAATATCAAGATACTGATCATTCCCATTCTGATCAGCATAATGTCTTGTGCTTCATGTATTCCTTGATGTGAACTGTTTTCTTTTTTTTTTTTTTAAATGGCATTTTACATCTCATGCATGTTTGCTGGCTTACACTGCATATACTTGACTGGGAAATACCTGAATTAGTTAAAACACAAGACCAAAAAAAAATTCCTAATTTTAATTCTGAGAATGAGGAACTCTAGGATTCAAGCCCAACAGCTAAATTGGAAAGTTCAGGTTGCCTACGTGCACACAAACACGATAATAAAACCTAGAGGATTTCAGCAGCATGGTTGCAGTATCCAAACAAAGACAAGTTCACATATTACAAAAAGTAATATTTATGTAGATAATAAATTACATTGAACGTATTTTGAAAAGAAAAAAATTATAAAGACAAAGTGCTGTGATAAATATTGCAAAAACAAGTAAAATTATCAAGGAATGATTATGACTTACTGTACTTTGCCCAGCATCAAGAGGCACGTGCCCCACTACCTCTTAGTAAAGAAACACTACTGCTAGTGTTTGAGGGATGTAGTAAAAGCTGCAGCCACAAGGAGGCAAATATTTATGTCTGGATTCTTGTCTCATTATGAAAATAAAAATATCCTGGGACGAGACGAGACTTTTTAGCCTGGGATGAGACATGATTTTTTCAGACAGACGAGACATGACTTTTTCAGAGAGATACTTTCATGTCCCGCGAGACGAGACTTTGTGCCACATGATTTAAGCATGCCCAGGGCCAGAAATAAAAGACAAAGAGTAGATGACAAAGTAGGACGGCGTAAAAAATTCAAAAACGTTGGTGCAATACACATGCAGAGCAGATTAGAGATAATGAAAGTACTAAAATTCGAAGCCTCAAAAAAATGATAGTAAAGATCGCATTAGCGCCAACAAACAGAAATTACTTGGTGAAATAACAGAGTAGCAAAAACAGATTAAATATATTGTTCGGATTTAAACTTTAAGTCAGAAAATTGCAGATCATCTAATTTGTTTTGCCATCAGGGAAAAGTAGTGTTTCTTCCCAATAAAGTGGCGTATCCGCGAGAATTAAAAGATTTGTTGTTTGTTGAAAGTGAAATCCACATACGGGAGTGGTAGAGACACAAAGTGGCTGGCGTGTGAAGCGAGCAGGGGGTGACGCCGCTTAGTCTT
This sequence comes from Polypterus senegalus, assembly GCF_016835505.1. Lineage (NCBI taxonomy): Eukaryota > Metazoa > Chordata > Cladistia > Polypteriformes > Polypteridae > Polypterus > Polypterus senegalus. The sequence goes on from NC_053167.1 coordinate 40,673,661, forward strand.
AGAAACTCTGTAGATGTTTGTAATGAGTAATTTAACTTCAATGTTTGGTAGCTTTAGCTAGGACAATGAAGAGAGTGATGATACCCTCTTGGAAAAAAGAGTTTCCACACTAGTACTAACACCTCAGGTTTTAATTCTTTATGGAGCACATTATGAATATGACAGAAGACTGATTTTAAAATACATCAAAAACATTTCTAAATGGTTATCAATGTACTGTATTACCAATATGTGTGCAGTCACCACTTTTTGCTAGGAGAAATTCAAATTAGATTCATAGAAAAGGAAGCCACATGGTGTATTGTAAAAAGAAGTTTCAGTTTTACACAGATGTCTACCATATAAGTAGATTTTTTTTTAATTTGTGCAACTTCTGCTTTAGTCAGGTCAAGTCACATACAAAAGTGGACTGACTACAAGACATCTAAAGATGAAGCACTTGCAGCAAAGAGAGGAACGCTCACATAGAATAAAGACAAAATTCACACTAGAGAATGGCAAGTTACAAAGATGGGTTAAAGTGCTAGATTAACAATGAGATAAAAGTAAAAAGTAACACTTTACAATAAGGGCTGCCACAGTGCATCAGTTATTTTTTAACAAATGGTTTTTTTTTTTTTTTTTCTAATAGGACTTACAATGCACAAATGATTACACCTTAACACAGGCATTGCATGGCTTATATAATGATATTCAATTTTTCAGTCATCTATTTAGTGAAGCATGTAATGATTTTAGCAATTTTTATTTTTTTCTGTGTAACGTTGCAAATGTTCTTCTGGTCTCTCTGTACACCCAGTACAAAGTCAATGAGACTCAATTATCAAAAATGTTGAAGCAATGACACAAATAGTAAAAGAAAGGAATAAGCACATGGAATTGAGAAGCACAAAATTCTCTTTCTATTAACTATGACTATTTACTCACCCCAACCCTCCTCTCAGATAAACTATAGCCTGAAGTGGTTTTCATTTTCAGTTTGACGAGGGTGAATTTCAGGATCAAGATTTGCTCTTCTTTACTACAAAGTCTCCAGGTTATAACAACTACTGAGCCAAAGGTAGCCCATTCCCATAAACAAACTGCTGAACTCCACTCCTTCCTCGTCAGAGACTATGTGTTGCCCTCGATTGCCAGGTCATCAGCCTGTTCCCACAGAGTCCTCCGTAAAAGTGACAGCCATCTCCAGCTGGAGTGCGTGAGCTGCTATCTGTTGTATTATCTTGTGGTCCTCTTTTGCATTCCCTTCATGGCATTTCTCTTTCCTTTCATGTAAAATGTTGAGCACTGCTACCATCTGCTGGGTTGCTGATTTCACCTTGGTTTGATTCCTAGATGCCGCTCTCTCTTTTGCATCGGCCTCCAGAAGTATCACCTCAGTGGGACTATGCATGCTATGGTCTTTCACTAATGGTTTCTTCTTTCCCAGTGTGGGTCTCGGTCTCCTTTCCTGCAGGACATTACTGCGCCTTTTGCAATAGTGGTGGAGTCCATTGATCCTTGTACGCTCCTAACAAATAGCCATCTTTTGACAAGGATACAGAAATGAAAGTAAAGACAAGCAGGGCAAAAGGAACAAACGGAAAGAGGTCAGCTACTATTAAAAACAGTGTTTTTTCACTATGCATTGCTGCATAAAACTGTCTGCAGAAAAACAGAAGCTTGCATAAACTAGATGATCATACAGAGACCTGTGAATTGGGCAGCCACATTATAAATGCAATTACAGTGAGACTGCATTTTATATCCGGCAATAATGAATGATGAGATGTGTACTCTCTATAACCAATACTTCCCTTTAATAAATGACAGTTCAATTTGCAGTATTAATGTTTGTTGCCGTGCTCTTTTCTTTCTTCATGTTTGCTAGAATTAATGATTTTTCTCAAAGCTTCAAAGCAAGTTTTGTGTTCATGTATCCTCTAAGCTGGTCAGGAGCTTTGCTTAAAATGTATGAAAAAAAGATTTGTACTGTATAGAAAAATGCAGTAGCAGTAATGAAGGAAGGGGGATTAAACAATGTGATTAATAGAATAATCTGATGATTGGAAAATACCAAAGCAATACATTAAGGCAAATTTTAAATGCTATGTATTCTGTTATAATTGATTTTCTTAGTAGCCAGCAAACATCTGCTGAGCTGAAATTGAAGTTTATATTTACAGTTAATTAAATCATTTAATAGTCATACAATTTAAATTCATACTGCATCTTCAATTAATTTATTACAAACTCTAGTCATAATCGTGACAAATGCAACCAGTCTTAGCTAATGAGTTGGAAACGGTAGGTGCCACAAATAAATAAAAGAAATGTTTCAAAAGTGCCAATAATATCCTTACAATCTAACTATAGCAAAGAGACATACTGTACATTATAGTATGTATAATTCAGTTTAATCCATTTTCTGCCATATATGAAAGATGCTTTCACTGTCCAGTGTGAATTTGTTTTATGATTTAAAAGTGTAAACCGCTTTCATTACCTTTAACTATTGGTATTTTTCAAATATAAATCTCAACATTAGGGGGCAGAGCTGGTTAAGAGATGATGAGAATCACACAGAAGCTAATATTTTTGTCCGAAAATCGTAATAAAGTAAGAAAAACAATCTACCTTAAAAATTGTTCAGTTGTTGCACATTACTCCTTTAAAAATTATTAAATCATGACAAAGATTGCAAAATATTAGACTCTGAAAACTGTGCAAAATATTAGCTATTAAAATATATCTAATCAGGTTGATAATATTCACTTATTGTTGTTGTTTAATTTTCATATGGAGAAAACTGAATGTTTTCAATAAAGTATAAAAAAAATATCAATTTTCAAAGTGTGGATTACTATGGGTGTTGCTCCATAATACTTGGAGACATGAATCCAAATACAGGAGTACTTACCAGTACTGCCTGGCATCTTCACCCATCGCTAGTAATAAAGGTCTCCTTAAATGAATATTGTTGCCTTTTTTTAAGGTATTAATACTAATATTAAAAAATGCTCATGACTTATATAGGACTACAATGTGACCCTGAATTGTGTCTGGCGGTCAATATCCATTCAAAGCATTATTAACGTTTTTATTAATTTTACTTCTATGATAGATTTTTTTTTATTACTGTTAGTAATTTAAACACTTCTTTAATTAAGTATTCTGTTCTTCTACTTGGAAAGGTTTCCTTCATCACCTTCAAAAAACTTGCCAAAGGACTAAGTTTGCATATGCTTGTGGAAGAAAATAAGCCACAATATTTTAATTTAACAAAAGGAGGTCTTTAATAGCACTAATGCTGATCCAAAACGCTAAGTTCTGAATGCCATCGTTAAAGCAGTTTGCACTTTTATAGCTAAAACGTCTTCCTCCCAACTCTTGCCATTCCTTCAATCAATGTGAGCCTGCTTACTTCATACCAACAAGAGTTAAGTCATGTCTAGTGACCCTTAGTTAGCAAACATTTATCAGTTTTATTGCTTAGAGAAATCATTAATTGTCGTATCAGTAACTGTCTGGACTCTAAGTTATTCCTTTAACAAGAACAAACCATTGCCTTCACATAACTGTAATGTTTGCCTGTGGACATATTTTAAAAGTATGTTATACTTAATAAGTACCTAAACAAATGCAGATTTGGCCAACACTTAAAAAAATAACTAGTATGAAACTATTTAACATACAGTATATAAAACCCAGTTCATGACTTATTGTTAAGCAACTACATATATTTTCATCGTGATAGAATTTAAAGTTAACAGAGCAGAATACAAACCCTGAAGAGACACATACAAATGGAGCTTATATTCTTCCACAAGCTGCATTTATACAGTATATTTGCTAAAGATTTCCTCTGTGTATTAATTTGCCACTTGCATGTAGGAGATATAATGCTTCATTGGCAGCTGTTTACTAAAATATGCATAAAAAAATGAAAGGTGCAGACTCTCAGCAAGAAAATGCTTTATCCTTTCAATGTTTTTTTCATTCTAAAATAGCTATTAACATAAAACCTTGTGGAATGTTTTTTTTTCTCATAGAAAAGGGAAAACTAAAGACAGCTCAAAAAAATAAAATTTTTCACGAACCTTCAGAATTGTTGTTGTGACTATCAAAAGGCCTGTGAAACAAATGTTAAAAAAATAGATTTTTCAATGACATTACCATTTGATTTTATAGCTGCCAATTCTTTTTGTGTTTGCTGTTTGCAAATGAAACATACTGCCAAGTTAACCAGATTATTACAAAACAAAACTGATGTAGATTGGTCTCTGACTAAATTCAATTATAAAGTTGGAAATGCAAAAATTAAAAACTTGATAGAGCACTTATTTAAAATATCTACTTTAATATTGTGAAAGAAAAATTAACTTCTTGCAAGGTAATTAGGGTTAATAACTGACAACGCCGTTTTGCTATAACGGCAGGTTATTTATACAGGCATCTGTCATAAAGACAGGGTGCAGTAAGCTGACAAAAGACAACCTCCAGTTTCTTTAGGAATGCATCTATTTGACACGGTAAAGGCGACCTTTCCTTCTTTAGGGTCTATCTGACAAGTAAAAAAAAAAAATAAGAACAGATGGCTGATTAGCGTAATGAAATAAAATACTTAAGTAAACAATATTATGCATTTTGTTTAAGTAAGGGGAAGGAGGAGGAAGAAGAAATTATAAAAGCCAATTGAAAAATGGAACTTTGCTCTTCTGCCTTGCAGTGTAGAATCCATGTACTCATCTGTGACTGAATGAAAATCTAATTGATTGAACTATTCCTGTCTTCCTCAGGAGGTTTCTTCCACAATATCTACTAAATATCTACTTTACTATGCCTAAACAGAAACAATAAAACCTGTCTGGCTGACTACTTTGATATCATATAATTAGGTGGATTCAGTAAATGGATAGATAATACAAGGATTTCCAGCTGACAAATACCAAGCCTAATATACAAAATATCCTCCATTTTCATGGATTGTATACACATTTTGTTAGAATTAGAAACATGAAGTCTTTGTAAGTAGATAATTGATGCCACAAACAATTTGCTGATGTGACCTGAATTTTAATTTCTCTGAAATTATTTAACTAAAGTCAGCATGAATTTCTTTATCTGTTTGTAGGTGAACCAACATTTAAGATGGTTAGGGATTCATAATAGCTGTACATACCCCAAAAACAAAATTTGTAAATCATTCACAGGTTAAAGATGCAGAAACTAAGTTTTATAATTGAATAATTATCAAAATAAACTCAAACATTGAACCAGTCTTGAACTGCTAGACCAAATTGAAAAGTGATCATTTTCCAAAAAGTACAAAAATGAATTTAAATGTGAGAGTTGATTGGTGTTTACAGGAAAACAATCCAGAAATAAGACACAGATATAAATCTGCTTAACTGCTCCTATATAAAAACAAGCAACGACGTACAGCACCATAATGTGCAGTGAATACACTTGACTTGAGCATTTCTAGTTTTCATACTATTTCTCTGTACATTTAGCATTCGTTTGCTGAGAGGTTGATGCGCTTGCTGCTTTCTGAGCAGCTCTTCTTTTCTGCACCCTAGCGGCCCTCTTCTTCTTTTCTTTCGTCGCCATATTTTCAAATTAAAACTGATTAAGTCAGTGTTTGTGTTGTAATTACTTAGCACGTTTTTCTTCATTGTTCACTTAAGATGGCACTTAAGTCTTCAATCTGCCTCAAGAATGATTTAAAATATGAAGAGGTAGGGAAAGTGACGGCGATGGTGGTAAGGATGAGAATGGCACCCATACGCATGCACCGCACAGCCACCCTGCTGGCCGCTTCCGGGAGTTGATTATACAAATAAAATAAAATAACAATAAGAAGAGAAATAACCTTGGAGGTCAATCATCAACCCGAAAGCGGATAGTAGACGTCACGTAGTATATGTATACCAAATTTCAGGTCAATAGTTTGTGAGCAACAGGTGATTTCAGATCCTGGACAGACAAACAGACAGCCACGGTAGTGTATTATATAAGAAGATACTGCCTGTAGATGCTCTACTAATGAAAAAAGTTGTAAAATATCAGCCCCATCCTTGCAAATCATCCAAGGTAAAGGATGAACCAACAGTTGCTTACTGTTTAAATTAATTCTGCATAATTCAAAGTAGGTAGCTTACTGTAGTCATAATGAAATTTTGGGTACAATTACAGTACATGTTCATTTGACCAAACACCAATTTAGTTTGTTCATCCACGACTGCTCTGATTTTATTCCTACTATGCAAACATCAAAAAATCATCTGAATCTGATGTTTTAATGGTAAATGGCCTGTATTTGATATAGCGCCTAACTAGAGTTCAAGAACCCCCCTAGGCGCTTTACAACACAACAGTCATTCACCCATTCACACACACATTCATACGCTGGTGATGATAAGCTACTATGTAGCCACAGCTGCCCTGGGGCACACTGACAGAAGTGAGGCTGCCGAACACTGGCGCCACCAATCCTTCCGACCACCACCAGAAGAAATTAAATCAATAAACAATATAATTATGATTCTCAGAGTGACATTGATGTCAGACTGTAACAAAGTGTATTTTTCTGCATGTTACTGTTCATGTAACATACTGATTAAAGCCATCAGTTTATGTCTAAAACAAACAGCAATGAGTAAAATGTGATGGATAACATCGGCTGCCTCACTGCTGGGAGAAAGCATGTTAAGTTTCTTTTTTTGATGGCTGGCTCTCTTCAGGCAAAAGTTGGAGTATGCTGTATTAATAATACTACCATGTATAAAACAATCTACTGACATTGCTGAGAAGATTAGAAATGATTATATTTGCAGTGGCATCCAAAAATTAGAGTCCTTAATAGCAAGAAAATAATGCACTATTTTGTGTTGATGCTGGTTTACATGGAACTTTACCTGCAGGATTAGCATAACCACCCGTTTAAAAATGTGTTCGTTTTCATGTACAGACCATTTCTAAGGTCTACCCAAGATAAATGTTGCATGCAAATATACGTGTAAACAGTCAGATATATGATTAATCCGTTTAACTATATTAGATATATAGTTATATGGATTTAAGAACTTTATGAGTAAAGAACAAATCAGCAAGTCATACAGTACATATTATTTAAATCAGATCCATTCATTTTCTAACCTACTTGTCCACTTTCTTTGGCTTGTAGAAGCTGCTGGCCATCCTAGGCAGCATTGGACATAAGGCAGGAACCAGACCTGGATGGTTTCCCAGTCAGAGAAAATTCAGAATGGTCTTTTCAGACCTGCAGTATAAATCTAGCTTAACAAATTAAAAAATATCAAAGCATGATAAATGCAAGACACTGAACTAAAATGTACTTCAGCAAACCTCTTTTATGTAGTAACCTACCAAGATGCTGAGCCTCTAATCTGAGAGGAGGGGTTCCACTCAATCTTAGTGAGACATAGAAAGATCAGACGACCAAGGAAGATAAGGTCCCAAATAAATGATTTGTCGGGGCTGACATCATAGGGCTGCGGTGGGTTGGCACCCTGCCCAGGATTGGTTCCTGCCTTGTGCCCTGTGTTGGCTGGGATTGGCTCCAGCAGACCCCCGTGACCCTGTATTTGGATTCAGCAGGTTAGAAAATGGATGGATGGATGGACATCATAGGGTGTAAGTTCCAGTATTTATACTCAGTACCTCGGAGCATGTAGCTTAGGACATGCTACATAATGGGGGTATACATTAAGGGGAAGGGTAAGCAAATGTAAATGGGAAACACACAAGTACAACTGTAAACAATGTCTCTTACTTGCCAAGTGAATGCCAGTCATATACAAACAGAAACGGAAAGCTTTGCAGCCCTTCTGGTAATAAAAAAAAGGTTGTACTTGAAAGCAATAAATCCATTATTCAGATTAAGTTATATATTTCTCAGAAAGTCCTATATCAGGAGTATCCCAAACAAGGTGGGAACCAACCCTGGATGGGGCACCAGTAATACCACAGGAAACACTCATATTGGGACCATTTAAAGTTGTTTAATTAACCTAAATAATCAAAGCCATACATTTACATTCATTTTATTGACAAACACTTTTATCCATAGCAACTTACAACATAAAGATTTTCTTTCCTTCAAATTCAAACATAAGCCTTCGTTTGTTATTTTTTATTTTCTTTTTGTTTATTGTCTAACACTGAAGAGTGAAGTTTTGCCTTCTTTTTCCTATGTATTCCTTTTATAAAGAATATTTTAAATAAATCCATCCCTTTTATTATGATGTTAAGCATCATGTTTCAAACAGCATTACTCCCTGGCTGGTGTTCAAAGTCATCTTTGTTGTTTGTGTTTTTTTCCATTTTTGTGTAATTTATTTATGTTAATGTTTATTTGGTTTATTAGGTGCTTTATTCTAGTGTATGACTATAAAATGCCTTGGTTATGTCCCATGTGCTCTGTGGGTGGTCTCCCAAGAGTTGGGGCCACCTGCCAATCACTGCCAGCATCTGCCCTCCACCCTATAAATCTGGTGGGTCTTCCATAGTTCCTGCCAGTTCATTTTGAATGTGCAAGGAATTTGGGTAACAATTTACATTAAGTGTCCATCAAAATATCATCGAAAACATATACAGTTATCACTGCAATTCTCCATTACAATTGCCCAGACCATGGAACATCTGTTACATAGTTGTAGTTACATACTCTGATGTTTTTATTACATTTTGAAAGTACAGATACAATGCAACTATGTAAGTACACCTGTCTTTAGATCAGTGATAAATTTTTACATTGTAATTATATAAACTGTGGAATAGCAATGACAACTGAGTAATTAATTATAACTTTACTTTGTATTACACAGTAAGTACGGAGTAATAACTCATAGTTACACTGTATTTATACAGGTAATTACATAGTAGTTACAGTGTAATTATGGGCACTTAATGTAAAGTGTTACCGGAAGGGGTTGGTGAGTTCTGTGCTTCTAGTGACGTATTGGAATATTCTGACTTCACCTTGGGATTCTGTAGTCAGGCAACTCTTTTTCTGTTGCACATAGCTTCTTATGCTACAGCTAGAGCATTTTTGTTAAGAATACATTTTTTATTTTACAAGAATTCTTAAAGGTCCCTTTTTGTTTCTATTCAGGGTTTTCATGGTAAATCCCCCTTGTGGATAATTTACGAAGTTTTTACAAGATTTATGTGCTTATGTGCTACTGGGACTCTCAGCTCATGACAGTAAAAGTGCAGACTCAATTTCTGTAAATGTTTTGCATTTTTATTTTCATTTTGATTATCTTCTTTTTTATTCAAGATTCTAGTGTTGTTACTGTAACTGCCTCTTTGTGCTTTCATTTTGATCATGGACATCACCATTTTGTGTATTTGTGAATAGCCACAACCATAACATTCTAAGCAACACAACTTGTTTACTACCATGTGGCATCTGAAATTGAAACGCAAGGTACTTCAGATGTTGCCGCACTATTCCTGCATGGGTCTATCAAAATGTTCTTTGTGATTTGTTAACAAGATGAGTGCTAGGATTTTACATGTGTTTTGACTTTGATTTCTAGTTTGCTTATTGGCTTTGGTATTAATAGCTTTGGCGTCTCTCTGGCTTGACACCTGTTCATTTCTGACTTTGTTATATTGCTCATCTCCTTATCCTTGTCATGTTGTTTGCCTCAGGGTATGACAAATTTCTTGGCAAAACACCTTCCTGTTTTCACAAAACAAAAAAAAAGCATCACCACGAATGCCATTTCTGCCACATATTGTTTTATTAAGTGGTACATGTCATGTTACAAGAAAGGCAGTGACCTGGTCAAAGTAATTGTGATTGTTGTAATGATTTAGATCTCTTCTTCAAGGAAATAAGCCAATACAGTTTATTGTAGTGAATGGCAGGGATTATTTTTAAAAAGGACTAGGGGGGTTTGGGGATTTGGATGTACAATTTAAACAGATTTAAATTTTCATGTGAAGTGTTAAATCTGCATGCATGCGACGTATAACTGCCCGTGATTGAATTTCATTTCTTTCTCTCTATTAAATAATCAACTTTTTCAAATGTTTGCCTCTGAGATTTGTTAATTATCTTTGCAAAAGCTATTCTAGCGGGAAACTGTTAATGTTTTAATATGAATGGCATATCAAGATCTCCTTTTTTGTCTAATGTTATCTACGGAAGATGTACTACATTACCTTTCTTGGATACATCCTTCTTTCAACAGTAATTCGGGCGGTGGAACACCTTATGATGTTAACGGCTGTAGATATTCTTTGTGATATTGGAAGTTGTTGTTTTCATCTTCTGCATGATCACCGCCAACTGTTTTAGCATAGTCTATTGATACGCATTTAACAAATTTGCCATGTTACCAATCAACATTTTTGGCATAAAATCATTTAACTTCATCATTTTTCGGTGCTAGGATTGCCCATGTACTGATTTTTTCAGTTGATAACCCTTCGTGATAAAATTCTTCAGTAAGTTTTGGACATAATATGTCTTCTTTAATTGGGAACTTAAAGTGAGGAAAACATTAAAATTTATAAGAGCTGAGAGAGCAGGAAGTGGGTCTGACAAAAGCATTCACAAGACTGAGAGGTGAGAGTACCGAGGTACTTGTTTGAAAATGGTAGCTAGGAGGGCATGACTTTTAAAAATATCATGGCAATATTCTCATATTGCGGGACTTGAAAAAAATGTTTTCCAAAAAGTCTAGTCACGTCGAAAGATTTTTTTATATAATACAGAGAAAAGACATCGAGAAAGGCACTTGGGTCAACACACAATAGTGACAGGAACAAAAGATGATCTAGCAGACTTAACTCTGTGGCCACTAAATGGGCAGAGCTTTGAGACCTGAAATTTTACTTAAATACTAGAACAGGGACTGATTTAGTGTTCATTACTGTTGTGCTCTTTTTATTTTCTGCTTTTTAGTTAATTCTCTAAACATTACTAATCTTATTGATTTGGTATTCAATGCTTATTTAAGCATTTTGTTTTATAAACGTGTATTTTCTACATTGCTTATTTAGTTTTATCTTTATGATGTCATTGTGCCATTATTTTGAGATGCAAGTTCAGGTCACGTAAGATTTTATGACTACTATTTAAAAGATTGACATGGCATGCAGAACATCATAGCTTCCCTTTATTTTGGTTAGAGCTTTCGCTTGGTATGAGCTCGGCTTTACCCTTTAGACACTATGATTTATCCATTGCCTTCTAGCTCAGTCTACTTGTTAGATTGATCTTTAGTTATTGACCTTTTGCCAGCAATTAGACAACAAAAAACAATCTACCTCTTTTTATCTACTAATCCAACGTGTCTCTTCTAATCTAACGTGTGGCTGGTTGTCAGGCTGTTCATTTCAATTACTCTGATTTCCATGATGTCACATACTGCAATGTGATAAATACAGTGTACCAAATACCAAAAACTGTTGCACAAAGTAGCATCACAACACCAGCCAAAGAGACCTGTGGAGTCAGTAATATTATTCATGAATGACACGCAACAATAAAAATGTAGACAAGAGAATGGCCATTTATTCATAACCATTATTAAGTATCCCTGAGAAAACTGACAAAAATAGCTTTAAGTGCTTGTCATTGCTGTGTAATCCCACTGGAAATAGAAAGCAAACAGGAAGGTAGACAGAAACCAAAGGAAAACCCCAAAAAAGATTAGAAAATGGCAGGTGAAATAAAAAAAAACATGTCTATACACTGTCACAAAGCTGAGACATACTCAAAGAAGGTTTGGGGCAGCCACCCGTATATTCTGGTATCCTGGCTGCAAAGTCGTTTTTTATCACAATCAACAGCACTGATGTGCATACAAACGAGTCCAAGACAAGACTGAGGGTAAGGGGAAAAAGGGCAGGCTTTTAAAGGGGAAGGCAGGAAGTGAGGTCATGCGAATCGGGCACGTGTTCGTCACTCATTGGATCAGGCCCGGACGTGACATCAGGGGGGCCGGCGCTGGTTAGTTCTGTCTCCATTGGTTCGGTCCCGGAAGTGATGTCACGAGAGCCAGGTGGAGTCTCCCAGGGATGGTCTACAGGGAAGTGAGAAAAAGAGTCAGTGCACTCTGCCACAGCCCGGCCTGTCTCAGAACTGCCGTCACTCAAGCCCTTTAGCCGCCTCCCATGCGCACGTGTGTGACAACACCAAGAGATTAGCTTCCCAGAAGTGAATATGTGTTTCCTAGTTTCCATTGTAAATTCAGGTCCAGTTTTTCTATGCAAGTGAAGATAAAGACAGCAAGGTCGGGGACATTAATGAATTTTATTGAGATGAATGGTAAATACTAATTCACTTCCTTCTAATTGGAATTTGGATGACATTCAAATGAAGGGAAATTGATTTGGGATATCAAGGAACAGAACTGAATTAAAATAAATTCCACAAAATTCCACTTTCTAAAATAATTTGACTTGATTTGCTAAATAGTCACATACATTTCAAGCATATAAAAGAAATACAAGAGTAATGTATGTTTTATACATTATGCATGTTAATTTCACAAATCACTGTTATAAATAAAAAGTAAAATTAGAAGTTTGATTCTTCACATTAATGTGCCTAACAACATTTTCCTGAGCGGAGTCCATGCTTTCTTCATACTATCCAGCTTGTGGTCCGTGATGCACTAGAATAAGCTGGTCCTTTGAAATGTGTGATGGTAAAAGTACAGAGGCGCACAACATTTTTTCACAAAACAAAAAGAGCAGTGGAAATTTTTGAATCTCATGTAAAGCACCCACCTGACAATGCAACAAGATGGAACAGCTAATTGAAAATGATGAGGAAATTCCTTATGATATATTCACATGTTTTGTCAGAGCTGCAAGTCCCTGTTCAGTTTACAGTACATGAAATAAAGCGAATCTAGCAACTCTGTGAAACCCTGTAACCTTTTGAGGAAGCAACAGATAGATATCAGACTGATAAAGTCGTAACTGCATTTTAAGTTATTTCATGTGTCAGGGATCTTTGCCATACTGCAGCAACAATGAAACCAAGTAAAATGGTCAACAACCATACATTCCTCAATGAAAAACGTCTGGCTCAGTTTGAAAATATGGAGTGGTTTCACTTGGCTGCAACCCTGGACTAGTGCATGGGTGGAGAAAGACAAAAAAATCAAAGACATTTTAATAAAGAAGGTCCTTTCATTCTCTTCAACAAAACTAGAAACTACAAAGGATTACTCTTCATCCTGAAAGAAATAGAACAAAATATTTTACATTTATGGCCACCCAAGTCCCATCCACATCTACAGAGTTAGATCAGGGGAGGTATTAAGTCACCTAAGCCATACTTTACATTTCCTCATTGATTCTCTCCTGTACTGGAAGGACAACCAGAACTGGTTCCCTTATTTAGCTCAAGTTGCATGTCAGCACCTCACTATTTCTGCCTCAACTGCTCTTGTGGAACGTCTTTTCAGTATTGCTGGCAAGATATATGACCTGAGAGATGCAATGTTATTGCTGTCAAATTTCAGGAAATGATGATTATTCAATGGAATTTGGCAGACTTTCACTGCATTAAACTCCACTTCCTGAAACTCCAATTCAATTTCAATTTAGTTCCGTGTAGTTGGTGTTGCATTCCAATTCCATTTCCCTTTCCTTGATTGAACTGGAATTGTTGAGTTCATTCCTGAATTGACCCCAACCCTGAAAGAGATTTCAAAACTGAATAAAGATTGTGAATGCTAGGTGGCACTGTTGCCTCTTTAAAACCAACAGACAGACCCTCGGGGCACAGGGTAAAAACACTCAGAAGTATTTTAAATAAATAAACAATAAACACAAGTAAATCAACAATAATAATCACAATTCTCTCTCTTCCACACCTCCCAGCAAGCATTTTCCACATCCTCCCGACTCTGGCTCTGGTATTCCGAAGTCCATTAAATAGTCCTTGACCCGGAAGTGCTTCTGTTCTTCTGTCCATGTGACCTGCCAGCACTCCGACTTCTCAGACGGAGAACTTAAGTTCTTTAATCAGCCCGGAAGTACTTCGGGGCTTCTGTCCTTCTGATCCATTTAAACTTTCGGGCTAGGTGAGAATTTATTCTCCCACCGTCTTCCCACAGCGTCCCCTGGTGGCACCAGTGGTATCCAGCAGGGCTGTGTTGCTGGCCTCCTTGTCCCATAATGCTCTGTGGGAATCCGGGGTACTGCTGCAGTCCAGGGGAGCTGCCATCTAGTGTCTTGGGAGAGGCAGTGTCCTCGAACAACTGCCTTCCCTCATCCTTCCATTCTATGGGCGTCCTTGCAAAGGTATACAAAAGAATCTTGTGCAAACCAATATGTAGACAATGGAAGAGTCTGTGGAAGGGCAAATGCATCCATACTGCAGTAGTCAGTCCTGGATCACACTACTGGACTTATCCATCAATCCCCAAACAACAATTATCTCTTTAAATATAGTATTTTACATGAAAGACAATGTATGATATTTAATTCCATGATTCTTCTGACTCAATTTATAAGCACACCTGAAAATACTGCATGGCTTTTTTTCCTAACTGGGTCTGTAAATTTTGTAAAATTATCAAGCAGAAGTTTAAATAACCTTTTTGATTGCCATTTAAGAAAGACAGATGGATTAAACCACCTGCTTTGACAGCTGTTAATAAATTCACCATGGCAATGATATAAAATACTGTAGGTTTCAGTAAAAAAAATTAAAATGAGCCAGTTTAATATTGGGGATGTTTTTTGTTTGGAATCTGAGGGCATGGCACGCTAATGAATTACATAGAAAACTATTAATTTAAATTCTCTACCGTATTCAGTGCACTTTAATTGGTTATTTAGTTTGTTACTACTCATAAAATATACATGCAGTAACATATTTCCATGAACACATTTTGTACTAAATATACAGTGTGTATAGATGTATGTTAAACATACTTAAGAAAAATATTTTGAAGAGATTTGGAATAATAATTTGTTATTGCCATTTTTATTTCTACTGTTCTATGTAGTTAATTTCTTATGTTTAATTTGCATGACTAGAGTATTTAAGTATTTCTTAAGAAAAAAGTGTTTACAGTAGGTATTTAAAGTGGTGTTTTATTATAATAAATATATAAATAATCAACACAACATTGCAGCTTTCACTGGCTTTTATTTCAACCTATGAATTAGCTGCCTTTAATGTTAATGTTAGAGAATTTATGAGTGGGTTTTACAGGTGGGCGTAATTCAGTGGCTTGGCACTTTCAGAAAAGAATGTTGTGCATCATGATTTTGTTATTTATTTTTAAGCTTACATGTTACAATGTAAGATCAGGCCTTGTATATTAATAGTGACATCTTTTTGATTGATTTCATTAGTCAATATTAATTACTGTAAATCACTTAACACCTTGTGCCTAATATATTCAAACAGAAAACTTCCAATGATACAAAATATTTTGAGCTTTAGCTAAACATAATTTAAATGCAAGTCGTCTTTAGTTGGACGATGATCCCCATCTTAGTGAGGACATGTGGCTTCGTCTGGAAAGCCTCAGAGAAAGAGTGTGTTATAGGCTACCCAAAGCAGGCGGTAGTTTCAATGCAATTCAATCTTTTTTAGTAATATTAAAAAGTCAAGTTTACAGGGGGCTGTTATATTCACGGGGGACTTTAACTATCTGAATATTAACTGGGATAACTTTGCAAATAGCGTTTGAGAGTTTTTAGAAGTAATCATTGACAAAGTAACACAGTATGCTAAAGCACATTATGTTAACAAAGTGCATTTAACACAGCACTCCTCTCAGGACTTCCCAAAAAAGACATAAATTGTTTGCAACGAGTGCAGAATGCAGCTGCTAGAATCCTAACTAGGAAAAGAAAATACGAGGACATTTCTCCAGTTTTGATGTCACTACACTGGTTACCTGTGTCATTCAGAATTGACTTTAAAATACTGCTTATGGTTTACAAAGCCTTAAATAATCTCGCTCCATCTTATATATCGGAGTGTCTGACACCATATATACCAAATTGTAACCTTAGATCCCAAATGAGTGTCTGCTTAGAATTCCAAGAGCAAACCTTCAAAGAAGTGGTGAGGCGGCCTTCTGCTGTTATGCATCTAAAATCTGGAATAGCCTGCCAATAGGAATTCGCCAGGTTGATATGGTGGAGCACTTTAAAAAACTGCTGAAAACACATTACTTTAACATCCATCCATCCATTTTCTAACCCGCTGAATCCGAACACAGGGTCACGGGTACTTTAACATGGCTTTCTGATAGCTTCACCTTCATTTAATCCTGATACTCTGTACATCCAATTCATTATAATAACTATTCATGGTGGCTTTAAAATTCGTGTTGACCCCCTACTCTCTCTTCTGTTTCTTTTCCTGGCTTTCTGTAGTGGCGATCTGCGCCATCACCACCTAATCAAAGCACCGTGATGTCCTACATTGATGGATTAAAAGCCAGAAGTCTACATGACCACCATCATCAAGTTCTTCCAAGAGAACCCTAAATACAAAGAGGACTGTTTCATTTATGTTAGGTAGAATGCCCAGAGGGGACTGGGCGGTCCCGTGGCCTGGAACCCCTGCAGCTTTTATTTTTCTCTTTCCAGCCATCTGGAGTTTTTTTTGCTTTTTCTGTCCTCCCTGGCCATCGGACTTTACACTTATTCTATATTAATTAGTGTTGTCTTATTCTAATTCTTACTTTGTCTTTTATTTTCTCTTTTCTTCATCATGTAAAGCACTTTGAGCTACATTATTTGAATGAAAATGTGCTATATAAATAAATGTTGTTGTTGTACTAATGCGGAGTGAAGCCTGTCTAGATTTAGCGTTTTGCAATAATCAGGATAGAATTGAGAGCATAGCAGTGATTGAACCACTAGTGTCAAGTGACCATAATATGATGCAGGTCTCAGTGTTTTGTAACAGTGCAGATGCAGAGACTAATACTATTAAGTTTGAATTTGGTAGGGCAAATTTTGAGCAAATGCCGCATTGTCTAAGAAGGATAGATTGGGATAAGCTTTTAAGTGTGGAGACAGTTTAGAATCAGTGGAACAGGTTTAAAAACTAAAAGATTGCATAAAAATGTGAGGCAACTAAAGCATTTTTAACACAGGGGCTCAAATGTAATTGGAGAAATTAAATAACTTGAAATAAAATGTTCATTTCTAATACTTGGTTGAAAACCCTTTGCTGGCAATGACAGCCTGAAGTCTTGAACTCGTGGACATCACCAGATGCTGGGTTTCCTCCTTTTAGTGCTCTGCCAGGCCTTTACTGCAGCGGCTTTCAGTTGCTGTTTGTTTGTGGGCCTTTCTGTCTGAAGTTTAGTCTTCAACAAGTGAAATGCATGCTCAATTGGGTTAAGATCAGGTGACTGACTTGGCCATACACAAATTTTCCATTTCTTTGCTTTAATAAACTCCTGGGTTGCTTTGGTTGTATGTTTTGGATCATTGTCCATCTGTATCATGAAACACCGCCCAATCAATTTGACTGCATTTAGCTGGATTTGAGCAGACAGTATGTCTCTGAACACCTCAGAATTCATTCTTCTGTCCTGTGTCATCATCAATAAACACTACTGTCCCAGTGCCACTGGCAGCCATGCACGCCCAAGCTATCACACTGCCTCCACCGTGTTTTACAGATGATGTGGTATGCTTTGGATAATGAGCTGTTCCACGTCTTCTCCATACTTTTTTCTTGCCATCATTCTGGTAGAGGTTGATCTTGGTTTCATCTGTCCAAAGAATGTTTTTCCAGAACTGTGCTGGCATTTTTAGATGTTCTTTAGCAAAGTCCAATCTAGCCTTTCTATTCTTGAGGCTTATGAGTGGCTTGCACCTTGCAGTGCACCCTCTGTATTTACTTTCATGCAGTCTTCTCTTTATGGTATACTTGGTATTGATACACCTACCCCTGTTGTTCACTTGGTTGGCTGTTGTGAAGGGGTTTCTTTTCACCTAGGAAATGATTCTGCAATCATCCACCACTGTTGTCTTCCGTGGATGTCCAGGTATTTTTGCGTTGCTTAGTTCACCAGTGCTTGCTTTCTTTCTCAGGATGTACCAAACTGTAGATTTTGCCACTAGTAATATTCATGTGTTCTCCTCTAGAGATATTTATAGAATAGTAGTCTGATCTTTTGTTTAATAACAATTGCTCTGCTTAGAAATAACATGCTGAATGATACTAAATATCCAGTGAATCTCAAGAAATGTAAAATAAACATTTTTAGTTCTGTGGTAATTACTATTAATAACACACATCCACAGAGACAAACACAAATTAAGAACAGTTTAAGAACAGCAAAATGTTTTATGTTCTGTATACAATTATCAGTTTATTTAATCCAGTGTCATGCATGATAGCTGGGGAACAAGAGGGGAGCTCTGGAGAAAAAGGTTTTTTCTCTCTTCACCACAGCTCCAGAAAGACTTCAAAGTATGATGCCTAGCCCCTCTCACAATGCCCAGTCAAGGTTCCACCTCTTTCACCCTGGATGCCATAATAATGGGCCATCCCCAGAGGGAGGCATTCATTTTGGATCTGAACATCAACAGAGACCAAAGTCTCCAGAAAGTTCATCCTGCTAAAGTGCTGAACTGTTAAGCTATTGAAGCCTTTAAACCCGAGTGCCAAGGGTTTTTTGGTTTTTGTTTCTAATTATACAGGGTTGCCTGGATTACACCTCAAAATTTTGTTGTCATTATTGGTCTGTTTCCACCCGGTCACACCAACAAAAGATACAGAAACTGCTTCTAGAGTTGACAGTCTGGGCAGATAAAACCGCCATTGCTATTTTGGTTTAGCCTGCTGGACAGAAAAAGACAGAAGCCCTAAAGTAATGTAGCTACAGTGGATTTAAAAAGTACTTAGACCTTTCAAATTTATTGCGTTGCAGTTTTAAATTCATATAACTATTTCCATATTTTGTTTTCTTCTGACAGAACTGGAACATGTTTGGGTCACTCGCTGCAATATCTCATATGGGACAAGGCATGTCATGTTTTCGACATTTGTCTGACTTTTTGCACTTACCATTTAGTTGCCTGATAGCAGCCTACCTGTTTTTCTCATTCAAAGATGTAGAAGTAACTAACTAGAGTAGGCTGTAGTCCACAGAGGCGATTAAATTAGTGAGGAAGAACACTAAACTTGCTAAGCAAAGTGAGCAGACTGAACAGGAATCCCAAAACAGTCATGAAGCAGATCCTCAATTACAGTTGAAGGCGGAAATGTAAAGTATCAGTACAAAATAAGGGAGGCATATGTGATCATCTCACAGGAGAATCAAAATAAATGAAATGATGTGGGAGATAAATCTTAGGTCAGAAAAGCATTCAAAATGGTATCAACATAGCCAAACTTAAGTCAAAATTGTGTGTAGCTGTGTCAACTAATCTGCATTACAAATACAATACAATTTATTTTAGCATGGCATTCTTCAGTAAGTGCAGGTGCAGAGCACTGTAAACCAGTTCTCAGATAAACAGATGAAGGAGTTTTCTAACAGGACCAAATTAAACCAAATTAATTTTCACTCATTGAATATAGATGGAGGACAAGAACTGGGAATTCTAAGGTATATCCAGGAGCTAACTGCAGATTAAAAAAGGTGCCATTCACGACAAAGGTTGAATTAAAGTTCAGAAAACAGCAACTGAAGACACAATCAGTGAGATATATTAAAGAAAGAATTGGTAATGAATATGATGTAGAAATAAAAAAGTAGTATAAAGAATTATTAGAATTAATAGAAGTAGAGGCAGCATTGTGCACATTGGTATAAGATAAAAACAATAAAGATTAGATCAGCACAAGAAACACTGCCAGTTAAAGGAGCTAACAAAAATAAAATTTTGAATTACCAGATTGCAATTGTAAGCTGGCATAGTCCACGATAACTCATGGACTGTTGTTCTGACATTTAAATCTAGGAGTAGAAGCAGCAGCTACTTCAAATGAATAAGTGAAGACAGGGGGCAATGACTGCTTAATGCATGCAGTTCTATGGTATGTGTGACTGTGAATTCTAAAGCAGCATATTGTATTCTCTGAATTTTAGCAATCATTGCAACAAAAGCAAAAGAACTGTTGATTGATTGTAAACTATCAAAAACGTTTTTACTCTCAATGTCCTCATATTTCCTTAATTTCATCAAATATTCAGCATAGCCTATCAGTTTTCTTTTCTGAAAACCAATGAGTAAATTTATCCGTCACCCAGCTTCTCATCTAAAATGTTTTTAGAAATGCAACATTGACAACAGAGATCCATGCCACAACAGTAATGCTCTGAAATAATTTCTATGCTAATGTATCATCTGCTAGGCATTTCAGGGTCTCTCTTCATTATTTTTTTTATTATTACTAATATTTTGGATGATACATTTATCTAAGGCAACTTATAACATTTAGATACAATTGGTTACTTTTTTTGTTTTTCCATTTAGAGTAAAGGCAGATGAAGTGACTTGCTTATGGTCATGGTCACACAGTGTTAGGATTTGAACCGACAAACACACAAATTGTTGAATGAGATTTTGTGTTTGTAGTTGATTATAATTGGAATCACATTTTAATAGTTTTGAACGATGCTGTAGAGTTTCACTGAGGTCGAAGCAACTTCTGTTAAGACACTGCAACCTGAAATATATGACAAAAATTAATCATTAAATAATTCACAATCAGTTGAAAATTGAAGAGTCAGATGATTTACAAAACAGTTCTTATAGTATAGTCTTTATCTGAAAGTTTATTTAAACTAATTTTAAAACTGGATATGGCTAACCTTATTAAAGTACCTTTGATTAAGATAAGGCGCATACTGAAAATCTTTCTATGTATTATAAAAAAAAAATCAATAATTTAGATTTTACAAATACAGTGGGATGCAAAAGTTTGGGCAACCTTGTTAATAGTCATTATTTTCCTGTATAAATCGCTGGTTGTTACGATAAAAAATGTCAGTTAAATATATCATATAGGAGACACACACAGTGATATTTGAGAAGTGAAATGAAGTTTACTGGATTTACAGAAAGTGTGCAATAATTGTTCAAACAAAATCAGGCAGGTGCATAAATTTGGGCACCGTTGTCATTTTATTGATTCCAAAACTTTTAGAACTAATTATTGGAACTCAAATTGGCTTGGTAAGCTCAGTGACCCCTGACCTACATACACAGGTGAATCCTATAATGAGAAAGAGGATTTAAGGGGTCAATTGTAAGTTTCCCTCCTCCTTTAATTTTCTCTGAAGAGTAGCAACATGGGGTCACAAAACAACTCTCAAATGACCTGAAGACAAAGATTGTTCACCATCATGGTTTAGGGAAGGATACAGAAAGCTGTCCCAGAGATTTAAGCTGTCTGTTTCCACAGTTAGGAACATATTGAGGAAATGGAAGACCACAGGCTCAGTTCAAGTTAAGGCTCGAAGTGGCAGACCAAGAAAGATTTCGGATAGACAGAAGCGGCGAATGGTGAGAACAGTCAGAGTCAACCCACAGACCAGCACCAAAGACCTACAACATCATCTTGCAGCAGATGGAGTCACTGTGCATCGTTCAACCATTCGAGCACTTTACACAAGGAGATGCTGTATGTGAGAGTGATGCAGAGGAAGCCTTTTCTCCGCCCACAGCACAAACAGAGCTGCCCGAGGTATGCTCAAGCACATTTGGACAAGCCAGCTTCATTTTGGAATAAGGTGCTGTGGACTGATGAAACTAAAATTGAGTTATTTGGGCATAACAAGGGGCGTTATGCATGGAGGAAAAAGAACACAGCATTCCAAGAAAAACACCTGCTACCTACAGTAAAATATGGTGGTGGTTCCATCATGCTGTGGGGCTGTGTGGCCAGTGCAGGGACTGGGAATCTTGTCAAAGTTGAGGGACGCATGGATTCCACTCAGTATCAGCAGATTCTGGAGACCAATGTCCAGGAATCAGTGACAAAGCTGAAGCTGCGCCGGGCTGGATCTTTCAACAAGACAACGACCGAAACACTGCTCAAAATCCACTAAGGCATTCATGCAGAGGAACAAGTACAACGTTCTGGAATGGCCATCTCAGTCCCCAGACCTGAATATAATTGAAAATCTGTGGTGTGAGTTAAAGAGAGCTGTCCATGCTCGGAAGCCATCAAACCTGAATGAACTAGAGATGTTTTGTAAAGAGGAATGGTCCAAAATACCTTCAACCACAATCCAGACTCTCATTGGAACCTACAGGAAGCGTTTAGAGGCTGTAATTTCTGCAAAAGGCGGATCTACTAAATATTGATTTCATTTCTTTTTGTGGTGCCCAAATTTATGCACCTGCCTGATTTTGTTTGAACAATTATTGCACACTTTCTGTAAATCCAATAAACTTCATTTCACTTCTCAAATATCACTGTGTGTGTCTCCTATATGATATATTTAACTGACATTTTTTATTGTAACAAACAGGAAAATAATGCCTATTAACAAGGTTGCCCAAACTTTTGCATCCCACTGTATATGTTCATATGGTACACCATTACATTTTCCAGATCAAATGCCTTATTTTTCTGAAAATATAATTCAAATTTTAACATCATTTTCTGAACCAGTTTTGATTATTACTGACTCCTCAGTATCTGTACTCGATATCAAATCTTTTCCTAAGTTACAAATAATGGCTTATTCCAACATCAAATTGTTTGTTATTTCCTATTAATAGAAACCACAACCAAATATTAAAGAGGTGATATTCTCTGTGGGGCTTCAAGATGTTTTCATTAACTAGAATGGTGCTTTTAAACCACAGAGGGCGGCACGGTGGCGCAGTGGTAGCACTGCTACCTGCAGTTAGGAGACCTGGGTTCGCTTCCTGGGTCCTCCATGCGTGAAGTTTGCATGTTCTCCCCGTGTCTGTGTGAGTTTCCTCCGGGTACTCTGGTATCCTCCCACAGTCCAAAGACATGCAGGTTTAGGTGCATTGGTGATCCTAAATTGTTCCTAGTGTGTGCCCTGTGGTGGGCTGGCGCCCTGCCTGGGGTTTGTTTCCTGCCTTGCACCCTGTGTTGGCTGGGATTGGCTCCAGCAGACCCCTGTGGCCCTGTAGTTGGGATATAGCGGGTTGGATAATGGATGGATGGATATACAGTAATCCCTCCTCGATCGCAGGGTTTTGTTCCACATAGATAGATGAAAATCCGTGAAGTAGAAACCATATGTTTGTATGGTTAGTTTTATATATTTTAAGCCCTTATAAACTCTCCCACACTGTTAACATTATTAGAGCCCTCTAGACATGAAATAACACCCTTTAGTCAAAAGTTTAAACTGTGCTCCACGACAAGACAGAGATGACAGTTCTTTCTCACAATTAAAAGAATGCAAACATATATTCTCTTCAAAGGACCGCCGTCAAGAGCAGAGAATGTCAGTGAGAGAGGCGTGAGAGAAAAGCAAACAATCAAAAATCAATACGTGCTTTTAAGTATGCGAGCACCGTGATAAAGTGGCATTTTTAGTGGAGCGTCTGTATCTTCTGTATCTTTGTGCAAACAGCCCTCTGCTCACACCCCTCCGTCAGGCAGAGAGTGAGAGAGACAGAGAAAATGCAAACAATCCAGTACCTAGCGGGGCGCATACCGTATATCATTGAGTAGTTTCATTTAATACATATCGTGCTCTGATTGGGTAGCTTCTCAGCCATCTGCCAATAGCGTCCCTGTATGAAATCAACTGGGCAAACAAACTGAGGAAGCATGTAGCATAAATTAAAAGACCCATTGTCCGCTAAAATCCATGAACCAGCGAAAAATCTGTGACATATATTTAGATATGCTTACATTAAAATCCGTGATGGAGTGAAGCCTTGAAAGTCGAGCGATATAGCGAGGATCACTGTATCTACTATTCTATAATTAGACTTCTAAAGTTATGCCAAAGAGATGTACAAACAGTTTTACCATTTAATGAAGTAATGTTTGGACTTGCTGTATGTCTGTATATTTAGATTCAATGAATGAAATAAAAACAGTTGAAAAGGAGACATCACCATGGTCTCCAAAACTGGCAATAGAAATAATACTTTGTCGGCTACTACAAGCATTTTTAGAGGAAGATTATTTTCGTGGTTATTTTGATTCTGTTGAATAGTTTAAATTTCTTTTTAATTCTTATAGACTGTCTCCATTAAATTTATCCTAATATTAAAACATTTATATTTAGAGTTCTTTTGATTGTACAAAGTTTTGTATATCATAGTCACTTGTCTGTGGTGGGCTGGCACCCTGCCGGGATTTGTTCCCACCTTGCGCCTGTGTTGCCTTGGATTGGCTCCAGCAGACCCCGTGACCCTGTGTTCGGATATAGTGGGTTGGACAATGACTGACTGACATAGTTACTTGTTGTGGTTTCACATTTAAAGTTTATTGTACTCTTCTTCATTTGCTGCTATCGTTCTTCTCGTATGCTTTGCTGCAGCTTTTCTTCCTAATTTTGCTTTTAAGCTGTTTGGGTGATTTATCGGACACATTCCTTTTTATGCATATCTTTTTTATATTTGACATCACTGTCGAAATGTTAATCTTGTTGAATCTCTTGGCTTTACCTTTTTGTAACTGCCAAGGAAACTGAAATTAGCTTCTTTTATATAGATTCTCAACACCAGTGCTAATGTTTGTGACTACAGGACTGAAAAATCAATGCATTTTAATGCTACATGCATGTTCGGTCCCTGTACAACCGTGTCAGAGCTTGGTCCGCATTGCCGACAGTAAGTCGAACTTGTTTTCAGTGAGAGATGGAGAGCTGCCCTTTGTCACCGATTCTGTTCATAACTTTATGGACAGAATTTCTTGGCACAGCCAGGGCGTTGAGGAGTCCAGTTTGGTAGACTCAGGATTGGGTCACTACATTTTGAAGATGATGTTGTCCTGTTTGCTTCATCATGCCCTGATCTTCATCTCTTTCTGGATTGGTTCGCAGGTGAGTGTGAAGCGGCTGGGAAGGGAATCAGCACCTCTAAATCCGAGACCATGGTCCTCAGCAGGAAAAAGGTGGAGTGCCCTCTCAGGGTTGGGAGCGAGATCTTGCCTCAAGTGGAGGAGTTCAAGTATCTCAGGGTCTTGTTAACAAGTGAGAGAAGAATGGAGCATGAGATCGACAGGCGGATCGGTGTAGCGTCCACAGTAATCGGGCTCTGCATCTGTCTGTCGTGGTGAAAAAGGAGCTGAGCCGTAAGGTAAAGCTCTAAATTTACCAGTCGATCTATGTTCCTACCCTCACTAATGATCATGAGCTATGGGTAGTGACTGAAAGAACGAGATCGCGAATACAAGCGGCTGAAATGAGTTTCCTCCACACAGTGTCTGGGCTTTCACTTAAAGATAGGATGAGAAGCTCAGTCATCCAGGAGGGGCTCAGAGTTGAGCCGCTGCTCCTCCGCATCGAGAGGAGTCAGATGAGGTGGCTTGGGCATCTGATCAGGATGCCTCCTGGGTGCTTCCCTGGTGATGTGTTCCGGGCACGTCTAACCGGGAGGAGGTCGGGAAGACCCACGACACGCTGGAGGGACTATGTCTCTTGGCTGGCCTGGGAGCGCCTTGGGATTCACCAGGAATGGCTAAAAGAAGTGGCCAGGGAGAGGGAAGTCTGGGCAACTCTGCTCAAGCTGCTGCCCCGCGACCCGATCTCGGATAAGCGGAAGTGGATGGATGGATGGATGGCATTACAAAATACATACCAATAGATGGTGTATTGCAAACATTAATGATGAATACACTCAACAGAGCAGAACTGCCAGATGGACATAAGTTAGCTTATGTTATATAGATACAGAAGATATTGGGCTAGAGTTACTCCTTAGAATTTATTCATCCTGTAAAGAATATGGTACAAAATTACTCAACAAACATTGATCAGATATGAATTAAGAAACAATGTTACCATGTATATACAGAAGCCACAATATGACTTGTTATGTGATGTGATGTTATAGTCTGGAAACAAAAATGATGCCAACATCTGTAATATATTTGGGTTAATAATCTACTAAAACAGGCAAAACTCAAGAACAGCACAAGCTCTTATGGAAAAGAAATCTGGAGTGATGGCATCTAATGATGATGACATGCGATGTGTAATAATCTACATTATTTGTGTCAATCTTCTCCAGGCCACTTGAGTACTTTTGAGTGATAGTCAATTTTCAATACATATTTGTCTCTGTTATACATGGAAATCACAGCTGATTTGACTGTCCATATACTCATACTCATGCAACTGGTGCCCACTGTATACAAATTACATTTTTAGTCTTGAACATTATACCTGTAAATTGACATGCCCATAATCTATTGCCTAAAATCACTTTAAAAGCATTGTTTGTACATATGATTACAGTGATCCTTGCTATATCGCGCTTTGACTTTTGCGGCTTCACTCTATCGCAGATTTTAAATGTAAGCATATCTAAATATATATCACGGATTTTTCGCTGGTTCGCGGATTTCTGCGGACAATGGGTCTGGTACATGCTTCCTCAGTTTGTTTGCCCAATTGATTTCATACATGGGACGCTATTGGCGGATGGCTTAGAAGCTACCCAATCAGAGCATGTATTACATATTAACTAAAACTCTTCAATGATATAAGATATGCTTCCCGCGCGGTGCTTGATTGTTTGCTTGTCTCTGCCTCTATCTCACCCTCTCTGACATTCTCTGCGCCTGACGGATGGGGTGTGAGCAGAGGTGCTGTTTGCACAGAAGCTGTTTGCCTAGAGGATACGGACGCTCCTCTAAGAAATGCCGCTTTATCGAGGTGCTTCCGCATACTTAAAAGCACAAAAGCACACTTATTGATTTTTTGATTGTTTGCTTTACTCTTGCGCACTCTTTCTCTCTCTCTGAAAGTCTCGGCTCCTGATGCAGACACTCCTTTGAAGAGAAGATATATTTGCATTCTTTTAATTGTGAGAGAGAACTGTCATCTCTGTCTTGTCATGGAGCACAGTTTAAACTTTTGACTAAAGGGTGTTATTTAATGTCTAGAGGGCTCTAATAATGTTAACAGTGTGGGAGAGTTTATAAGGGCTTAAAATATATAAAAATAACCATACAAACATATGGTTTCTACTTCACCTATCGCGGGAGGTTCTGGAACGCAACCCCCGCGATTGAGGAAGGATTACTGTATATTAACTCGCAGGACACAGTAAGTGACTATGACTAGGAGATTCATGGGTCAAGAAAAGGGCCGATGCCAAAGCCAAAAAGTGATAATAAATTCAACAAGAACATTGAATTGCTAACCAGGACATTTTAAAAAAAAACAACTTTCAGTAAATAGGAAAATTAAGAGTTGTAGCTGTCAAATCCAGATACCCCAGAATGACCCTGGTTGATCTTTATATCATTGCTTTACTGATATCACAAGCAAGCACACTTTGGGGAATTCTGGGCAAGATTTCCTTGGAAATGGCAAATACAAGTGTACAAAATGTAGGTGCCTACTGAAAAACAAAATGGTGTTAGCAGAAAAATATAAATACATTCTCAATTTTGCCCAATAGTGTTACACACCAAAATAAACATCAAATTTAAATGATTTGAGTCTCTACACCACAGCAGAAAACCCTGAAGGTATTTGCGAAATTTATTTTTAAACTGTCACTGAATGAACCAATCAATTTCATGGGAAGGTCTGGCAAATTTAATAAAAGTGGGTGATAGACAGTGCCCTCCTAGTGTTTCTCCAGTTCTGGACTAACTCAAAGGACAACAGATGAACCAAAATACTGTGCTTACTTAACAATAAAGCACACAGTGGAGAGCTTACCACAGGCAGTACACAGAGATCAGAAAGGAAATGATGAAATATGAACAAAACACTAGCTGCCTAACAAAGGTTTGTCTACCGTATCTGGGAATTGAGGGGCTTGCTAAATAACCAACCTTCCTAAGTATCACCAAAATATTCTCTGTGATTTCTCTCTCTCTCCCTCTCTCTCACTCCCTTTCAACCTTCAAAGGAGTCAAGCTGGTATTTGCCTTCTCGCCACTCTGGAGCTTTTGCTGCCTCTTCCCAGCACACTAATTAGACTAGCAATCTTCCCTGACATGTGCCAAGTCACATTTCCACCAAGGTCTCACAGAAATATTACACATTTTACCACAGTTTACCACTCAGTTGTTCCAGCTATGTCACCTGTGAGGAAAATGTTTCTGGAACACCCTTTGTAGCAGCATGGCAAACTGCCTCTTGCCAGTTGCTAGCTTGGCACAGAATGTGAATGACATCTAAGTGTAATTTTTGATTAAACAATCACATGCTGTGCCAGACCACCTACAGACTTTAATCACATGATGTAACAAAGTTAAAGGGCACTTTTTGAATTTAGAGAAAGGAGCTCAAGCACCTCCTACCTTAAAGTATGTGTCTGTCTTTGTCCATTTGTTTTGCTAGTGATGAACAATCATCATTAAGGGTGAGAAAAAAAGATCTAAATGTTTTCTTTGCCAATCTATTACACATAATGTCACTTTAACCCTAATGGTTTGCAAAAGCATGAACTGGAAACCAAATAAAAATATTTTGTTCCAAAGCATTTGTAAGACACTGTTGATTTTTTTCCTTGTTCTTCTGGAAGTCAAGTAAACAAGTGATATGAAAACACGTAACTTAATAATAGCTTGACATAATCAATGCTTTTGATGTCTATGAAAAGCCACTTGGAATATTTTTAATCAAGATCACAGATGCCTAGAAGAAAACAAAGAAGGTACATAAAATATCAAAGTAGAAACCAGCACAGTGCATTGGAATAAGCCACAGGTCAAACAATGTGATGAAATCTGTCGTTTCACTGTGCCAGGCATACAATAACTGCTGCAAGGGCTTGATACTTTACTGTGAGTAAAAAAAGAAAAACAAACAGAACATCTTTGCTCATATGATTCTTTTTTTTTTTTAAATCTGATCTTCTGTCAGACCCAATGAAAAACAATTTCCTCAGTGAATAAGCATTAGAACTGCCATAATGTCAATGGAAACAGGATTGTGTGTAATGTACTACAGATTTTAGAATAAGACACATTTCAGTTTGACCTGATTCTCAATAGATCATTATGCTTAAGCCTGAGTATTAATTTCCCTGTGAATACAGGAATGCATTAATGTACTTTGGCACATAATTACTGTACATGTTTGTCTGTAATCCAATTGATTTTATAGCTGAGGTTTCCTTTGGAAAACACATACATTGTGACAATTTGAAAAACGTTTAATTTGCTGCAAGGTTATGTGTGTTCTGGCTAGAATTCCTCATGCAACAGCTATTTTTAAATTGAAATGCAATTAACTGGCAGTATGGATGCAGAATATTTGGGTCTGTGCAGTTTGTGCAGAATTTATCTTTTTTTTTTATTATTAATTTTATTGCAATCCATACAAAGCAGTCAAGTTTTTACAAAAAGAAAAATTGAGTTAAGAACAGATCGATCCCCACCCCTGAGAGAGAGAGCAAGCCAAACAGCGTTAAATTTAAGGCTTGTAAACATACCTAAATTAATAAATTCTCTGTGCTTCATGACCTTATTTTAAAATATTACTGATTAGACCCTGCCATGTTTTGAAAATAGTCTGTACGGATCCTCTAACTGAGTATTTGATTTTTTCCAATTTCAAATAATATAACACATCGGTTTCCCACTGACTTAAAAGAGGAGAGTTTGGGTTCAGAATTTATCTTTACTGAGACCAGAATCTGTAACTCCTCAGTCATTATAACAAATGTAACAAGAATTACTGTCACTGTTAATGTGTATATTATGCATTATGCATTTTATATATGGTGTTAGAGTAGAGTGCATCACCGGACCCCTGTAAAGGAAAAAGGGGGTGAAAGAACAGCTGATAAAGGCTAAATAGCTAAAAACATTGTGTCTTTCTTTCTTTTCCTGTGTAGACATATACACTAGTGGTTAACATTTTGAATAACCCAGACATTTTCATGTTTTTGGTATAAAACATACATTTTGTTTTATCAAGGCACCATTAACTTAAAATATAGCCAAGTCATTACTAATGTTGCAAACTGCAATTATTACTTGGAATGGTTGATTTATAATTTATTGTTTGCATATGACAGCAAAGCTCCATTGTCAGCAGCCAAATACTCTAAAAGATGACTCCATGATGCTGGCCTTAGAGCCAGATATTTAAAGAAAAAGTAGGCAAATAAAAAGAAAATCTTTATATGGGCAAAGTATGGAATCACCCAGGCATCCACCCTTCAGTGTATGCGATTTGGCCCATTTTTAAACTGTAGTTTTAACTAAAGACAAACAAATTACACTTCCTGAGCTTTGCTGCCTAAGTCATCATTTCGGTGGAAATGACTAAAAATGCTAGTCATCCTCAATAAAGCTATAAAATATACAAAAATTAGGGTTGAAATACTCATTAAAAATAAGTAAAGATTCAGGTATATTCGAATGTACGTTAAAAGTTCTAAGTGCTATAACATGTACTAAAGTGCCTTTGTATGGGTCATTATGACTTATGCCCTGAACATCCTTCACTTTTAAAGTACGTCCCTTCACAAAAATAGGACTTTCTGTGCATGAAAAGTAATATGATCAAAGAAAAGTGGAACTGAGTCACATCACACACCTGTAATGTATATATGAAGAGCATACAAAATTGTTCACGATTACTTCAAATACATCAAACGCACACGTTACTTTGGCCCTCCACACCCTGTCTCCTCCTCCAGCCCTATGCTCCACTATGTGCCAGTGTGGTCCTTGGGTGAAAAAGACATGAAGTTAGTGCCCACAAGTGCTTTTATTTTAAATCAAGGAATGGTGGGTTTATTTGTGCTTTTCAATTGCAGTTACTGAATATACTAAATGTTGAATTATGAATTATTTCCTTATTTTTTTTTATTTGGCAAAAACCTTCATTAAAAGCAATTTAAAAATTCTGCTAATATATATATAAAAGTCAATGTGTGTATGTATCATCCAGCATCACGTCCGAACGGCTGGAGCGATTTTCATGAAACTTGGTACACATGTTCCTCATTGGTCGACTAAAAATACTGTAGGGTGAAATCAGCCCTAACCCACCCCCTTCTGGGCAGGGTAGGGGTGATCTTGTGGTCTTGTATGCATGTTATCATCCAGTTGACATTCGGAATGACCACCAGAGGGCAAACTAGAGGTGACTGTCAGCATTCCTGAAGTTTGAGCACCACCGCGCCCCTGTTGCTTTTGAAATTAAATAGAGTTGGCTGGGCTGGTATCCCAACTATTTTTGGGACTCATTCTGTCTTTGTCACTCAGAACAGCCATATATACAGTACAGGCCAAAAGTTTGGACACACCTCCTCATTCAATGTGTTTTCTTTATTTTCATGACCATTTACATTGGTAGATTCTCACTGAAGGCATCAAAACTATGAATGAACACATGTGGAGTTATGTACTTAACAAAAAAAGGTGAAATAACTGAAAACATGTTTTATATTCTAGTTTCTTCAAAATAGCCACCCTTTGCTCTGATTACTGCTTTGCACACTCTTGGCATTCTCTCGATGAGCTTCAACAGGTAGTCACCTGAAATGGTTTTCACTTCACAGGTGTGCCTTATCAGGGTTATTTAGTGGAATTTCTTGCTTTATCAATGGGGTTGGGACCAGCAGTTGTGTTGTGCAGAAGTCAGGCTAGTTGGACGATCATTTATTTTTCAACAGGACAATGACCCCAAACACACCTCCAGGCTGTGTAAGGGCTATTTGACCAAGAAGGAGAGTGATGGAGTGCTGCGGCGGATGGCCTGGCCTCCACAGTCACCGGACCTGAACCCAATCGAGATGGTTTGGGGTGAGCTGGACCGCAGAATGAAGGCAAAGGGGCCAACAAGTGCTAAACACCTCTGGGAACTCCTTCAAGACTGTTGGAAAACCATTTCAGGTGACTACCTGTTGAAGCTCATCGAGAGAATGCCAACTTACACAGTTAGTAAATATATATATATATGTAAATGTATATATATAAAAGCCAAATACCACTGACTCACTCATCTCGAAATGAGGACTTGGAACTTGAAAATTGGAATGTAAGTTACCCTTGGCCTATAGGTGCTCGCTAAGAAACAGTTTTAAAAATGTTGTGGTTCAAGCACGTTCTGTCTGTATGACTGTCCACTTTATGTCTGTCTGCTTTTCATGATAGAATTAATTAACGGATTTAGATCTGGTTGTTTTCTATAATTTCCTTGAACTTTCCGGTTAATTTTGTGACCTCTCTCATTGCGCTAAGTACCATAGTTTGCTTGCGGTACTGATGTATTTATGCAAATCCAATACAGTGGCTGTGGGCTGAGAGCAGGGGGGCAGGGCTTTCCTCAGTCCCTCGCCACCCTCTGTTCGAGTTAGTCTACATCTCCTCATGTGTTGGAGTGCACCTTGCCTCCACTTAGCTAGTGATAACTGTTTATTCAACAGACATTATAATCTACAGATTGTTAAGGAGTAACGTTTGATGTTTTTGAGAGAGAGATCAGAGCTACGTGTGTTTTAGAGGGTAGGTACTGATTGCTAGAGATATCACAGGCATATGCTTTTCTCTCCACACAGGGAACGCTTTCCCATCAGAGCTGAACACGGTCGGATATAGTGCCAACGTCTATTGATTTTTAGTTAATTTAAGTTTGTCCTGTTTCATTAAGTCAATGTATGTGTATGTGTATATGTATGTATGTTCCAGCATCACTTCCGAACTGCTGGACCGATTTTCATGACACTCCGTGGTCATGTTTCTCATTAGTCGACTTAAAATACTGTAGGGTGAAATCAACCCTAACCATAACGGATGGTGACCACCAGAGGGTGAACTGGAGGTGACTGTCGGCATTCTTTATGTTTAAGCACCACCCTTTTGCTTTTGAAATTAAATAGAGTTGGATAATAACATGCATGCAAGACCGCAAGACAAGTACATTAGTGAGTCTTCATTGTTTGTTAATTTATTTTTCTTTTTAAAGTTGTTTTTTTTTTTATTATATCGTTCTCAAACAATAATAACGAAAAAAAAACTTAATTTTCCTCCTGGACAATGCTGGGTATTTCAGCTAGTAAGTAATAAAATAATGTACATCAATACTTACAATAAAGCACATGAAATGTAGGTTATAGGAAAAAAGATTCTTGTGGGAGGTAGATCAAACAAAATTATAACTCATGTAAAAGTAGTATTAGAGTGTAATCGTTTACATTTTGCCTGATGACGGGACCTGAGTTGCCTCGAAAGCTTGCATATTGTAATCTTTTTAGTTAGCCAATAAATGATGTCATTTTGCTTGAATTTTCATTAAATTCATGTAAAATTAATACTTATGTTTCAGGATGCCTTTGTTTTAGGAATTGTGTGTTAAGCCAGCAGCCTCCAGAAGACATGAATTGGTTGAAGTAGCTAAGTATGCTTTCCTCTCTAAAATGGTGATTGTAAAGCCATTATAATAATAAAAGGAAAATCAGAAATATGGCAGTTATTTCCTATTATTTTTACTCAGAAAGAAAACCAGCTTTTGTTTGCTATGATGAATACTTAAGAATTTTAATATATGCAACAACAGCAAATCTCAGATTAAAGAATGAAACAGAACTGGATCAGGAGCAAATGATATTTTTGGGCCCTGGAGAAGCATTTTAAATCTGTTGCAGTAGAAAAAAAAATCTGTCAATTTTATAAATGACAGTACAAACTACCAATTAAAAATAATAAAAACAATGACTAAGCAAGTGATGTAAAAACACATGCAAGATACAGAAGTATTGCAGCATAGCATGTTTGGAGTAACATAATGCTGAAAATAGTGCAGGCTGGATGTCAGGCAATAGTAGCCAAGGTGGTGGATCAGGAGATCCTAGCATGTGTACCAGTGTTGTTCTTGAATGTGGTTGTTCCAATATTTAAAACAAATTAAATACACCACTATTCTCTTACTACAGTCAATATTTTGTTTTCTAAGTAGTTTTCTGGGGAAAAATATTATTTTTGCATTTTATGTTGAGGACAATACAATACAATTATCTGTTAATAGCTTTTGCATCATTTTAATTTAGGCTATATTTTTAAAACAGTTTAATGGTACTGTGATAAAAAAGTATCAATTTCTAGCAAAAAATGCAAATTTATGGGTGATTCCAAACTTCTGACCACTAGTGTGTATGTAACTGCTCAAAAAAATTAAAGGAACACATCAGATCTCATTGGGAAAAAAATCCTGCTGGATATCCATACTGATATGAACTGGGTAATGTGTTAAGAACAAGAGGGTGCTACATTGTTTGATGGAAATGAAAATTATCAACCTACAGAGGGCTGAATTCAAAGACATCCTGAAAATCAAAGTGAAAAAATTATGTGGCAGGCTAGTCCATTTTGCCAAAAGTTCATTGCAACAACTAAAGATCATAGTCAGTAGCATGTATGGCCCCCACGTGCTTGAATGCATGCCTGACAATGTTGGGGGGACATGCTTCTAATGACACAACAGATGGTGTCCTGGGGGATCTCCTCCCAGATGTGGACCAGAGCATCACTGAGCTCCTGCACAGTCTGAGGTGCAACCTGGTGGCGTCGGATGAACTGAAACATAATGTTCTAGAGGTGTTCTGTTGGATATAGGTCAGGTGAGTGTGGGGGCCAGCCAATGGTATCAATTCCTTCATCCTCCAGGAACTGCCTGCATACTCTCGCCACATGAGGCCGGGCATTGTCATGCACCAGGGGGAACCCAGGACCCACTGCACCAGCATAGGGTGTGACAGTGAAACCAAGAATTTAATCTATCCTGTAGAGGTCTGTGTGTCCCTCCATGGATATGTCTACCCAGACCATCACTGACCCACCACCAAACCAGTCATGTTAAATGATGTTACAGGCTGCATAACCTTCTCCTCAGCTTCTCCGGACCCTTTCACGTGTGTCACATGTGCTCAGGGTGAACCTGCTCTCATCTGTGAAAAGCACAGTGCACCAGTGGTGGACCTGCGAATTCTAGTATTCTATGGCAAATGCCAATCAAGCTCCATGGTGCTGGGCAGTGATCACAGGGCCAACTAGAGGACGTTGGGCCCTCAGGCCACCCTTATGAAGTCTGTTTCTGATTGTTTGAGACATTCACACCAGTGTCCTGCTGGGGGTCATTTTGTAGGGCTCTTGCAGTGCTCATCCCGTTCCTCCTCGCCCAAAGGAGCAGATACCAGTCCTTCTGATGGGTTAAGGATCTTCTGCCTCCCTGTCCAGCTCATCTAGAGTAACTGCCTGTCTCCTGGAATCTCCTCCATTCCCTTGAGACTGTGCTGTGAGACACTGCAAACCTTCTGGCAAAGGCATGTATTTATGTGCCATCATGGAGAAGTTGGACTATCAGTGCAACCTCTGTAGGAACGAGGTATTGCATCATGCTGCCAGCAGTGACACTGACCAAAGTCAAATGCAAAACTAGTGAAGAAACAGTCAGAAAAGATGAGGAAGGAAAAATGTCAGTGGCCTCCACCTGTTAAACCATTCCTGTTTTGGGGGTCCCCCTCTGCTACTTAACTGACCAGATCAATATCCCAGATGTTTCATTGACTTGATGCTATACTCTGATTAAAAAGTGTTCTTTTAATTTTTTTGAGCAGTAAAAAAAAAAAAATATATATATATATATCTATATCTATATATATATATACTGTATATATATATATATATATATATATATATATATATATATATATATATATATATATATATATATATATATATATATATATATACACTTACCTAAACGATTATTAGGAACACCATACTGATACGGTGTTTGACCCCCTTTCGCCTTCAGAACTGCCTTAATTCTACGTGGCATTGATTCAACAAGGTGCTGAAAGCATTCTTTAGAAATGTTGGCCCATATTGATAGGATAGCATCTTGCAGTTGATGGAGATTTGTGGGATGC
Source organism: Polypterus senegalus (assembly GCF_016835505.1). Lineage (NCBI taxonomy): Eukaryota > Metazoa > Chordata > Cladistia > Polypteriformes > Polypteridae > Polypterus > Polypterus senegalus. Next base: position 40,709,652 of record NC_053167.1, read on the forward strand.
ACATCCAGGGCACGAAGCTCCCATTCCACCACATCCCAAAGATGCTCTATTGGTTTGAGATCTGGTGACTGTGGGGGCCATTTTAGTACAGTGAACTCACTGTCATGTTCAAGAAAACAATTTGAAATGATTCGAGCTTTGTGACATGGTGCATTATCCTGCTGGAAGTAGCCATCAGAGGATGGGTACATGGTGGTCATGAAGGGATGGACATGGTCAGAAACAATGCTCAGGTAGCCCGTGGCATTTAAACGATGCCCAATTGGCACTAAGGGGCCTAAAGTGTGCCAAGGAAATATCCCCCGCACCATTAAACCACCACCACCAGCCTGCACAGTGGCAACAAGGCATGATGGATCCTTGTTCTCATTCTGTTTACACCACATTCTGACTCTACCATTTGAATGTCTTAACAGAAATCGAGACTCATCAGACCAGGCAACATTTTTCCAGTCTTCAACTGTCCAATTTTGGTGAGCTCGTGCAAATTGTAGCCTCTTTTTCCTATTTGTAGTGGAGATGAGTGGTACCCGGTGGGGTCTTCTGCTGTTGTAGCCCATCCGCCTCAAGGTTGTGCGTGTTGTGGCTTCACAAATGCTTTGCTGCATACCTCTGTTGTAACGAGTGGTTATTTCAGTCAAAGTTGCTCTTCTATCAGCTTGAATCAGTCGGCCCATTCTCCTCTGACCTCTAGCATCAACAAGGCATTTTCGCCCACAGGACTGCCGCATACTGGATGTTTTTCCCTTTTCACACCATTCTTTGTAAACCCTAGAAATGGTTGTGCGTGAAAATCCCAGTAACTGAGCAGATTGTGAAATACTCAGACAGGCCCGTCTGGCACCAACAACCATTCCACGTTCAAAATTGCTTAAATTACCTTTCTTTCCCATTCTGACATTCAGTTTGGAGTTCAGGAGATTGTCTTGACCAGGACCACACCCCTAAATGCATTGAAACAACTGCCATGTGATTGGTTGATTAGATAATTACATTAATGAGAAATTGAACAGGTGTTCCTAATAATCCTTTAGGTGAGTGTATATATATATTGTGGTCCCCGGCCCAGACCGCGAGGGGGCGTCCGCCCTGGTTATGTTGGGGGCCTCGGGTGAAGGGCTTGGAAGCCCTGCTCTGTAGGGACCCGTTTTCCACCGCCAGGCGGCGCCCCAGTGCCTGAATATCCCGGGAGCCCAGCACTTCCACCACACCAGGAAGTGCTGGGGGGAAGACGACAGGGGACACCGGACGGCTTCGGGTGCGCGCGGCACTTCCACCACACTGGGGCGTGGCTACAGAGGAATGCCGGGAAGCAGCTGGAGCCCATCCGAGTTCCCATTTAAGGGGCTGCCTCCCTCCAGTCATTGGCAGAAGTCGGGTGGATGGAGCTGGAGGGAGGACTAGAGGCGGCCAGGAGAAAGGCAGTAGGACTGTGTGGCCTGGACATTGGGGGATCGGTGCTGGAAGCACTGGGGTTTGTGCACTGTAAATATTGTTGAAAATAAACATGTGTTGGGTGAAATATGATGTCTGTCTGTGTGTGTCCGGGCCAGCGTCCACAATATATATATTGTGGTGGATTGCCGGCATTTTACTGTTCATGCTCCGTGTTCCAGCAGGACATCATGGACTATGTAGTGTCTATACACAGCCCTGCTGGATACCTTGGGGGCCACCAGGCGTCGCTGTAGCAGGGCTCGTAGGCCCGCATGTGCCCTATAACCCGGGAGTATGTCATAGTCATCTGACAGGAAGAAACTACGTGCTCCCGGGGTGAAGAAAAGGACTGTTTACCCTGACCCGGAAGGAATAAGGAACTGTGGACTGATGGGGCAGGAATACCTCCGGGTCAGGGGCTATAAAAGGACTATGGGCCAGTCCAGACACTGAGCTGAGCTGGGAGGTAGGAGGGCGAAGTGTCTGGGCGAGGAGGAGAGAAAATTGTAGTATTGTGGTTGATTTATTTGTGGTTTATGAGTAGTGTAGAGTGACTGGTGCACATTGTGATTATAATAAAGAATAGTTTATTATACTCTCACCTAGTGTTCAGAGTGGTACCTGAGGGTGTTGGAGGTGGACCACGCCTTTATCCGCTACTATATACAGTATATATATATATATATATATATATATATATATATATATATATATATATACATACATACACAGTGCATCTGGAAAGTATTCACAGCGCATCACTTTTTCCACATTTTGTTATGTTACAGCCTTATTCCAAAATAGATTAAATACATTTTTTTCCTCAGAATTCTACACACAACACCCCATAATGACAACGTGAAAAAAGTTTGCTTGAGGTTTTTACAAAGTTATTAAAAATAAAAAAAACTGATAAATCACATGTACATAAGTATTCAACAACAACAACATTTATTTATATAGCACATTTTTATACAAAAAAAATGTAGCTCAAAGTGCAAAAAAGAAGAATAGAAAAATAGAAGACACAATAAAAAATAAGTCAACATTAATTAACATAATTCACAGCCTTTGCTCAATTCTTTGTTGATGCACCTTTGGCAGCAATTACAGCCTCAAGTCTTTTTGAATATGATACCACAAGCTTGGCACACCTATCCTTGGCCAGTTTCTCCCATTCCTCTTTGCAGCACCTCTCGAGCTCCATCAAGTTGGATGGGAAGCGTCGGTGCACAGTCATTTTAAGATCTCTCCAGAGATGTTCAATCGGATTCAAGTCTGGGCTCTGGCTGGGCCACTCAAGGACATTCACAGAGTTGTCCTGAAGCCACTCCTTCGATATCTTGGCTGTGTGCTTAGGGTCGTTGTCCTGCAGAAAGAGCGCTCTGGAGCAGGTTTTCATTAAGGATGTCTCAGTACATTGCTGCAGTCATCTTTCCCTTTATCCTGACTAGTCTCCCAGTTCCTGCCACTTAAAAACATCCCCACAGCATGATGCTGCCACCACCATGCTTCACTGTAGGGATGGTATTGGCCTGGTGATGAGCGGTGCCTGGTTTCCTCCAAACGTGACGCCTGGCATTCACACCAAAGAGTTCAATCTTTGTCTAATCAGACCAGAGAATTTTGTTTCTCATGGTCTGAGAGTTCTTCAAGTGCCTTTTGGCAAACTCCAGGTGGGCTGCCATGTGCCTTTTACTAAGGAGTAGCTTCCGTCTGGTCACTCTACCATATAGGCCTGATTGGTGGATTGCTGCAGAGATGGTTGTCCTTCTGGAAGGTTCTCCTCTCTCCACATAGGACCTCTGGAGCTCTGAGTGAGTGACCATCAGGTTCTTGGTCACCTCCCTGACTAAGGCCCTTCTCCCCCGATTGCTCAGTTTACATGGCCGGCCAGCTCTAGGAAGAGTCCTGGTGGTTTTGAACTTCTTCCACTTACGGATGATGGAGGCCACTGTGCTCATTGGGACCTTCAATGCAGCAGAAATTTTTCTGTAACCTTCCCCAGATTTGTGCTTCGAGACAATCCTGTCTCGGAGGTCTATAGACAATTCCTTTGACTTCATGTTTGGTTTGTGCTCTGCTCTGACATCAACTGTCAACTGTGGGACCCTATAGAGACAGGTGTGTGCCTTTCCAAATCATGTCCAATCAACTGAATTTACCACAGGTGGACTCCAATTAAGCTGAAGAAACATCTCAAGGATGATCAGGGGAAACAGGATGCACCTGAGCTCAATTTGGAGCTTCATTGCAAAGGCTGTGAATACTTATGTACATATGCTTTCTCAATTTTTTTATTTTTAATAAATTTGCAAAAATCTCAAGTAAACTTTTTTCACGTTGTCATTATGGGGTGTTGTGTGTAGAATTCTGAGGAAAAAAATGAATTTAATCCATTTTGGAATAAGGCTGTAACATAACAAAATGTGGAAAAAGTGATGCGCTGAATACTTTCGGATGCACTGTATATATATATATATATATATATATATATATATATATATATATATACAGTAAATATATATACCAGTACCGGTGCACTGCACGATAACATGCAGTGAATACACTTGACTTGAGCATTCCTAGTTTTCACACTCTTTCCCTGTATGTTTAGCATTCATTTGCTCAGAGGTTGATGTTCTTGCTGATCTTTTCTCCACTCTAGTGGCCCGCTTCATCTCTTCTTTCGTCGTCTTTTCATTTATTATTTTTTTACTTAAGCTGTCAGTTAAACCTTCAATCTGTCTCAAGAAGGATTTAAGATATGAAGAGGTAGGGGAAGTGACGGCGAAGATGGTAGGGATGAGAATGGCACCCGTACACATACATTGCACAGCTGTCCTGCTGGCTGCTGCCAATAGTTGATTCTACAATTAAATAAAATAAAAATAAAAAAAGGAATAACCTTGGAGATCAATTATCACCCTGAAAGCAGATAGTAGATGCCACTTAGTATATGTGTACCACATTTCCGGCCAATAGGCCAAACGATTTGTGTGCTACAAGACAGACAAATGAACAGCCACGGTAGCATATTACATATAAAGATTTATATATGTAGTCATATGTAGGATATGTAGTCATATCCTCCTGGAAGTTAAACAATTCCACATCATTCTCCATCAGTCTTAACATGCCCAATGAATGACCTGCAAGACAGAAAACTCAGCAGGGTAGTGAAATGATTATAAAGTAAGTTACCAAATTTTTAAAGGTTCCTGATACCATGAGGTACATTACTTTGTGCCTGGCTCCATCCAGCTGCCCGCTGGTGATCCCACACTCTCAAACTACTACCTATCTGAAAGTGTTTATTCTCTGTAATTGAATCATCTCTAAACGTTTAAGCACAGCCCAGTCATTCACTATATGTGTATGTATATATATTATTAGCATTAGAATGACACCCTGCCTCACAACTCCAGTATACAGGATTCAAGTAAGGTTCAAATATCAGTCCTGGTGATGCCTGTATGAAGTTTGAAGTTTGCTCTGAGCTCTTATTCAACTGGAATTTGTTTTTCATTTGTATCTGATATTACCTGTTTTTATTTATGGTTTCATTTATTCATTACTCAACCCGCTATATCCTAACTACAGGGTCACGGGGGTCTGCTGGAGCCAATCCCAGCCAACTCAGGGAGCAAGGGAGGAAACAAACTCCGGGCAGGGCGCCAGCCCACCGCAGTATTTATGGTTTGAATATGATATTTTTTTAGGGTAAGTAACATATAAGCTAGACACATCCATTAAAATCCATTTATTAAGCAAGGAGCCAAAAAATTGAATTGGAGAAATCTGCAATCAAAGCCTATTATGTTTATTGCTTTCTATTCCACCAAATAATTAAATAATTCTTGTTTGACATGCACACTTTTTATGTTATTCTAATCACAAGGCATTAATTTAAACATCTGTTTGGCTTCTCACCAAAAATATATTTTTTCCTTTTTTTCTATTGCTCAAGCATACAAACACACACACACATATTTTCCCTTGCGAGCAACCTGAAAAACACATACTAATTTTTTTACTTTTGTATAGTGCCTTTCCCTGAGTGTAGGCACAGAGTGCTGTGAACAATTTTCAGCTAAAATACAAGTATAGATTACACTAATTACAGATCTGATACACATACTGTACAAATGCAGATTTGTTAAAACATACTCAAAAAAACAAGGTAGAAACAGATTAAAGATAAATTGAAATCAACAATATTGGTCCATTAATTAAATGTTGAACTATGGCACCTTGGCAATGGTAGAAATTAAAATTGTAAAAGAGTAAGTCAAGAACTAAGTCATAGCCACAGTCCTGGAGACCTCAGACAACTGGCCACCTATTATTTTCCTGTGCATTCTACTGTATGGTGGAGTCTGCTTTAGACCTTCTGATCTGATGACAGCATCGTTCCATCTGATGATTCCAATGCCCCTTTATCTGAAATGACTTTAGTATACACAAAAGAACCTTGCAGTACAGCAGTGGCACTAAATTCCACATATAAAAACCGAGACGAGAAACAGAACAGAAGAAGGTTAGTAATAATTTATGAATATTATGTTACTTGTCTGCGGTGGGTTGGCACCCTGCCCAGGATTGGTTCCTGCCTTGTGCCCTGTGTTGGCTGGGATTGGCTCCAGCAGACCCCCGTGACCCTATTCGGATTCAGCGGGTTAGACAATGGATGGATGGATGGATGTTACTTGTATTTCTGTACAAATGAATAATAAAAAACTGCAGTATGTACAGCTAATTAGCAGCCCTATTCAGGGTATGCTTGACTAAGGTAGTGAGTCTTCAGCCTGGACTTAAAAGCTGAGACCGAGGGGGCATCTCTTATATTAGCAGACAGATCATTCCTCAGCTTTGGGGCCCTGAAACTAAAAAGTTTGACTTCCCACTGTTAGTTGAGTATGCCTTCGGATTATAAGTAGATCGGCATTTTGAGGTCTCAATGTGCATTCTGGTTTATAAGTAGTGATAACTTCAGATCAGTATGCAGGGCCTTGGTCATTTAAGAATTTATATGTTAAAAGGAGAATTTTGAAATCAGCCTAAGCTTAACCGGAAGCCAATGTGATTACTTCAGAACTGGAGTTACGTGTCTGTACTTTCTGTTTCATTTAATAATTCTTGCAGCTGTATTTTGAATTAATTGAAAGCTTAATAAAGAATGATTTGAACAGGTAGTGAGTAAAGCATCACAATAAATAAAGGAAATTAATTTCTCAGTATCCTGCATATTTAGAAAATGTTTTAATGTTCCAGAATTTTTACAATGGAAAAATATGTTTTGAATAGTTTTGTAATATGTGTTTTAAATTGCATACTAATATCAAAGATAACGCCTAAATTGTGTGATTCAGTAAAACTAATAGCAATTCCAACTGAGATAAAGAGTAACAAAATATTGTCACAGTCAGCACCATTTCTTCCAATAACTAACATTTCTGTTTTTTATCGTATTCAGAGACACGTATTTCTCATCTATCTGCTCCTTTAACTAACAGATAGCTAACTGCATATCAGTGAAAATGAATGTTACGTTTTCTAATAATAATTTCAAATAGAAGTATGTAAATTAAGAACAGTAAAAGCCCCAGTACAGAACCCTAATGGGCACCATAGTTATCTTCTGAGTATAATGATGCAGTACTGCCAGTGCACTTCTCTACATACTGGAATCGATTTGATAAATAAGAACTAAACAAGACAACCACAGTGCCTGTGAGCCTGATTTAATTTTACAGCCTGTGTAATAAAAGAGAATGGTCAGTGGTATGAAATGCTGCACTTAAATCTAACAACACAATTACAATGATATTTCCTGCATCAGAGGATATTAGAACGTTTACGTTTACAAGACAGATTAATGCCTTTTCTGTACTATGACTAGTGCAGAAGCCAGACTGAATTTCTCAAATAAACTTTGATATTTGTGAAAAGACAAAAAAACAAAGAGGAAGTCTGTTTGCTATCACAACCACGATAATCAGAACAAGTAATCATCAAAGACTGTGACTGATTTGGATGAGCGGAGGTCTTGGCTTTATACAAGCTCGGCATTAAGAGGCAGAATATGGTCAAACGTGAGGTCATCAGATGGGTGTGGTCAGGTGCCCGAAGTAGGTGGAGCTTTACTTGGTCTTACCTTCTGGAGGTCTGCAAAAGAGGGAGAAAAGGCATTAGTGTGATTCATCAACCCCTGACTCTGTAGCTCACGCTCAGTTAAGCCCTTAGATTTCCTCTCATGCCCGTGTGTGTGACGTATGTAAGGTAAGACTGAACTGGCCTGGGTGACTACTTTTTCAAATATTTAGAGAGTGAGGATAAATTTGAATTGGGTCTATAATTATTAAGTGTATGTGGATCTAGCTCTGGTTTTGAAGTAATGGTCTAATAACTGACACTTTTAGTTCATCACGAACTGCACCACTGCAGTGGGCTAGCGCCCTGCCCGGGGTTTGTTTCCTGCCATGAGCCCTGTGTTGGCTGGGATTGGCTCCAGCAGACCCCCGTGACCCTGTAGGTAGGATATAGCAGGTTGGATAATGGATGGATGGACGAACTGCACCATTCAGTAATTGGTAATGCTAGATCATCTGTTGATCTTTTTACTAGCTTAGTTGGACCTGGGTCTAAGGGACAAGTAGTAGGATTCAGTTTAGTTTCTGTTCTGCTACCAAATGAAAACTAAAGTGTCATGTGTAAGACAAGACTGGGTTTGCTCATCTCGTGTTAAGTTTGCAATGTGAGGCTAACATCTGGGATCTTATAGTGTCAAATTTCAAAGTCTGTATACTGTTAAGGGCAGAAAAAAAAAAATCAAATATAATTAAGTAGTGATCAGAAATTACTTAATTTAAAGTTGCAATGTTTATATTTTGTGTCTCAACACAGAATAAGGCAATAATTAGGGTAATAATATTAAGTAATAATTAGATATAATGTGTGGTTATGAAAAGGAGTCAAACCATTGTCAATTTGGCAAAACTCTATAATAAATGAGCAAAACATTTGTTAAAAGGGTCAGTTTCCTCATAAATGTGTACATTAAAATCCCCCATCATAATAATTAATGGCTAAATCAAATAAAATGCTACCAAATTCAGTCATGAACAATAAATGGGGTCCTACTACTCTGTAGAGTAGCATTACAATTATGGTGGCATCTTTTTTAATACCTGATATGAGTGCCTCAAAGGATGTAAATTCAGCTGAATTTTTAGAGGCAGTTTGCATTTAATCACATAGGATTATCTAATGGCCGCCTCCTCGACAAGTATGTCTTGATTTATGAAGAATGTATAACCATTTGGTGATGATTCAGCTAAGGAAATAGTGTCAGATTTACTATGCCAAGTTTCAGTGAAAAGACACAAATCAGATTTTGTACTTAATATAATATTGTTAATCAAAGCAGCTTTATTTCCAAATACTTCTTGACAAAAGAACGGCCTGACTTTTGTGGAATAAAAGATTAAATATCCCCCTGTTCTCCTAAGGGTTAACATAGGGTCTGTCATATGCTGGACTGTTGAAAAAGAATGTACGCTGTGTTAAAAGTTCAAACTGCTTTATGAGAACTTCTGTTTTTGTGATAAAATAGCTGTATGAATTGTTAGCCATAAGATGACTTATGACTTATGCTAGAAAAAGGAACTACTCCTTTAGAAGTAAACAGGCTCACAATATAAGGAGCTGTTTGAGGACTGTAAGGGGGGCTTCTCTCTGGCTTGCAAGCAGAGACCTCACAACTACTCACCTGTTGCCAATAACAATTATTGATTGATTGATGGAGATCCTGTCTTCCTCAGCGTATTTCTTCTACAGTTTCATAGTTCTTCCTTGTACTAGGGTGTTGTATCAGCCAATATGGATGTTGTGAGAAGTCAAGCAAAATGACACCTTTTATTGGCTAACTAGAACGATTACAATATGCAAGCTTTTGAGGCAACTCAGGCCCCTTCATCAGGCAGGATGTAATGAGATGAGTTGTATCGAAAGCTTGCATATTGTAATCGTTCTAAGCCAATAAAAGGTGTCATTTTGCTTGACTTATCACTATAATCCTTCCTAATAATAAACTTTCCTTTTCTAAAAGTGAAAATATTTCCTGTTTCAGAATTATCCTAGTTAAGTTTCTAACTAACTACCCAAACTATTCCCACACAATCCTGTTTCCAAAACATGAAAAGTTTAAAAGAAATTACCGCTTGGTGTCTAAATCACTAACTTTCCATTTTTCTTTGTTGATTTAATCTGATAGGTGGCTGTTACTGGTTTGGGTAACACATAGTAGGTACTTGAGATTTGCCACTCAATAGTAATATCAGAGTAATCCATTTTTATAAAAAGAAAGTTATTTTCATATATCATCCTAGCTGGCTCGAAGCAGCATTATATTGCTACAATTACAGAATCAAGAATTAAACAAAATGATTTAAAGAAATATAACTTCAATAATTATGTATTACTAAAAAAAGGACAAAGATGAAATTTTGCAGTATATACTGTATTAAAAGCAATACTCTGGCTTAAGACATCAAAACAAAAAAAGCGTAGATGTCTCTGCAGTTTAATTTACTGGAATATTGATTGGTCCACTGTATTATGATAATTCAAACAATGGGTTTTCTTTAATGAAATAAAACATTACATGCATTAAAAATGGTATGGTGTCCATGACTGAGTTCACTTTCCCAAATTCTGTTAATAGCAATAAAACCCAAGGAATTCAAATTATTTTTATAGCAAATGATTCTTTCTTCCATTACTTTAGCCACAGATGTATGGACCTTGTTTTTCTAACATCAACGCTAGTGTAACAAACATTACATTTATTGAATACTAGCAAAATACCTGCGCTTCGCAGCGGAGAAGTAGTGTGATAAAGAAGTAATGAAAAAGAAAAGGAAACATTTTAATAATAACGTAACATGATTGACAATGTATTTGTTTTGTCATTGTCATGAGTGTTGCTGGCATATACTGTATATATATATATATATATATATATATATATATATATATATATATATATACACACACACACGCATATAAACATATATATACATATACACATATACATATATAGCAAAATACCCGTGCTTTGCAGCGGAGAAGTAGTGTGTTAAAGAAGTAATGAAAAAGAAAAGGAAACATTTTAATAACAACATAACATGATTGATTGTTTTGTCATTGTCATGAGTGTTGCTGGCATATATATATAGGGCTTGTATGGTTGTATCTTGTGTGTGTATATATATATACACACATACATATCTACATATATACATACACACATATACATACACATACATATATATATATATCTACCTGTATATCTTTATCTATCTATATATATCTATATATTTATATCTATCTATCTATCTATCTATCTATCTATCTATCTATCTATCTATCTATCTATCTATATCTATATATCTATCTATCTATTTATATAATCTATATATCTACTGTACATCTATCTATCTATATATGTATATATATACTACTTTGGGGTGCGAGCAGCTGTTGCTGGGGGTGCCAGAATCCATCGAGGAAGAAAATTTAAAAACATTATTTATACAAAATCTTAATTTATTTATCCATTCCTAAATAATTAAATGGGCAGGCTATTTCGTATCAGTGCAATATGCTGCTTGTTAAAACGGATGACTCCTGCTCTTACGTTCACTTAGTGCTGCGTGGGTATTATGAACTATCGTATCTGTTCAAGTTCTATTTAAATTTTAAATATAAGTAATTTTTATTCAGTCGACAGAAATATGTTTAGTAGGAATGTAAGTTAAATTTAGTCATCATTGCATAAATTTTTCTTCACCATAGAAATTTAAAGACTACCGTAGATCCCGGAATACAAGCTGACCCGGTATATTAGCCGACCCCCTTCTCTACCTACTAAATTACATGTATTTGTCGATGACCGGTAATTAAGCTGACCCTCTTCTCCAAGCAAAATTTTCTAGATTTCCTTAAAAGTGTCTCTTCAGGTATATTTATCATGTTTATCGGCGAGAATTTGAGACTGCCGGCATTTTTGATGGAAACCAGGAAGTGATTGCGGAGAAGTTTGTTAAAATGAAACCTTTGTGTTGAAACTATATACGCAAATACGGTACATCAGCGGGTGGATTTCCGGAGACTCGTTATAAATTTGATTAACTGAAAATACGCAATACAGTGGACCCTTGACTTAAGAACTTAATTCGTTCGCAAAGGCTAACCCATAATGCGTTCCGAACCTCCTACTGCAACACTTACTTAACCTTTTTATAATAAAAAAGGGTTGTATAATGTGCATAATTTACCAAAACACCAATAATTTTTCTAATGTACTAACCAAAAAGTTATAAAAACTGCCTAGCCTACCAGAAGTAGGTTAGATTAAGCAAGAAGCATGGCGGCGCACAAGGTTGCAGCGGCTCAGGGCTTTCCTTTACAGTGCACTTTTTTGTTGATTTTGTCCTTTTTTTTTTTTTTTGCTTGTTTATGCACAATCGGTTCGGCGAACATCTGCTACACCCATCAGAACCTTACAGACATCGGTGTCCAGAGCCAGACATCTGTTTCGAGTGTTTTTCATCACCCAGACAACATAGTGAGACCAGCGGGCTCTCCGTGGATTGTTGTCGGGTCTAGGAGACGACGCAGACGGAGAAGGGAAAGGAAGCAGATGCGGGGCCGCAGATACAAGGCTAAAGATACAACCATACAAGCCCTATACAAAACTTTTTTTTTGCAACTTCTTTGCATCTTTTCGCACCATTTGTTTATTTACTTGTTGTGTTCTACACATATGTCTGCACTGAAGGAGCTGCTTTTAATCTCATTGAACATGTGTATAGTGACAATAAAAGGCATTCTATTCTATTCTATTCTAGAAAAAACTATTTCATACTGTACTCACCATTTAATTTGACATCTTTGGGCTGCAGGAAGGGAGGAAGAGGAGAATGAAACTGAAGTTTGTTATTGTTTAGAAGGAGCCTCCTTATGCAAATCTTTTCTTTGTAAAATTGTCGAGATGGTGGATTTCCACATGCTGTACATGTTAGCGAGATCGGTCACACATTTCGATTATGATCGCTTTCTTTACCTTGCGTTACATTCTCTTCCTTCTTTAGCAATCATGTGTCTTGCTTGCATGATCTTAGTGAATTATATATATAGGTAAATCACTGCAATGACCGAAATTACATCCACAAACACATGTATCTGGGATCCGACTGACGCTTACTAACGCTCTCGGTTGTTTGTTTACAATCGCGCAAGCGGATACACGTGACCGCATTCGGGTCGTAACGCAAGATGTTTGTCGTAAATCAATTTGTTTGCATGTCAGGCTGGTGGTATCAGGGCCGACTGTAAATGTTTATGTATACCAGCATTACATTTTTAAAAACATTATTGGTGAATAAAAATATACCTGGTAATACATTCAATTTTTTGTAAAAAAAAAGATGACTACACCTATGAAAAAATGTATGAAATATGACAGCGCATTTAAGTTGAAAGTTGTAAAGTTCGCTAATGAGTCAAATAACAGTGCAGCAGCTCATCACTTTGGCATCAACGAGAAACAAGTACGAGAATGGAAGAAGGCTGAAACATCTTTACAAGCCATGCCGAGAATTAAATGTGCCAACCATGGTCGATCCTGTAAATGGCCGAAACTGAAAGAAGAACTGGTCACTTGGGTTAACGAACATCGTGCATCTGGTTACATCGTCACTCGTGACCTGATACGTCTGCATGCTTTAAAGTGGGCTGAGAAGAATAAAGGTGATGCTGTAGACTTCAAGGTGTCGAGATCCTGGTGCACTCGTTTCATGAATTGCCACAGTCTAGTCCTAAGAACAAAAACGAAGATGGCTCAGCGGCTTCCTCGAGATTTAGATGATAAAATTACTGCCTTCCAAAGCTTCATCATTAAGCACCGAAAGAAACATGAATACCCTCTCACAAAGATCGCAAATATGGACGAAACACCTATGTTTTTTGATGTTATTAGTAACAAGACAGTTAACCAGAAAGGAGAAAAGACTGTGTTCCTCAAGAAAACATTTCATTAAAAACAGCATTTTACTGTTGTGTTATGTTGCCTTGCTGATGGGACAAAGTTACCACCAATGGTGATCTTCAAAAGAAAAACGTTGCCAAAGAAGGAGAAATTTCCCCGTGGAGTGGTTGTTCATGTTCAAGAGAAAGGGTGGATGGATGAGGATGGCTGTAAAAAGTAGATTAAAGAGATGTGGAGTCGTCGTCCTGGTGGGATGTTACGTGAACGTGCTCTTCTTGTGCGGGATATGTTTAAGTCACATTTAACTGACGATGTTAAGTCGGAGTTAAATAAAGTTAACACAGACATAGCAGTTATTCCTGGTGGATTAACTTCCGTACTTCAGCCTTTGGATGTGTGCCTGAACAAACCATTCAAGAACTTAATGCGCAAAAAGTGGAACAATTGGATGCTCTCTGGGGTGCAGACATTTACTGCTGCTGGTAACATGCGTGTTGCACCTTTGGCAACTGTGTGCGAATGGATTGTCGAGGCGTGGGCGGAGATCAAACCGGAGATTGTGATAAAATCATTCAAAAAGTGTTCCATCAGTAATGCAATGGATGGTACGGAAGATGATATGTTATGGGAGGATGATGATGATGATGATGTGCCTCTCGCCCAACTTATCGACGATACAGAGGAGTACAACATGTATGATGATATGAGTTGTCCAGAGAACCGGAATTTGTTATTCGGTGGGGAGGATAGCGATGATGAGGAATTCAATGGATTTTAGTGCGTAGTAAGTATTAAATTCATATATATTAGTGTATACGAGTGTTTCAGTGTTTACATAATGATTGAACCATGACAATTAGTCAGCGATTGTGTATATACCCGCGGTAACTGTGTCTCAAAGACAATATAATTGTTATTCAACTGATAATTAGTAAACTAATTGATATGAATAATGAATCATGTATTGTTATGAAGTTACTTGTGAACAGTATTAAATTGCTCTGTGCTATTGGATAATAATTTACCCGGGATCATTGTAAATAAAATTATAATTATATATTAAATATAAAATCTTATTTTTTTTGTTTCATAATGGATTGAACCTTACTATGCCGAAAAGTAACTAATTATTCATCAAATCTTACTAATCCTAATATTTAAAAATAAAGCACGATACTCATTCATCTTAATTACTGTACAGCAGTGTTAAGAGGATTGGCGACTTCTTCATTCACGGATTTTTTATAATGACATTTACAGTCTGTATTTTATTTTTAACTTCCTGATAATTTATTATAAAATTTAATAATAAAATCAACAACTAAAACACTTTTTTGAAAAAATTCATTTAATTTAAAGTACTGGAATGCACAGTTACTTCTTCATCTGAAAGATGGCTCTGTGCTTTCGTCATTATTTACTTCCATATTCATTGGCAAAACCGGCATTGCGCTGGAAATCTTGAATTTGAAATGATACTCGTTGTATAAACCGACCCCTAAACTCCAAGCCAAAAATCTAGGATGAAATTCTCGGCTTATATAACGGGATCTACGGTAAATTCTACTTCCATTCCTACCAAAGATATTGCTGGCGACTAAATAGAATCTACTTATATCCAAATTCGAGTTATTGAGCTGTCGCCTGCCTGCCTGAATAACTCACCCGCGCTTCGCTCTTACTTTTTTACCGTTCATTTAATCATGGCTAGTCATGGAAAAATTATAAAATGAAAGGAGGATTACACTGAGTATGACTTTACCAAAATAATTATTGATGGCGAATAAAGTATCCGTTATTCATAAAGCTTCAATTGGTGATCTGTTTTTCTGCGTTAACCTCATATTTTTTCATACTTCTTCTCAAACCAAGGGGGTGCGAGGGTAAAATGAATCGGGAAGCGCTGATATATATATATTGAATATACTGAAATAGTTTTACTGTCAAATAATGCAAACAGTACGCGGCACGTGTTTCACCGTAATTCTGGGCTCATCAGGCAGTACACACTCACTGCACCCCCTCTCGGGAATTGAACCTCGGACATCAGCGCTAGAGGTGAAGCTTCTCATGTTGCGCCACGGCGTGTGGTTCGTTTATTTGACAGTATGTAGATCGGGGTGTGTATATGTATCTATACTAATAAAAGGCAAAGCCCTCACTCACTCACTCACTCACTCACTGACTCATCACTAATTCTCCAACTTCCCGTGTGGGTGGAAGGCTGAAATTTGGCAGGTTCATTCCTTACAGCTTCCTTACAAAAGTTGGGCAGGTTTTATATCGAAATTCTACGCGTAATGGTCATAACTGGAAGCAGTTTTTCTCCATTTACTGTAATGGAGATGAGCTTCAACGCCGTGGGGGCGGAGTTTCGTGTGACATCATCACGCCTCCCGTAATCACGCAGTACATAGAAAACCAGGAAGACCTCAAAAAAGCGCTGAAGAAAACATGCATTATATAATTGAGAAGGCAGCGAAACAATAAGAAGCGAGCGAGTGACATATACAACCATATTCATGAGTTCTGCTACTTCGGAAACAAAGCACGATGTAAACCTACACTTTAAATTAAGTTCATAGACAGGCTGCGCTGGCGTTTGTAATTTAGTGCCTGCCCATATAAGGCCGTCCGTCAGCGGCAATCAATAGCAAACTGCCACGGGTAAATATTCACGGGTGAAGGACTGTGCTTATGGAGAGGAAGATGAGATGGTCAGGGTGGTGTTTGACACAAACTCAGCGAAACTGCGAGAGAAAGTTTTAAGTGCCAGGACTAAGGTAACATTAAATACAGCCATGGACATAGCAGAGATGGCACCAGCACAGCTGGGAACCTTCGATGCATGTACACGAGTGGCTCACGTGAACTGGCGCAGTGCACAGATAAAAGCAACAGTTCCAAAGGCTGAACAAAACCGAATTACACAATTGAAAAGGCAGCAAAAATATGAAGCGTCTCATACATACAAGCATATTCATAAATCCAACTACTGCGGAAACAAAGCACCGTTGGAAAAAGTCAATGTCCGCTAAAGGAAGACAGTGTAAAAAACCCGTGCATGCAGTGTGTCAGGTCTCAGATAAAGAAGAAGGCGAGCTGTTTATTGATGCAGTAAGAAGCGAATCGATGAATGAAACCTGTCATCTTTACAGCGATTGACAAACACGGAATGTAACTTGAACACAACACATCCTACAAATACGAACCTGATTGAAAGAAATAATGATAATCAAATCCTTGATGACAGCAACACTCAGTAACACTCACAAAACAAATACTGTATATTGACAGTCATGTTACGTTATTTTTAAAATGTTCCCTTTTCTTTTCTAGCTTTTTAACACACTACTTCTCGATCGATACGGGTATATATATATATATATATATATATACCCGATCTACATACTCGAATAATGGATACTTTATCAATGATTGTTTTGGTAAAGCCATACTCAGTGTATTCATTAGATGAGCGGTAAAAAGTAAGGCGAGGGAGGATGACTTATTGAGGCATGCAGGCTGTAGTGCGCGTCAACTCTATCTGAATTGCGATCACATTTGAAAAAATATATCTTTTCAAGTTCTATTTAGTCCATATGTGTCAAACTCAAGGGCAGGGCCACATCCGGCCGGCGTGTAATTATATCCGGCCCGAGATCATTTTATATACTGTATTATTGTTATTAAAGCCGGGTATATGAAGCGCTGGTAACACAATAAACTACAGATCCCATAATGCAGCGCTTCAGCTGCCTTGCGAACACTTACGCGTTAATCAAGTCTACCTTATGATGCTGCAAGTTATTGCGAAGCTAGCTCACACGATGCTGAAGAGAAAAGTTGATTCTGAAAATAGAGCCTTTAAAACCGATGGGAGGCTGAGTATATGTTTACTGAACCCGTGTGTCTCATTTGTGGAGCTAATGTGGCTGTAATTACAGAATTTAATCTAAGGCGGCACTATAAAACAAAACATCAGGGTAACCTGAAAGACCTGAATGCAATGCAGAAGATACAGAAAGCAGAAGAATTAAATAAGAATCTGACACTTCAGCGGACGTTTTACCCGTGCACAATCACAAAGTGATTTCAATTGAGCTGCTTTTATGGGAGACACAACCACTTGCCCCACTTTCCCTGTTGCCAAGTAATGTTAAACCAAGTCGTCACTACGGTGTTCCCAAATCGCACTTTGCTGATAAACTGGCGCACTGAGTTTGCGGCGCTTTGGTGACTTTGAAGAACAAAAAGTCCGTCTACATGCGGCTCGAACCTTGTGCATGTTTGGTAGCACATATCTGTGTGAGAAGCTCTTCTCAGTGATAAAGACTAACAAAACAGCACACAGGAGTCGCCTCACTGATGAGCACCTGCAATCCATCCTGAGAATCTCCACAACACAGAACCTCACACCAAACAGAAGCGAACCTGTTGCCAAAAAGATGCCAGGCGTCCAGCTCTAAAATGACATATGAGCAAAGACAACTGAATGATTTGATTTGTTATTGCTGAAAGGAACACATTTTATTTATATTTCCAGGTTTTGTTATGCAGCATGTTCATATTTGAATTTGTATAATTTTGACAGGATATATTTTTATGGAGAGCAAAATCTTTTGGGATATTTAAAATCTAAGTTTATTTTTATATATAAAATTACATAAGAGTAAAGAAATTTGAATGTTTGTTCTTTTAATTTTTACTTTATTTCTAACTTGTATAATTTAGACAGAATATATTTTTATGGAGAGCAAAATATTATAAGTTGTTTAAGGTTTGAGTTGATTTATTCAGGAATAATATTCCTGTCTGTTTTACCATTCCTACCAAAGATATTTCTGTCGACTAAATAAAAATTCCTTCTATTTAAAATTTAAATAGAACTTGAACAAATCGATAGTTCATAATATCCACGCAGACTTGCGTAAGAGCGGGTGTCATCCGTTTTAACAAACAGCGTATTGCACTGATCTGAAATAGCTGTGTGTGTATATATGTAGATATGTATGTTTATGTTTATATATGTTTATATATGTGTGTGTGTATGTATATATATATATGTATTTGTGTGTATATATGTGTGTATGTATGTATGTGTGTGTATATATATATATATATATATATATATATATATATATATATATATATATGACAGCAACACTCATCACTCACAACAGTGACAAAACAATTACATTGACAATCAACCAACCAACCAACCAAATTACAGGGTTCTGCTGGAACCCCCAGCTTGACAATCATGTTACGTTATTTTCAAAATGTTTCCTTTTCTTTTCATTGCTTCTTTAACACACTACTTCTCCGGGTCATTTGCTAGTATATATATATATATATATATATCCATCCATCCATTTTCTAACCCGCTGAATCCGAATACAGGGTCACGGGGGTCTGCTGGAGCCAATCCCAGCCAACACAGGGCACAAGGCAGGAAATTGACAATCATGTTACGTTATTTTCAAAATGTTTCCTTTTCTTTTTCATTGCTTCTTTAACACACTACTTCTCCGCTGGTATTTTTAGTATATATATATATATATATATATATATATATATATATATATATATATATATATATATATATATATATAAATATTGTCAGGGATGCCAGGGGCAACGACCCAGCCGGGACAACTTGAGGGACCAGAAGAGGGTCTACGCCCGCCCTGGATCACGTGGAGGCTGCCATCCTGGTTGCTTTGGGGGCCATGGGTAGAGGGCTTGGAAGCCCAACCCTGTAGGGACCCGTGGTCACCACCAGAGGGCGCCCCAATGCCTTGGGGACCCTGGACCTCAGCACTTTTGCCACACCAGGAAGTGCTGGGGGGAAGAGGAGCAGGGACACCCGGAGAGCTTCCGGGAGAACAGCTGGCACTTCCACCACACTGGGGCGTGTCCAGGGAGGAGTGCCGGGAAACACCTGGAGCCCATCCGGGATGAAATAAAAAGGGCCGTCTCCCTTCATTCGAGGCTGGAGTCAGGTGGAAGCAGGACAAAGCAAGAGAGGAGAGTGGAGGCGGCCCGAAGAGAAGGCATTGTGTGGGAGTTTGGGTGCACTGACTTTATTCTGTGTGAATACTTGTAAATAAACAAATGGTGTCCGCTTGTCTGTGTCTGGGCAGCGTTCACATCTGGCGTTGTCACCAGGATGCTCCGTCTGGTGCAAGACGGGGACCTGAATTCATAAATCTTGTTGTGGACGGCCTGGCGCAGCAGGGGACCTCACCCGCGTGCCGCGGGAGCGGCGTGCACACAGCCCCACGGGACAAAAGTACCCCACGGACCGCCAGGGATCCGCAGGAGAGCCGTTTTCCCCAACGACGGATTGACGGTTTGTGGAGCCGGACTGCAGCAAGCTCCTGTGGGTGCACCGTTGCTAGAGGCACCCGGGACAACATCGTGTCTACAGAGGCCACGCCGAGGACGTTTCCTCGGTTGGACGGGACCCGGGAGGTGAGTTCCCTGCCTGTAGGCAGCCGGCCCTGTGGGGCCAGGTGTGTGCTTTATTTCGTTGGCAGGGACAGCCCGGATCCGCGTCAGTGGCAGACGCATGCTGGTCGGCGGGGCTTCGACGGCACGGTGACGCCTGCGGGAGCTGGTGAAAAGGAGCCGCTGCAGCTTGAGGAACAGCAACGCTGCCGGCAAGCACGTTGCCGCCGCAGTAGGGGAGCCAGAAGTCCCTCCCCCTGACAGGCACGTGGTTGGATGATGTGTCTTGCATGCCCGCCGATTACTGGAGAGAGGCGGGATGAAGGAATGTCCATCACGTGCCGGGGAGAGACCCGATTGGGCCGGATGAAGAGGCCCACAGGAAGTTGCCGGCGTCTGGGGCTGACGGACAGGTAGGCTCCACCTCAGTTAACTTCCTGTCTTTGCCGGCTGCTCTGTCAGAAATGTGATTGGTTAAATATTTTAATACCAAACTCCGCCTCCCACGGCCATCGAGCTGCATTCTATTACAGTATATGGACAAAAATATGTTCCGGTTATGATCATTACGCATAGAATTTCTAAATTAAACCTGCCCAACTTTTGTAAGTAAGCTGTAAGGAATGAGCCTGCCAAATTTCAGCCTTCTACCTACATGGGAAGTTGGAGAATTAGTGATGAGTGAGTGAGTGAGTCAGTGAGTGAGGGCTTTGCCTTTTATTAGTATAGATAACAAGAACTTAAGACAAATAGCCTAAATAGATGATTAAAAACATAACACTGAAAAGATCACTTTGCAAGAAAATTTAAAAATAGCAACATAGTACAAATCAATTACAGGAAATTGCAACTGGAATTGAATGAATATTTGAAGAGCTAAGAGAAAATGGAAAAATAATTATAATGGAACATGAAACAAAACAATTGTAGTACTACTCTGTTAAAGAAGATTTTAAAAGTCTAATATTAAGACTTCTGCGGTGGGCTGGCGCCCTACCCAGGGTTTGTTTCCTGCCTTGCGTTCTGTGTTGGCTGGGATTGGCTCCAGCAGACCCCAGTGACCCTGTAGTTAGGATATAGTGGGTTGGATAATGGATGGAGGGATATTAAGACTTTTATAAATACATAAGGAACAAGAAAAACATAAGGCAAGTCGTTTAAAAACAGCAGAAAAATAATTTCTATTGAAATATACCTTTGAAATGAACAAATTAAAAATGGAATACTTCAGACTAAAGCAAAATGAAGGACACTGCAATGGTTTTAAAATGAAACAGTTAGATTTGAGGCTGTGGGTGTTTTAAAAACGAACAAATTGAGTAGTAATAGAAGTAGTAACAGAAATTAAACAGTAAATAAACTTTTTTATACTGCAATGGACAACTGGCCTGTCTAGGACTCTGTCCCATTAAGTGCTCCTGGAATAGACTCCAGCCTTCATGCCCGATGTCCTCTAGTGGGCCATGTGCTCACTGTCCAGCAATGTGGAGCTCGATTGGCATTTGCCATAGAATAGTAGAATTGGCAGATCCACCACTGGCACTCTGTGCTTTTCACAGATGAAAGCAGGTTCACCCTGAGCACATGTGACAGACGCAAAAGGGTGTGGAGAAGCCGTGGAGAACGTTATGCTGCCTGTAACATCGTTTAGCATAACCGGTTTGGTGGTGGGTCAGTGGTCGTATTGGGAGACATATCCATGGAGGGACGTACAGACCTCTACAAGCTAGACAACGTCACCTTGACTGCCATTACGTACTGGGATGAAATCCTTGGATCCTTTGTCAGACCCTATGCTGGTTCAGTGAGTCCTGAGTTCCTCCTGGTGCATGACGATTCTGAGTTGCTGCAATTAAATTTCGGCAAAATGGACTAGCCTGCCACATAATTATTTCACTTTGATTTTCAAGGTGTCTTTGAATTCACCCCTCTGTACATTGATAATTTTCATTTCCATCAAATGATTTGGGATTCTTTCGTTCCTACCATATTACCCAGTCCATACAAGTACAGATATCCAGCATGATTTTTTTTCCCTTTGGCCCATTAATTTCTTATGCATTAAGTGATTGGTATAAGGTAGAAAGACAGCCGGATTTGTCTTGGCATCTTCAAACACCAGTTTTTTATGCTCCAGCTCTAAGTATCCCAGTGTCCTTCACAGCACAGTCTAAGCAAGGCATCTCCACACTCTGAGACATGTTTGATGACTATGGTCTTCACATAGTCCTTCTACTTCAGTGACATTCCTTTTTTGTTGTTATTTTTTTTTTTTTACTTGCACCTTAAATCCATACTGACCTGTGAAATGTCTTTACCTTTTCCACTCCCCTCCACCTCTTAATCAAATTATACAACTTAGTATTTCAGTCTGTAAAACTTGTATCAGTCCATATAGACATTTTTTCAAGATATTTCACACCGTACTTTTCTTATTTAGTGTGTTTGGCGGCAATGTGATTTATCCATGTCCCCAGCTCTCCAATTCTTTATTATTTCTAAAAAAATTTGTATCTCTTTTAGAAACCCTAACCTCCAAAACATTCAATTTAAGTTTTGGCACAGATTATATTTCATTCCATGTAAATGATTTATTTTGGACCCTTCATACCATTTGTCTCTCTCTGGGGCATTTTCTTCACATAATTTGGGAATGTCTCTTCATAGCTATTTTTGGTCTTCCATTCTTACTATCAATATTCTTCTCTTGCCTCATCTTTTTCTACTGCTTGATCTCTCTTCCTTCGTGCTGAATGTTATCCATTAGAAGTTATTCTCATTGGCTCTCTTACTGCTAATTCTATTTAAACAAATTGTTAGAATTCCATAGACTACCTATCTATTTCAGCCTGGAAAACCTCTTAATTCAACCTTACTGGAACTATCAGTCGCAAGGGTTAATTGGGCTACCATTAGGATGTGGCAAGAAGAGCTCAAAATCGTACAGATCTGGGTTTCAAGTGGTTCTCACTGCTGATCAAGAAAGTACCTCTGGGGCAATGGGTTCCAGTCAACTTGGCTGCTTTTCTCAGTTGTCAGTTCAGAGTTCTGTACCTAATTAATTTAAATTATTTTAGCATAAAGGTGCAAAATAAGATAATGTGAAAAAAAGTAAAAGGGTCTGGATACTTTCTGAATCAGTTGCATATACAACAGATGTATTAATTGTGGTGGGGTGAGGAAGAGAAGATTTTTACTTCATTAAATAATTTATTCGTGTGCACGGTTTTTCTGGAATGTATTCTTCCAACTACAGTATGTAAAAATAGCTGTTTCATGAAACCAAAATAATATAGAAAATTAGCATTCACTTCCTAATGTCATGTTCAAATTTAACAGGGCAATTTTTCATATTTAATGTTTTTATCTTATAACAAATTGTTTCACATTTTTTCGGACAGTCATTGTCTGCCTTTTTATTTTTTTATTTTGGATACTGCAGTTTCCACAAACAATCTAAAGATGTCTACTTTACGTTGATTGATTGATGAAACACACAGAGGCCCTGAGCAAGAGATATGCCTGAACAAGATGATAAAAGTGTCCAAATTTGGCAAAGCTGTTTAGATTACAGATTGAAAATGTGAACCCATTAAATGAAGTTCAAATCAAAGCAAACAGTAAACAAATGATCTAGAATATCATTTAGCAGGATATTCATCACTACATATAACAGAGAGAAAAAAAGGCTTTCAGTGGTTTGTACTCAAGTTTGGAAAGAAGGGTTTCTGTTGTTTGCTTTTCCTGTTTTAACTAATTTCAGTTAGAATTGTTGCCTTTTATTTATGCAGCACCTGTCTCAAACTAAAAGTCAGTTTATGTTGAAAAACACAGATGGGGAGAGATTAATTAAACAATAACGTTAAAAGCGTACAGGTGTTTTCGCTTACTTTAATCAGAAGCACCTGCTGCATCTTCCTAATTCAGCACTCACAGCAAAGCACCACAGTTCTTCAATACATCAGGTCACTTTTCTGCCATAGCTATTTCATCATTTACCTTTGTGATCTCCAGTTACAAGAAAGTAAATTCCGCCCAGGGATGTTCCCTGCATATTAGCCAGCCTACACTCAGATATTTATTTGTTTGTTTAAAATGAATGCCATTGTCTTAGTCTTACTGCAGTGAATAACTTATGGATTGTAAAGTCTGCCCTTGAGCTGTCTTCAAACCAAAAAGGAAGGCAAGGAGGACAAAATACTCAAAATAATAGATTTAGGGTGTATTCACTGGTACTGTGTGTGCTGTGCAGAGTAGAGGCAGAACCTCTCTGTTTTTCTAAGTTGATTCTGGGCTTTGTCAGCGGTGTGTTTTTGCTCTTACTCTGTTCAGTGCTTGTATGGACTGAGTGTTGGGCAGGGTTGTGGGGTCCAGTGGCTGTTGGGCATCTGTTGGTGAAGAAAGATTCACTGATCTTGACTTTGCTATGATGCTGTGATCTTCACGGAGTCAATGGAGGCTCTGATCGGGGCGCTCGAGAGACTGAGTGAGGAGTCTGAGTGTCTGGGCTTGAAAACGTCCTGATAAAAACTAAGATCCAGGCCTGTAATGACCTCTTTGGCGCAGCCATCAGCAGTGTGTCTGTCTGCGGAGAGAGTATCGACCTTATCGAGAGGTTTACTTACCTCGGCAGTGACATTCATGTCTCTGGTGACTCATCCTATGAAGTCAGTAGACAGATTGAGAGAGCATGGGGGGTTATGAGATCGCTGGAAAGGGGTGTGTGGCGCTCCTGATATCTATGCAAAAGGCCATGTGGTGCGATTCCCTGAGGGTCATCCAGCTCGCAGGATCAAGGGGTCGCCTATGTAACACCTGGCTGCGGCAGATTGAAGGTCATTTCTAGAGGGTGGGACTGGTCCTCATGTCTGTCTGGGGGGTTGCCAACTGGGATCTTGAGCTGTTTCATTGTGTGGTGGGTGCAGCAATGCACTGTACCAGTGCATGCTCCCCAACTTGACTTGATTTGACACTTGCAATTTGTTCCATGCCCAAACACGTTTGTCCGCATGTAACCCCCCCAAAGTCTAGTTCGTTTTACTAGTGTGATCGCTCCGTGCTGGGCCAACTGTACCATGTCCTGGCCTGCTTGGAAGAGGCGTGAGTAGCATTCAGGAACAGTGTGATCGCTAAACATGCCTGAGCTCAGAAAATAGACATAATGTCAATGATGCGACAAGTCAGATAGTACCATTCTCATTTCAAAACAGATTTTTATTCTTACCTTATAGATGGATGTGAATTGTTGTTGACTGCCCTCCCTAGCAATCATTTGTCTTCGTAAAAATCTTTCGTGCGTGCAGCACGATTAACAGCAAAATGCTGCCCTGTAAATCTGTAAGAGGATTAAGCTTTATCCTGCCCTACACAACACCAAAAAAAAAAAACAGAAAATAAATAAAATCATTTTGATATGCATGCTGTCACTCCATATTCGGATCTTGTTTTGGCATAACACAAACTGTCATGGTCATGATGAAAGTGTGCTCAGGTTCAGAATGTTAGTGCAGGGTCTTTAATTAAAATTCAGAGTTCCAGTTTGAGAAAATTTCCATAAGCAAAGGTCCAGAGCATCATAATGCCTAACATGCATTATGATTCAGTGCCATATATTCTGAAGTATCCTAGTAGTTGTATCAACACCTGTATGTAATCAACAACTGACTGTCAAATAAAATAAAGTACAATTCAATTGTATTTCATCGTTTTATCATCAATTTTCATATTGAACTGGAGGGTACTGTAATAAATAAATACAATTAATATTCTTTTCTTATTTCAAGTAATATAAAGTTTGCATTTAAAAATAAAGAGCTTTTGAAAAAGGCATCTTAAAGTGCTTTGAAAAAATAAAAAGGTGTAGTTTGAGTTTCCCCTTTTCTTTTTTCTTAACTACATTTCACATATAAACAATCTCAACAAATATTAAGAGCTAAACTGCTTTAAAACCTTTTTCTCTTTGTTTCCCACTTTCCTCATCCCACTTTCTATAGTTCAGTGAGAGAAGCAGGCTCTACCATGTGCATCCAGGATTTTAAATCAGAACTGGAATGGCCATTCACGTAGGTGTAGGTGTTCATCTGTGATCCTGGAGTGATTTTTAATTTTAATAATGTACAGTACATAACAGAGAAAACTGCCCCACACTTGTATGTGGAGCCAAACATGGTCAAAATATACAGGGCCACTTTCCCCAGACCTGGGAATGCTATTCCTAAGATCATATGGAACCAGAAAATGGCAGGGTTAGTTCCTCCAAACTGCTCTTTCAGAACCATGTCTCCTTGGAGATCGATCAGTTGCATCTGCAGAAGACCCAGCCTTTGCCCACTTTAAGTGTGGTGTGACTTTCTTTGAGAACCTGATGACATCTGTCATAAGAAATGGGTTCTGAATTAATAATGCGAGCTGCTGTCCAAAGCTAAAGCTATCAAAATGTTTGAAGTTTACCATCAGCTTGTCAACAAAAGCAGATCTAGCTCTCTCACCCTGAACCTGTTCCTTCACTGATGAGAAGTATGCACAGTCTCTCTGCAGGTCTTCCTTAAACACCTCAAGTTTCCTCTGGAAGAAACAGTCAGCTGCCATCAGGTCACAAACTGAATTGTCCTTGCCCTCTAGCTTTAAATTCAGTACACACAGGTGTGAAGTGATATCAAAAAATATCACAATATCTATTATCTTCTCATCTTCCAAAAAAAATGAGAAAACTGTGTTGCTTCTGACTCTGCTAAGATAGCTGCAATTTCCATTAAGATGGACCAAAAGTGCTCCAACAGTTTGGCCATCTTACACTGCTGTGCAGCAGCAGATTATCAGCATTTGCCTCCTCCTCCTCTCTGAGGAATTCCCTAACCATGTGATGCTGATGGGAAGAAGATGCCCTGAGAACATTTCATTCTCATCATTGTGTTCATTACCTCAGCACACTCATCTGACAGGGTGGATCACAGGACTACTGTTTGATGAAACATGCAATTGCAAGAGATGAGCTCAGGATTGTCCTCCTTCAATCTTGCCACAGCTCCCCTCTCTCTCCCTATTCATGGCAGGGGCTTCATCTGTGGTTATTGAAACGCTAGTTTTGTTTCCATTCCCCTCTTTATTAAAATCATCTTTTTTGGCCAAGTAGCTATTCTCTCCACTGGTACTGGTATGAAGGGATGTGACACCCAGCAGGTCTTCGCAGAACTCTATGTTCCATGTTGAATAATGTTTAATAAACTAACAGCTGAGCATTGTCAGACACATCAGTTGACTCATTTACAGCTAAGCCTACACATGGTGCCTTGTAAAATGCTTAATCCAGCTATTCTAGCACATCCTGGGTTAATATTTCTGTTTTTCTTGTGGCTGTTGATTTTGACAGGAGAATGTGATCGATCTTTTCACATAACTCTTGTTTTTGTGTTCCCTCCAGTAAAGCAACAATTCCTGAGACAGTAAAAAGTTTATTATGTTGACCCCAAATCTATGCAATTTTAAGATAACATTTATTGGCACATTATTAGGCAGTGAATGATTGGGTCAAGATTCTGGTGGATTGATCATATTGGGCTCTTAGATCATGTATTTTCTGTACCCTCAGTTCTGTGAATTGGCGAGTATGGTTGCTCAAAAGATTGGTGCTTTGTCTCATAGTGATGCTTCACATTGCCACTTTTAATTATAGCCATGGTCTCTGAGGATACGAGGAAAACTGGCATTTAACTCCCTGTGGAAGTATGAACATACAAGAGTCTGTCCATTCTGGATTTAAAGCTCTGTTTTCTCTGCCTATTTTCATCATTTCAGAGTGTCTGTTTACATCCAAGATAAAGTAATATTTAAAGGGGCAGACAAACTCCATGTTGCTTGTCCTCCACACTAGACCATCAGTTCATATATAATACGTCATCCTCCCATGCTGTGTTTCTTCAATGGCTTGCATCCATTTCTTGTATTTGACTCCTGGACTTCAATCAGCTGCCCCCAGCGTTATACTAATTTTTCCTCTGGCACAGTTGTGACATTTGTTATTTCCAAAGTCTGTCCATCTACTATCAGAACCTTGTAACCTCTTATGTCTGTCTGATACGGTATCTCCTACAGATGATTGCTTTATGGGCCGCTACCTGTGTGTCATTGCTAGCTGATCAGACTCAAACAACATTTAACTTGTTAATCATTAGTTCTTTATTTCATTTCTATAGTCTGCAGTGGAGAAAGGTGTGACTGATTAAATGATTCATACTCTTGTTACTGTATCTCCTTCATAAACAAGTGAAACTCAGAGAGACAAGACCTGTATATTAATGAGCCATTAAGGTATATTTTCAGTTACATTTTGTACTCATTACATTGAAATATGCTAATAAAAAGGCATATTTCACAAAAGATTTGGAACAGTATATCCATTCATTAATATATATTTTAAAACTGCTTTGTTCAGTTTAGGATTGCTCAGACCAGAGCCTTTCCTGGCAGCTTTGTGTGCAAGGCAGGGATCACCTCTGGATAGGACACCAGTCCAAGGCACTATTATCCACACTCATACTGGGCAAAATGTAGAGCTGCCAATGAGCCTAAGATGTTCTAGGGCTCTGAGATCAAATGTAACTTGCTTAATATAATTTGAACATATTATTTAAAAAGTCATATTTGGAAGCAAACACTGGTAATCAGATAACAGATTTTTAAAAACTTTTCCAGTACCCTAAAACTGTTGTTCTGATCCTGATAACATTCCAATTCGCTTTTGAACCTGAGATCCCTGACTTATTACTGCTTTATGCTAGTATTATTAGGCTTTCATCACAGCAAAAAAAGAGCTAGTTTCCTTACCAATTAATAATGCATTTCCTTTTATTATAAAAACATTTATAAAATAAACTGTAAAAAATTACAGTTTTAAAGAATGTTTTTTGGTGTCAGCAGTTCTCACTTAAGCACCTTAGCCAATATACGTTTTTACATCTTCTTGTTTCGGCTGCTCCCGTTAGGGGTTGCCACAGCAGAACATCTTCTTCCATATTTTTCTGTCCTCTGCATCTTGTTCTGTCACACCCTTCACCTGCATGTCCTTTCTCACCACATCCATAAACCTTCGCTTAGGCCTTCCTCTTTTCCTCCTCCCTGGCAGCTCTATCCTTAGCATCCTTCTCCCAATATTCCCAGCATCTCTCCTCTGCACATGTCCAAACCAACGCAATCTTGCCTCTCTGAATTTGTCTCCCAACCGTCCAACTTGAGCTACCCTCTAATGTACTCATTTATAATCCTATCCATCCTCATCACACACAGTGTAAATCTTAGCATCTTTAACTCTGCTACCTCCAGCTCTGTCTCCTGCTTTTTGGTCAGTGCCACCATCTCCAACCCATATAACATAGCTGGTCTCATTACCGTCCTGTAGACCTTCCCTTTTACTCTTGCAGATACCTGTCTGTCACAAATTACTCCTGACACTCTTCTCCACCCATTCCACCCTGCCTGTATTCTCTTTTTCAGCTCTCTTCCACAGTCCCCATTACTCTGTACTGTTGATCCCAAGTATTTAAACACATCCACCTTCGCCAGCTCTACTCCCTGCATCCTCACCATTCCACTGACCTCCCTCTCATTTACACACATGTATTCTGTCTTGTTCCTACTGACCTTCATTCCTCTCATCTCTAGAGCATATCTCCACCTCTCCAGGGTCTCCTCAACCTGCTCCCTACTGTCACTACAGATCACAATGTCATTAGCATAGTCCAACGGGGGACTCCTGTCTAATCTTGTCTGTCAACCTGTCCATCACCATTGCAAATAAGAAAGGGCTCAGAGCTGATCTCTGATGTAATCCCACCTCCACGTTGAATGCATCCGTCACTCCTACCACAGACCTCACCACTGTCACACTTCCCTTGTACATATCCTGTACAACTCTTAGGTACTTCTCTGCCACTCCCAACTTCCTCATACAATACCGCAGGTCCTCTCGAGGCACCCTGTCATATTCTTTCTCCAGGTCCACAAAGATGCGATGCAACTCCTTCAGGCCTTCTCTAAACTTCTCCATCAACATCCTCAGAGCAAACATTGCAACTGTGGTGCTCTTTCTTGGCATGAAACCATACTGCTGCTCACTAATAATCACCTCATTTCTTAACCTAGCTACTCATTATCATAACTTCATGCTATGGCTCATCAATTTTATTCTCCTGTAGTTACTGCAGTCCATGCTTCCATAGGTATGTCATCTGGACCAACGGCCTTTCCATTTTTCATCCTCTTCATAGCTGTCCTTACTTCCTCCTTGCTAATCTGTTGCACTTCCCGATTCACTATCTCCACATCATCCAACCTCTTCTCTCTCTCGTTCTCTTCATTCATCAGCCTCTCAAAGTACTCTTTCCATCTACTCAACACACTCTCCTCACTTGTGAGTACGTTTCCATCTTTATCCTTTATCACCCTAACATGCTGCACATGTTTCCCAGCTCAGTCCCTCTGTCTAGCCAATCGGTACAGGTCCTTTTCTCCCTCCTTAGTGTTCAACCTCTCATACAACTCATCATACGCCTTTTCTTTAGCCACCTCTCTCTTCACCTCGTGCCTTATCTCCCTGTACTCTTATCTACTTTCTGTATCTCTCTGACTATCCCACTTCTTCTTTGCCGTCCTCTTTCTCTGTATACTCTCCTGTATTTCCTCACTCCACCACCAGGTTTCCTTTTCCTCCTTCCTCTTTCCAGATGTCAAGCCAAGCACCCTTGCTGTCACCCTTACTACATCTGCTGTAATTTCCCAGCTGTCTGGTAACTCTTCACTGCTCCCTAGTGCTTGTCTCACCTCCTCCCTAAACTCAACTTTGCAGTCTTCCTTTTTCAACTTCCACCATTTGATCCTTGGCTCTGCCCTCAATCTCTTCCTCTTCTTGATCTCCAGCGTCATCCTATAGACCACCATCCTATGCTGCTTGACTACATTTTCCCCTGCCACCACTTTGCAGTCTTCGGTCTCCTTCAGATCAACTCTTCTGCATAGGATGTAATCTACCTGTGTGCATCTTCCTCCACTCTTGTATGTAACCCTATGTTCCTCCCTCTTCTTAAAATATGTATTCACCACAGCCATGTCAATCCTTTTGGCAAAATCCACTATCCTCTGAGCTTCTTCATTCCTCTCCTTGACACCATACCTAACCATCACCTCCTCGTCTCCACTGTTCCCTTCACCAACATGCCCATTGAAATCCGCTCCAATGACCACTTTCTGTCCCTTGGGTACACTGTTCATCACTTCACACCCAACTCCCTCCAAACAAAATTTCATCATCACACCTCCAATTTCCAGCTTCATAATCATTACTCTGCCTGATACTCCTTTCACCTACAAAACACTCTTGACATACTGTTCCTTCAGAATAACCCCTACTCCATTTCTCCTCCCATCCACACCATGATAGAACAATTTGAATCCACTTCCAATCCACCTGGCCTTACTCCCCTTCCATTTAGTCTCTTGCATGCAAAGTATTTCAACCTTCCTTCTCTCCATCATATCTGCTAACTCTATCCCCTTACTAGTTATACTGCCAACATTCAAAGTTCCTATACCCTCAGTTCCACTCTCTTTACTTTCCTCCCCTCCTCCTCCTCCGAACACGTCTCCCCCTCTTCTTCTCCTTCGTCTTCGGCCAACAGTAGCCCCAATTCCGCCAGCACCCTGTTGGCTAACAGTACTGGTGGCAGTTTTTGTTAACCCAGGGCTAGACCGATCCAGTATGGAAATTTGTATTGTTGTCCGCATATTGATTTGGCAACCCTCCCCATTTATCTGGGTTTGGGACCAGCACGAAGAAACACACTGGTTTGTGCATCCCCTGTGGCTGGGATAAATATGCGATTTCACATACAATTTTAATATTAGTTGGCTGCTGGCTTGACACACATTGTCCTAAACAATACTTTACTATTAAAACACATATATTCAGGTCAGCTGTATTATAATTTTGCCACAATTCTAAAGGGGGAAAGGGAGATTTAATATAGTTAAGTCCCATTTATTGTTCCTTGACCACTTGCTTTTGCCAGTAGAACTCATCTGGCAACCCATGCTGGAAAATATCAAGTCAGTGACTACCACCTAAGGTGCATGTACTTTGCTTTACAATTATGCTCTGTTTTCTTATGCATATTAGTTTCCTCACAAATATTTAAAATCTTCATTTTTTAATCTGAGCTGCTGAGAGTGAAAACATTTGCTAAATAAACAATTATGGAGGGAATACTCAAAGACCATTGTAATGCAATATTTAAGACATTCAACTGTTCACAGTGCCTCCGTTTAAACAAAAGGGGCATGAGCAGTGGCATTGCATTTCCTGTCTTCCAGAAGAAAAAAAAAGGATAGAATGGGAACAAATATTAATGGCTGCATTTAACATGTTTGAGGAATCATTAGTGATTCTGTCTTTTTTTATTATTATTTGTATTACCACCAGTGTGGCGCATTCTAGGGTGTATATTCTCCTTGATCTCACCACTTTGTGCAATCCTGTTTTAGTGAATGACTGTGTTTTTAGGTGTCATATTCATTTGAATTTCAGTTCTCTTTTAAGCAACACTAGCAAAATACCCGCGCTTCGCAGCGGAGAAGTAGTGTGTTAAAGAAGCAATTAAAAAGAAAAGGAAACATTTTGAAAATAACGTAACATGATTGTCAATGTGATTATTTTGTCACTGTTGTGAGTGATGAGTGTTGCTGTCATATATATATATATATTTACACACACTCACATAAACATATATATACATATCTATACATATACACATATATACATACATATATATATCTACATATATACACATACATATACATACACACATACATACATACACACACACATATATAAACATATATATACATATACAAACATATCTACATATATACACACACAGCTATTTCATATCAGTGCAATACGCTGCTTGTTAAAATGGATAACTCCCGCTCTTACGTGCAAGTCTGCGTGGATATTATGAACTATCGTATTTGTTCAAGTTGTATTTAAATTTTAAATAGAAGGAATTTTTATTTAGTCGACAGAAATATCTTTGGTAGGAATGGTAAAAACAGACAGGAATATTATTCCTGAATAAATCAACTGAAACCTTAAACAACTTATAATATTTTGCTCTCCATAAAAATATATCCTGTCTAAATTATACAAGTTAGAAATAAAGTAAACGTTAAAAGAACAAACATTCAAATTTCTTTACTCTTATGTAATTTTATATAAAAAATAAACTTAAATTTTAAATATCCCAAAAGATTTTGCTCTCCATAAAAATATATCCTGTCAAAATTATACAAATTCAAATATGAACATGCTGCATAACAAAACCTGGAAATATAAATAAAATGTGTTCCTTTCAGCAATAACAAATCAAATCATTCAGTTTTCTTTGCTCATATGTCATTTTAGAGCTGGACGCCTGGCATCTTTTTGGCCACAAGTTCGTTTCTGTTTGGTGTGAGGTTCTGTGTTGTGGAGATTCTCAGGATGGATTGCAGGTGCTCATCAGTGAGGCGACTCCTGTGTGCTGTTTTGTTAGTCTTTATCACTGAGAAGAGCTTCTCACACAGATATGTGCTACCAAACATGCACAAGGTTCGAGCCGCATGTAGACGGACTTTTTGTTCTTCAAAGTCACCAAAGCGCCGTGCAAACTCAGTGCGCTCAGTTTATCAGCAAAGTGCGTATTTGGGAACACCGTAGTGACGACTTGGTTTAACATTACTTGGCAACAGGGAAAGTGGGGCAAGTGCACTGGTGCATTTGTGTCTCCCATAAAAGCAGCTTCACTTGAAATCACTTTGTGATTGTGCACGGGTAAAACGTCCGCTGAAGTGTCAGATTCTTATTTAATTCTTCTGCTTTCTGTATCTTCTGCATTGCATTCAGGTTACCCTGATGTTTTGTCTCATAGTGCCGTCTTAGATTAAATTCTGTAATTACAGCCACATTAGCTCCACAAATGAGACACACGGGTTCAGTAAACATATACTCAGCCTCCCATCGGTTTTAAAGGCTCTATTTTCAGAATCAACTTTTCTCTTCAGCATCGTGTGAGCTAGCTTCGCAATAACTTGCAGCATCATAAGCTAGACTTGATTAACGCGTAAGTGTTCGCAAGGCAGCTGAAGCGCTGCATTATGGGATCTGTAGTTTATTGTGTTACCAGCGCTTCATATACCGGGCCATTAATAACAATAATACAGTATATAAAATGATCTCGCGGGCGGATATAATTACACGCCGGGCGGATGTGGCCCTGCCCTTGAGTTTGACACATATGGACTAAATAGAACTTGAAAAGATATATTTTTCAAATGTGATCGCGCAATTCAGATAGAGTTGACGCGCACTACAGCCTGCATGCCTCAATAAGTCATCCTCCCGTCGCTCTTACTTTTTTACCGTTCATCTAATGAATACACTGAGTATGGCTTTACCAAAACAATCATTGATGGCGAATAAAGTATCCATTATTCGAGTATGTAGATCGGGATATATATATACATATATATATACCAGCGTATGCAGCGAGAAGTAGTGTGTTAAAAAGCTAGAAAAGAAAAGGGAACATTTTAAAAATAGCGTAACATGACTGTCAATATACAGTATTTGTTTTGTGAGTGTTACTGAGTGTTGCTGTCATCAAGGATTTGATTATCATTATTTCTTTCAATCAGGTTCGTATTTGTAGGATGTGTTGTGTTCAAGTTACATTCCGTGTTTGTCAATCGTTGTAAAGATGACAGGTTTCATTCATCGATTCGTTTCTTACTGCATCAATAAACAGCTCGTCTTCTTCTTTATCTGAGACCTGACACACTGCATGCACGGTTTTTTACACTGTCTTCCTTTAGCGGGACATTGACTTTTTCCACGTGTGCTTTGTTTCCGCAGTAGCTGGATTTATGAATATGCTTGTATGTATCAGGCGCTTCATATTTTTGCTGCCTTTTCAATTGTGTAATTCGGTTTTGTTCAGCTCTTTGGAACTGTTGCTTTTATCTGTGCACTCGTCAGTTCCGTGAGCCGCTCGGTGTACATGCATGAAGGTTCCCAGCTGTGCTGGTGCCATCTCGTGCTATGTCCATGGCTGTATTTAATGTTACCTTAGTCCTGGCACTTAAAACTTTCTCTCGCAGTTTCGCTGAGTTTGTGTCAAACACCACCCTGACCATCTCATCTTCCTCTCCATAAGCACAGTCCTTCACCCGTGAATATTTAGTGGAGTTTGCTATTGGATTGCCGCTGACGGACGGCCTTATATGGGCAGGCACTAAATTACAAGCGCCAGCGCAGCCTGTCTATGAACTTAATTTAAAGTGTAGGTTTACATCGTGCTTTGTTTCCGAAGTAGCAGAACTCATCAATATGGTTGTATATGTCACTTGCTCGCTTCTTATTGTTTCGCTGCCTTCTCAATTATATAATGCATGTTTTCTTCAGCGCTTTTTGGAGGTCTTCCTGGTTTTCTATGTACTGCGTGATTACGTGGGAGGCGTGATGATGTCACACGAAACTCCGCCCCACGGCGTTCAAGCTCATCTCCATTACAGTAAATGGAAAAACAGCTTCCAGTTATGACCATTATGTATAATCTTTATGTTCGTAGAATTTCGAAATGAAACCTGCCCAACTTTTGTAAGGAAGCTGTAAGGAATGAACCTGCCAAATTTCAGCCTTCCACCCACACGGGAAGTTGGAGAATTAGTGATGAGTCAGTGAGTGAGTGAGTGAGTGAGGGCTTTGCCTTTTATTAGTATAGATTCCATGAGTCATAAGTGCTTAATGCAACACGAGAAAAGAGTAAAAATATTAAATTAATAATATAGTAAATATAATAGAAATGTATCAATGGGAGTTGTGTTGGAATAAGTCTGATCAGTAAATAAATCAATGGATTTTATTTTTATTTTACAATATGTTGTATGTAAATTTAAAAGGAAAAAGTAATAAGCAATACTACAATAAGTAGTATGTCTATATTTAACTGCATAGAGTTGAAACATTCAAAGAAATGTCTGTATTCGGCATTGTAGTACAGTGATCCCTCGCTATATCGTGCTTCGACTTTCTCGGCTTCACTCCATCACGGATTTTAAATGCAAGCATATCTAAATATATATCACGCATTTTTCGCTGGTTCACGGATTTCTGTGGACAATGGGTTTTTTAATTTAAAGTACATGCTTCCTCAGTTTGTTTGCCCAGTTGATTTCATACAAGGGACGCTATTGGCGGATGGCTTAGAAGATATTATCCTCAATAATATACAATGTAGTTCCCGAGCGGTGCTTGATTGTTTGCTTTTCTCGGTCTCTCTCACTCTCTCTGACATTCTCTGCGCCTGACAGAGGGGGTGTGAGCAGAGGGGCTGTTTGCACAGAGGCTGTTTGCCTAGAAGATACGGAGGCTACTCTAAAAATGCTGAAAGACTACCTTCACATTGCTCCCTTCTTTGCGGCTGCTTTATCGCGGTGCGCATACTTAAAAGCCCAACAGCACGTATTGATTTTTTGATTGTTTGCTTTTCTGCCACGCGCTCTCTCTCCCTCTGACATTCTCTGCTCCTGACGGCGCTCCTTTGAAGAGAAGATATGTTTGCATTCTTTTAATTGTGAGAAAGAACTGTCATCTCTGTCTTGTCATGGAGCACAGTTTAAACTTTTGACTAAAGGGTGTTATTTCATGTCTAGAGGGCTCTAATAATGTTAACAGTGTGGGAGAGTTTATAAGGGCTTAAAATATATAAAAATAACACCGCTCACCCCACAAGAAGGTAAAGAGGGCCGGGAAATGGCTGGTAGGTCTGCTGACAAATTAATAAAGGCAGATCGCAGTCTGCCGAAGATGGCGACCCGGTCCTCAGAGAATAAGAACTCCAATTCCCAGAAGCCTCCGCGAGACCTGTCAGAGCATGTGCCAGAAGCGGGCGTGCTTATTGGCTCCCAGCCAGCAGGTAAGACAAATGAGGAAGTAAGCCTACCTCCGGCTGACATAAATAATGTTTTGGACTTGCAGGAACTCGAGAAGTTAATCGAGCCCGTAAGTAGTTTCTTGCAGGTCCTGACGAACATTGAGAGGATCGTCGGGGAGTTGGGAGCAGTGGCCAAAGAGCCTTTAGAGAAGGTGAGAGGGTACATGCAGCGATTTGGTTGGGAGCCTCCCGTCATGACGAATGCGGCGGTACAGGTATGTGAGACTCGTACCTTATATAATGAAATAGGGACGCAGAGTGAAAAGAGCCCGTGTTTAATCCATAGCAGTTGCAAGGTGGATGCGTGCCCTACAAGAGAGGCTGAAACGTTTACCAAGTGGTCGGGGGAAGGGACGATCGAGCCGGAGCAGCTGGATGGTGCTGGCTCTCAGAGCAATTTGGTCCTAAAGACCCCGGCCCGGGTTATTAATAAATCCAAAAGGGGTGCAGATAGGAAAGGGGCTCTCTTTCTCTCATGGAGAAACCCAAACTGTTGACAAACCCCAGAGTAAGCAGGAGATCCCAAAAGTAAAGCAGGGGTCTCCTGACAAGGTGGAAAAGGAGCATAAAAGCGCAAGGGTGAAGTACCGAGGTGCTTTCAGTCTTGCAGAGGGATGCAACCGCGGGGACAGCGGCTGTGCTACGAATGCCGCAGGATGGCGAAGCTGTCCTAGGAGGACAGGGGTGCAAAGACCTGATTTTTATACTGTTCCTCCTATATTTTCACGGGAGTGGCAAAGACATCGCCAAGGCTCGACTGATGAATCCTCCTGGAGGAAGATGTCCCTCGCTCCAAACCACGGTTTTTCGCTGGGTGGAAAGTACTGTGGTCTATGGCCGGCTCATCATCATGGCCAATACCCCCAGGCCATCAGATGGAGCTCTCCCAGTATGCGGATGCCAGCAGGAAATCATGGACTATGGAGTTTTCCCTTACAAACCTGCTGGATACACCAGGGGCGAACAGAGGACGCTGCAGGGAGGCCCGGAGAGTCACATGTGCCCTATAACCTGGAAGTGCGTCATAGGCAAAGCGACTGTGGAAGTGATGTGCTTCTGGGGTGAAGAAGGACTTTTTATCTGACCCGGAAGTAATAAGGAATCATGAACTGAAGGACTGTGGGAACACTTCCGGGTCAGGGGATATAAAAGACTAAGAAAGACACCAGCGCGTCGAGCTGAGCTGGGTTGTAGGAGGGCAACGCGTCTGGGAGTGGTGGATTGATTATTGAGTATTGGTATTGTGGTATTAATGAGTATTGTGGAGGAGAGGGTGCTTTGTGCACTGTGCTGTATGAATAAAGTTTACTTTTGGACTTTCATCTGGTGTCTGGCCTATTGGGCATGGGTTCAAGGGAGCGATAGCGCCCCCTATCTGTCACAAACTATATAAATGTAAAGAGTTAAACTTGTCATTTGATGCAGAATTGCTTTCAATGTGTGTTTCTTTTAGCTCCTGGAAATGTCAGTAATTTATAATTAAATGTACAATAGTTTTGTGTATTTTTGCATCAGAAGCCTAATGTAGCTTTTCTTTTGTAACCATCTATGTTTTTAATCAATTAGATAATGGAGGAGGAACCAAATGGTATTAAAAAAACCTCTTACTGCTTACTTACTGCCCTTAGCTCCCTGGCCATCGTACCTTACAATATTCTTTGTTACATGGTATTGCCTAATTTTATTTTTATAATGATATATATCTTTTTTCTTTCTTCATCTTGTAAAGCACTATGATCTACATGATTTGTGTGAAAGCAAGCAAGAAATAAATGTTGCAATTGTTGTTGTTAGTGCGCAATCCATCTTGACATATACCTTCACCTACACTTACCAGGGAATGTCATTTAAAATTATTAATAAATACAGATCCCATGACCTTCACACTACCTCTTTATCCATTAAATAGTAAAAGAACTGAACAATGAGAAAATAAACAGCAAATGACAAACACATTTTTATTGTTGTGAATTCGATTGGAAAGCAGGTGGGTGCATAAAAAAGAAACAATATAAGAGGGAAAGAAAAAATACGGACTTCTGTAATATTTGTAATAGCCACCTTTCCTATTATGACCAATTGTTCTCTTGATCTCCTGCTGGTTTAACTAGGAGGTTGATTATACTGCATGTTGATTTATTACTTTGTGCAGCATATAGATCCAGTTTGATTGTACTTTATAAATGGGGCAACTTCTACCTGATTGCACTGATAGGTATAAGAATGGTGGGGGTTCACTAACTGTGGATTTGCACCTGGAGACTACTGTTGTCTTTTTAGTGACTGTTTCCAGATAGAAAAGGTTAAGTATATACTATAGTTACGGGAAAGAACAAAAGTGTCCAGAAGTGTAAATCTTATTTTGATAACAAGGACAGAGATTAGAAATTGGTTGACAGCAGTAAAGTGAAGCATGACTGCATGTGAAAAAAGACAATGTACCTGAGGTAAGGTGCAACATACTCTATGGCACAAAGGAAATCTGGAAAATTCTATAAATGTACTAACAATTATGGTTCTTGGAGCAAAACTGAATATTCATAAAGATGGTATACCAAAACAAAAGGAAATGATGAAGGTTATGTCATCAAACTTTTGGAAAATGTATGTGATTTACAGGAGACTTTTGCTATTGAAATGTGCAATTGAGAGGTAATCCCTTCAGAAGGGAAGTAAAGAAAAGATATAAAGACTGACAGGACAGAACACAAAGCGCAGACAGAAAAAGAATGATATTTGTGAGAAGATTCTAAACCATGCACATTCCAGTATCGCCTGAACAAAGTCACCCTGTGTACAGTATGTACTGTATGTCTTGTTTCCACCATTGATGGCAATTATAGGTATGGCCACCAATAACAAAAGAGAGAAAAACATTGTAAATAGTCATTATGTGTGACACATTGACCAGTATCCTAGTGTACTTTCTATTATACAAATGATTTACATTCTTTCTAAAAGGAATACAAGTAAAGATGTCTTTCTTCTGATTGATGAATAAAACCACATAGTTTTTTCAAGCCAGCCAGTATGAATGTGAAAATGAAGCAGATAACTGAATAGGACACCTTATATACCTTTTGATATTACTGAAGATAAAGGAAGGACATCAAACTTTTTGTTTATAGTGTAAATAAGTATACTGAGCCTTAAATTGAATCTCTTGTTATTCTTAATTAATTAAAATATTGTTGACTCATCACTGATCCAGTATGATGAAGTTGTGTGGGAGGGGAATTATACAATTAACTAATGAGAATTCATATCCAATTAAATGTACAGCAAGACAAATGGACAAGAAATGTGGCCATTTAGTTCAAAATGAAAAATAAATTTGTTTCATTCAAACTCATTGAAAGTTTACAGACGCTTTCTGATGTAGGGAAGTGGGTATATAGATGTCTGGATAGATGAGGTGGTCAGTGATGGGTAAAAAATTGTCAGATTGATATTATGACCTGGTGCACATTCAGAAATTTTAAGTCATTTCAGAAAGTTGGAGAAATTAATGGAAATACTGGCAGGAAATAAAACTATTCATTTGAATAATTTGAAATAAGCACTGTGAATAATTACTTGTAGATAATATTCTCAGACTTACTGACTCTAATTTATGGTTACAAGGGGCTAGAGCTTATATGTAGAGTACTAGGTAAAAGAGAGGAATTAGTCCTGAATAGCGCATTAGTCCAGTGTAGGGGTCACGGGGCCAAAATAAGAATGACCAATTAATTTAACATTGCATGACTGTCCAGATGTGGGAACAAAAATGAAATACCTAAAAAAAGCCCTTGAAGACAAAAGTGTTGAATCTCCATGCAGAAAATTACTAAAGATGTTGAGTCTTTTTGGGCAGAAGCACTAACCATTGTAAAATTACATACTGTATTACATTACATTTACAATAACATTGTCAATTAAACACCCACTTTTAAAAGTCTTGAGTTAAACAGCAGATTAGAATGAGGAAAAACTTCACAGAGCATGTCAAAAAAAGGTGATTAGAGCCATCTCAATCAACTTTTTTCAGCTAGTACCAAAGCCCATATACTTATCTTCCTTTTTCTAGTACTCAAAATTTCACAGATTAAAATAAGGTTTTAAAATAATGTGATAAAAGAAGATAGTAAAGAGAAGTAACTTCAAGATGTAAGGGGAATAGTTAGTACTAAACAAATAAAATTATTAAACATGTCTAAATGAAATAGCAGACCAAAACCTGGATGCTACATATGCATTGTTAAAGGGCAGTGAGACGGATTCCAAAGTAGGCTGGAGCAAGAATTTGGGTTACAGTTTTTACCATTCAAAAAAAAATAAAGGAAATTGGGGAAAAATTATGTTCTGTTATAAATTATTTTCTCACATGCAACAAATTGTACCTCGCTCAGTCCTTCAATAAGATTGTAAGTTCAGGGCATGGAGTAGGCATTGAATTGAAAGAACCTCGTTGGGTCACCTGAAGTCATTGCGGTAACACTATGATCTGTCTAACTTGAGCATGAGCATGACTGGAGCTGTAAGCTCTTCAATGAACATGTAACTTGAATATTTTCTATATCTCCTGACTTTGGCACAGTTCAGATGGGGATATGATAAGGTGACTCATAAAATATGACCCTGGGGTCAGTTCAGAAGTCACCCAAGAGAAGGCAGATTAGATGCATCTTGGAATCTATAATTGCCATCATCTCTTCAGGGACTGCAACTAGATGGTAACTAAAAGGCCTTTAACCTGAGAAACACTGGCTAGCAAAGAGCCACACCAAGTGTTAGACAGAGTTGCATTCATGGACAACACACAGTACCTCTTTGGTAAGACCCATTCTGAAGGACGGCCCACATCCTTACCCAGCTGAGACACTTCAGGATGGAAGGACAGGGGGAGACAACTTATACAGAGCTTTATTTCCCACAAGATGCTAGATGGCAGCAAGTCCAGACTCATATTCATGGAAGCCTGAAGGGCAAGCTGGGTATTGTATTCCTGGAGGGCAGCCCTGCTAGGTCCCATGGTGCCGCCAGGGGGAGCTGCAGGACTGAGGAGTCCCCATGTAATTGGGTTTTTGCCTCACCTGGAAGTTCTTACAGACCACATGTGTGGAAGATCAGAAGCACGTCTGGGGTGTATTAAATAAAAGAAGATTCCTGCTTCACATCAGAGAGCCAGATTCAGGAAGAGAAGGACAAAGCTTGCAAAGAGGAGTGAAGGAGGCATTGACCTGGGAAGGAAGGAAGGAAAAGAGTTGTGCTAGTGTTGTACTTGTGCTTATTGTGTATACCTGTGGCTATTAGGGTGGAAAACACTTATCAGGAAGAGTTTCCCAAGATTTAAAGACTCTTTGCCCTTTTTACTTGTGTCCATGCCTGCTGTGTTAGGTATTTGGGGAGCTGGGGCACCCCGTACTGTCCAACCCAAGTATACTCCACTGGCTCCTCAACATGTGGGAATAATGTGTGACTGTTCCCTGTATCTGTTGGAAGGATATGATGGAGATTCATTCTACAGTGTAGCAATCTGAACTATACTTGGCAAGTATTTAGGTAAGAATGTCCAATCTCATTGAAGCCAGCAGTATTTGGCCATGAACCTTTCAAACACCATGAGGTATGCCTTCATACTGTCCCTGCTCTGTAGGGGTGAGGTAGCTTTACTGGTCTGACCTCTTGGGGTTTACCTGTGGCAATTTTTCAGACTCTCTTGTTGCTTCCACCTCTGCTATCATGGTCTGTTACGCCATGACCTGAAATTACAGTTAACACATTTGGTCTCTGATTTGCTGGAGTGTCTCTAGGACAGTCTATAGGCTCTGCTGCTCACTCATTGTTCCAACTGTCAATATATATTCCCAGATGAAATCCAAATTGTATCTATCAATCCTGATTTTAAAAGTGTCTTTGTTATCATACAGATAACAAAGTGTCAAAGTATCTTTGTTATCATACAAATAATAAAGCGATAAAAATACCAAATAACCCCTTTTAAATGTTGTTTGCCAATTTTGACTGCATTGAAGATAGAATTACTGGTATGATATTAGCCACTTGCCTTTTCGTTACCATAGCATAAGCCATTGTATCTTGGGAGCAGCTCATTAGTTGTAAAGAGCTAAAGAAAATGACTATAACAACTTCTCCACAATTGCTCATCTATAACAGCAAGCATGGAACCTGCTGCATCATAATAACAGGCATTGTTCCCTGCAAAATACAGCATTGTGTGCTTAGTATAAAAGGGTATTCTTTGTGTGTTGGTAACTAGGAAACAGTTTGTCAGAAACTTGCTTTTTTAATAACAAGCCAAAATGTTAAATGTATATTTTATGTAATAAATGATATGGTAAATGCCCATAAAATCTGCATAATTGTATTTTATCAAATAGTTTTTGTTATTAATATTCAATTTATTGCTGTATTTTGTAGGAGTTTGATTTAATTGAGTAATTGTCCCCTTAATTAAAGAAGAGTGCAATGTCCCCTTTCTATAATAAAATGGATAGATCTTTTTTTTCTTTTATGAACTGCATCATTTTTGTACTATAAGATTCTTACAGTATAAACTCTGTGTTTTACACAGAATTACAAGAGTGATGACTTGTTATACAGACCGCATTTAGTCACTGTATGTGCTGTACAGAGGCAGGCAAATTACTCATCTGGTTAGAAAATAAATGGATGTCTGGGTCTTGAATACTGTGTGCAGTTCCACATTGCAAAAGGCAAATAACCTCATTTAAGGAAGTCTGTGCATGGCATGTTAAAGATATCAGGAGACTTTTTTAATATATACTGTATATATCCATCCATCCATTATCCAACCCGCTATATCCTAACTACAGGGTCACGGGGGTCCGCTTGAGCCAATCCCAACCATCACAGGCTGTGTGTGTGGGTGTTTGTTTTGTTTTTTTTTTTTTCGAAATTCAGATCACTACAATGGCATGCCACTCAATCAAACAAATAATAACAATATAACAGATACCAAAGAGTGAAGCCGCTGTATCGTATCTTAAGAAAATAAACACTAAAGGGAGATTTGACAAGAGTACAGATACGTTCCAATAATTTGGAGCTTTCACAAATATCTGGCAGCATTAGTGGCATTATCTGTGCA
This sequence comes from Polypterus senegalus, assembly GCF_016835505.1. Classification (NCBI taxonomy): domain Eukaryota; kingdom Metazoa; phylum Chordata; class Cladistia; order Polypteriformes; family Polypteridae; genus Polypterus; species Polypterus senegalus. The sequence goes on from NC_053167.1 coordinate 40,753,726, forward strand.
TCTGCAGGACTTAACATTTAAGGAAAGGGAGGATGGATGCCAAAATGATACTTCTTGTGACTACAGAAGATGAAAATGTACTCAAAAGACTGTGTAGGCAGTTGCTGAACAAAAAATCTATAAAACATAAAAATAATCAAAACAATAATCAGGGGATTGGCTGAGGGTTAAAAAATAATAATAGCAAACAAGAAATGATTGGCCAAGGTTCAAAATTCTGGACAGAATTTTGCAAAAGAATGGCAGAGTTCCTAAACCACACTAGGAAAGTTGTCCCTAACTAAATTTAACTCTTGCGAAGTACAATATGTAGTCTGTTATTTTAGATTTTATCTAAAAGCTTGAATGCCAAGTACTGTGTGTGGTCACCTTTTATAATGGCAAGAAAATGACATCACATGAAATGTCCACATTCGATGTTAATGTTGATTTATTTTGTTTTATAATTGTGTCTTTCATTTTTCTATTCTTTAATATGTAAAGCACTTTGAGCTACTGTTTGTATGAAAATGTGCTATATAAATAAATGTTGTTGTTGTTGTTGTTGTCCACATTACTAGCAATGGGCATTGTTACGATAAACAATATGGCTAAAATGGACATCTGAAATGGAACTCTGTTGGCATGGGTGTTATTTTTCCATTTTTTTTTATCATCCTGAGGTATCCTTGTATTTGCTCAAACCGAGGAGCTTCAATTACAGTATATGAAAGTAAATATAAGCATGAGTGACAATAAAATACTCAGAAAGAAACAGAAAAGACAGCTAAAGCTTCATACAAGCCTAACCAGGTGAAAGCACAGATCTCCCAGGACCTGATGCTGCAACATCATCTCCAGCTGAGAGCGAAAGTAGGAGCGAATGTGCTGCCAAAGGTTTCATTGAAACTAAAAATGGCCTTAGTTTCCACGCTGTCAACTTCCCCCTGCAAGCTGGCAAAACTGACTCCAACTGGGCTTGCTACTCCACCCGCAGAGCATGGAGAAGACCAAAACGACACGTCCAAGCCAAAGGTAACGATCACTGCAATGATTACTGCAATAACTACCACACTCAGGGAGGACATAAAATAAAAAACTGGGAGTTAGATCCAGAGCGATCTACCCGGGAGCAGGCAGAAGCTCTCTGGGAACAAACATCTTATTGGTTAAGGCTGTTTGAGCTGACAGCATTTCAGATAGTGCAGCAGGTTGCCTGCTTTTTGCTGTTAAATAAAATATATTATATATATAATATATATATATTGCCTAGCCGGCCTGGGGAGAATTCCACAACATGGAGGAGCTTATAAAGCTCCTGGAAAAATCTAAATCGGCCTCACAATCTGAGGGAGCAGAACGGTCCTCTAGTGGATTCCATGGGGATTACATCACACAAACTAGGTCTCTTTCATATAAACCCGGAGCCTGTTACAAAGTTCCCGGGCCTTGGGGCAGATAAACTGCCGGGGGACAAGGAGGGATGCAGTTGGATGGGGAGAGACAGTTTATGTGCACGCAAACACATACGGGAATAGTAATAGTTAATGGATATAAAGTAGAAACACTCCTTGATACCAGTAGTAACATTTCCATTGATGCTTGCTGATATGTACTACCGGGACAGTGGATTAAAACAATGACCAGTATTACATGTGTACATGGGGAAACCCATAAATACGGTATAAAACCACCTGAAGTTTCATTAGTTATGGAGGATCACTGAAAAAAATCACCTTGGCGGTCCTCCAGCATCCAACCTTTCACTGTAATTCTCGGGAGGGACTGGTCGAAATAATAAAAGCGGTGTACCAATTACTAGTCCCGAAAAAACCTTGGGCCTAGCTATAGACGGGGATGACTCATCTCCAGCTGTCTCCATGCCATGCAAACAGCCGGAAGGCCAAGAGGCAGACGGGGAGATCCCTGGGCCATCGCAGGCAGACACGTCATCAACTCGTGCCTCGACGAGCCGGGAGGAATCCCTGCCCCTTGACGTCAGACCTGGACTCTCTCTCTGAAATACACTTTCAGTTCAGAGAAACGCCGGCTTCTTTGATAAGGGATCAGTGGAATGATGACTCCCTGAAACATGCTAAAAATGCAGCAGTACTTGTCAATGGCCAACACACTCATCAGCCCATGCCACAGGGCCCTCACTTTGTGATAGAAAACAACCTGTTATATCAAATAGCAGAGCATGAGTGTGAGGTGCAAAAGATGTTGTTAATACCACAAACTTACCGGCTGCAAGTATGTGAATTTGCATATGCCCACCTCCTAGGAGGACATTTGGGCACCAAAAAACCATAAGAGCGGATTAAGCTCAGATTTTTTTGGCCAGAAATTAATGAGAAGGCTTGCTGTTTTTGCACCTTTTGTCCAGACTGTCAATTACAGCAAATTCCTAGGAGGGACCGTGCTCCTCTCGTTCCCCTTCCCTTAATTGATGTTTCCTTTGAGAGAATTGGGGTCGACATTGTAGGACCCTTAGAGCCCAAAGCCCACGGACATAAATATATATTAGTCCTCGTTGATTATGCTACTCGATATCCTGAGGCTGTTCCCCTGCACCCAGCCACATCGAAAATAATCGCACGGGAACTTCTGGAGTCTTTGAGTGTGTTGGCATTCCTAAAGTGGTCCTTACGGATCAAGGAACAGCATTCAACTCGGAGACGCTAAGTTACTTAAAATAATGCGCTTAAAGACTGTGGTGTATCATCCTCAAACTGATGGTCTAGTAAAGGGGTTTATTCAGACTCTCAGGCAAATGTCAGTGAGGATGGGAGGAATTGGGATCATCTCCTCCCCCTCGTACTCTTTGCCTATCGGGAAGTCCCACAAGCCTCTATGGTGTTTTCACTTTTTGAATTATTATATGGACGACAACCTTGGGGATTACTGGATATTTTGAAAGAAGGATGGGAAGGAGAGGCCCTTCCCTCTACCAATATATTGGAGCATATCACTCAGTTACGCGATCGATTTGGAAAAAATAGACCTGTTCTAAAAAGTCACTTAGAAAAAGCGCAAGCAGCACAGGCCCATTATTATAATTGTGGTACAACCCTCTGAGAATTCCACCCGGGAGATTGTGTCATGGTCTTGGTTCCTAAGGCCTACTGGCAAGGACCTTATTAAATTAAGGAGAGGAAAGGACTTGTCGAATATTTGGTGAAACAACCCAATCATCAACCGATTGAACTTGTTGAAGCCCTGGAAGGAAAAGAATTCTGATCCCACCTCTACTCAGTCCAGCTCCTTCTTTGCACACACCATCAACCTTAATTTCAGTACAGAGTTAAACTCTAACTCTAACCAGGGATGCCAGCTGGAAACAGCTATCCTGTCCATACCGGAGGTGGTGAGTGAAAAACCCAGAAGGACCTCTCTGATTGCACATGACATAGTGACAGCGCCCGGAGTTATCGTTAGAGAGCGGCCCTATCGACTTCCCGAGGCAAAGAAGATAGAAGTGGAACTTGAAATCAAATCCAAAACCAAGAAGGTATCAGAGTTAATTAGTGAAATTACCAGAACAGATCAAGAACACAGCAGGTTTTCAAATGAGGCACTGTATAGGAAAAGACAGGCTTTGTATTCAGAACCTCTTGACAACAAAAGAAATGGAACAGCTCATTTTTAATGACATCATCATTACTATGAACACAGAGAGAAGGCTAATAAGATCTAGGAAGTTGGCAATGCAACACCAGTAATTACCAACACAGATGGAGACAAAATCATTGACCATAAAAATATAATGCACACATTTAGAGACTACTGTAAGTCCTTATATTCTACTCAGTTTAAAGGAGACAAGACACAACCTAATTTGTTTTTGGATGCATTACAGATACCACAGCTAGATACTTTCAGTGCAGAGGAACTGAATAAAGCTCTAGCACTCTCAGAATTACTAGACACTAAAAACTCACAGTGGGAAAGCAACAGGCCCTGATGGCTACCCTGCTGAATTTTATACAAAATTTTTAATTAACTTAGCTCCCTTTTTTATTACCAACATTTAAAGAAACGAGACAATAAAATTCTAACGCATACTTTTCCCCAAGCATTAATTATTGACTTTCCCAAGAAAAACAACAACTTATTACAATGTGCATAGTGCAGACCAATCTCACTTCTCAATAATGATGTTCAGAACTCTGCAAAGTTCTAGCTGGAAGGGTTAGGAAAGTGCTTCCTTTAGTAATATCACAAGACCAAACTAGATTTATTAAAGGCAGACTCTTAGCTTCCAATATTCGATGCCTGTTTAATGTAATATATTCACCTACAAAGTCTAAACCCCTAGAGATATTATTATTGTTGGGTGCAGAAAAAGCTTTTTATGTGGTTGAATGGGACAAATGTTTCACTATGTTGGCCAAATTTGGGTTTGGTCCAGAAGCTTCAGTTTGTATTAACAACATTATTTGAGACTACTTCAAACTAGAACGTGGTAGTAGACCTGGTTTCCTCTAGCCATCACTGCTATTTGCAATCCCCATTGAGCCATTGGCAGTTCATTTTCGGAATACTTAAGAGATAAAGGATATTATCAGAGATGGAACTAAAATGGAAACATCACTATATACAAATGACATGGCACTATATATATCAGATCTACAAATTACTGTGCCTGTAGTCGTAACAGCACTAGCAGAATTTCAAAAGATTTCTGGACTAAAATTAATTTGAGTAAATGTGTTCTCTTTCCAGTGAACTCTCTAGCACACAATATTAGATTGGACACCTTCCCTTTCATCATCACTGATCAGTTTAAATATCTAGGGGTAAACATCACAAGTAAACATAAAGCTCTTTATCAACAAAATGTTGCTGTCTGCATGGAAAAACTTAAGCAAGATTTGAATAGATGGTCTACTCTTCATCTCACTTTTCCTGGAAGAATTAACATTGTTAAGATGAATATCATTCCTAAGCTTCTTTTCTATTTCAAAGCATTCCCATGTACTGTACAAATCAATTTTTCAGAAGTTAGATTCAATCATAACCTCATTTATTTGGAATTCAAAACATCCATGATTTCAAAAGGTGACCCTATAAAGACTTAAGGCAGAAGGTAGCATGGCTCTACCCGACTTTTAATTTCATTACTGTGCAGCAAATATACAGGTGCCGGTCATAAAATTAGAATATCATGACAAAGTTGATTTATTTCAGTAATTCCATTCAAAAAGTGAAACTTGTATATTACATTCATTCATTACACACAGACTGATGTATTTCAGATGTTTATTTCATTTAATTTTGATGATTATAACTGACAACTAATGAAAGTCCTAAATTCAGTATCTCAAAAAATTAGAATATTGTGAAAAGGTTCAATATTGAAGACACCTGGTGCCACACTCTAATCAGCTAATTAACTCAAAACACCTGCAAAAGCCTTTAAATGGTCTCTCAGTCTAGTTCTGTAGGCTACACAATCATGGGGAAGACTGCTGACTTGACAGTTGTCCAAAAGACGACCATTGACACCTTTCACAAGGAGGGCAAGACACAAAAGGTTATTGCTAAAGAAGCTGGCTGTTCACAGAGCTCTGTGTCCAAGCACATTAATAGAGAGGCGAAGGAAGGACAAGATGTCGTAGAAAAAAGTGTACAAGCAATAGGGATAACCGCACCCTTAAGAGGATTGTGAAACAAAACCCATTCAAAACTGTGGGGGAGATTCACAAAGCGTGGACTGCAGCTGGAGTCAGTGCTTCAAGAACCACCACACACAGACATATGCAAGACATGGGTTTCAGCTGTCGCATTCCTTGTGTCAAGCCACTCTTGAACAAGAGACAGCGTCAGAAGTGTCTCACCTGGGCTAAAGACAAAACTGCTGCTGAGTGGTCCAAAGTTATGTTCTCTGATGAGAGTAAATTTTGCATTTCCTTTGGAAATCAAGGTCCCAGAGTCTGGAGGAAGAGAGGAGAGGCACAGATTCCATGTTGCTTGAGGTCCAGGGTAAAGTTTCCACAGTCAGTGATGGTTTGGGGTGCCATGTCATCTGCTGGTTTTAGTCCATTGTGTTTTCTGAGGTCCAAGGTCAACACAGCCATCTACCAGGAAGTTTTAGAGCACTTCATTCTTCCTGCTGCTGACGAACTTTATGGAGATGCAGATTTCATTCACCAACAGGACCTGGCACCTGCACACAGTGCCAAAACTACCAGTACCTGGTTTAAGGACCATGGGTTCCCTGTTCTTGATTGGCCAGAAAACTCCCCTATGGGGTATTGTGAAGAGGAAGATGCAATATGCCAGACCCATCAATTCAGAAGAGCTGAAGGCCACTATCAGAGCAACATGGGCTCTCATAACACCTGAGCAGTGCCACAGACTGATCGACTCCATGCCACGCCGCATTGCTGCAGTAATCCAGGCCAAAGGAGCCCCAACTAAATATTGAGTGCTGTACATGCCTCATATTTTTCATGTACCTTTCAGTTGGCCAACATTTCTAAAAATCCTTTTTTTTTGCATTGGTCTTAATTGATATTCTAATTTTCCGAAATACTGAATTTGGGACTTTCATTAGTTGTCAGTTATAATCATCAAAATTAAAAGAAACTACTCTTCTCAATAGATTATCTTTGATTGGCATTACCCACACTCCGCTAGATTAGTTCAGATCCTACCTCTCAGGCCACACTGAGTTTGTTCAGCTTAAAACTTTCACATCCTGACCCACCACTGTTACTTCAGGTGTGCCCCAGGGCTCTGTCCTGGGGCCTCTTCTTTTTATTGATTACCTCCTTCCCCTTGGCAATACCTTTTGTAAATATAACATTAACTTCCACTGTTATGCTGATGACACCCAGCTCTATTTCACTAGCAAACCTACTGCTTCCTTTCCACCCTCATCAAATCCTTGTTTTCTTCAAATTTTCTTAAATTAAATAGTGACAAAACTGAGGTTCTCCTCATTGGTACCAAATCAACATTATCCAAAACTGATCATTTTTCTTTTGTTATTGATAATTCCTCTATCTCCCCTTCCCCAAAGGTTAAGAGTCTGGGTGTCATCCTTGACAGTACTTTATCCTTTCAGTCCCACATCAATAACATCTCCTGGTCTGCACATTTCCACCTGCATAACATTAATTGTATTCGCCCTTCCCTCACTCCCCATGCCACTGCTATCCTTGTTCATAGCCTTGTCACTTCTCGTCTGGATTATTGCAATTCCCTTTTCTTTGGTCTTTCTTGCAAATCTCTTTATAAGCTTCAACTGGTCCAGAATTCAGCTGCCCGCATCATTACTAGAACCCTCTGTATTCACCATATCACTCCAGTTTTGCAGCAGCTTCATTGTCTTCCAGTTCAGTTCCAAATTCAATTTAAAATTCCCCCTACTATATTTTTTTTTATTATTAATTTTATTACAATCCATACATAGCAATCAAGTTTTTACAAAAAGAAGAATTATGTTAAGAACAGATCGATCCCCACCCCTGAGAGAGAGAGCAAGCCAAACGGCGTAAAATTTAAGGCTTGTAAGCATACCTAAATTAATAAATTCTCTGTGCTTTATAAACTTATTTTAAAATATTACTGATTAGATCCTGCCATGTTTTGAAAAAAAGTCTGTACGGATCCTCTAACTGAGTATTTGATTTTTCCAATTTTAAATAGTATAACACATCAGTTTCCCACTGACTTAAAAGAGGAGAGTTTGGGTTCTTCCAGTTTATCAGAATAAGTCTGCATGCCAACAGTGTAGTGAATGCAATCACAATTTGTTTGTCCTTCTCCACTTTAAGCCCTCTGGAAGAACCCCAAACACAGCTGTTAATGGGTTAGGAGGGATTGTGAGTCCAAGGCTGTCTGAGAGGTAATTAAAAATTTTTGTCCAGAATAATGTTAATTTTGTGCAGGCCCAGAACATGTGACCCAGTGAGGCTAGGGCTTGGTTGCAACATTCACAGGTTGGATCATGCCCTGGAAACATTTTGGAAAGTTTTAGTCGAGACAGATGTGCTCGATATATAATTTTGAGTTGTATAATTGTATGCTTTGCGCATATGGAGCTCGAGTGAATTCTCTGCATTGCTACTTTCCACTCCTTTTCTGATATATTAATTGAGAGGTCATTTTCCCAGTGTCCTCTTGGATCTTTGAAAGGAAGGGATTGTAAAATGATTTTATATATTGTAGAGATGGAGTCTAATTCCTTGAGATTGAGCAATATTTTTTCCAGTGTGGATGAAGGGTGCAAGATGAGGAAAATCTGGAAGGTTCTGTTTAACAAAGTTCCTGATTTGAAGATAGTGAAAGAAATGTTTAGCTGGAATGTTAAATTTGGAATGTAATTGTTCATAGGATGCAAAGACGTTGTCTATATAAAAATCTCTAAGCAAGTTAATTCCAAATTTTTTCCAGATATTAAAACTGCATATGTTTGAGAAGGTTGAAAGAGGTGGTTCTTTGCAGGGTGCCACAGAAAGAAGCTTCTCCGTCTTAAAATGCTTTCTACATTGGTTCCAGATTCTAAGTGAGTGGAGCACAATTGGGTTATTAGTGTATTGCCGATAACGTGTGTTTATTGGAGCGCAGAGCAGGGAATACAAAGAAGTACTGCAGGATTTTACTTCTATTGCGGTCCAAGCCTGTGTATGTTCTTCTATTTGTGTCCAGGTTCTTATCGCCTGTATATTTGCTGCCCAGTAATAAAACTGGAAGTTAGGTAGAGCCATGCCGCCTTCTGCCTTTTGTCTTTGTAAGGTTGCTTTTTGATGCGTGGATGTTTTGAATTCCAAATAAATGAGGTTATTGTTGAATCTAATTGCTTAAAGAATGATTTATTAATGTATATTGGGATGTTTTGAAATAAAAAAGGAGCTTAGGAAGAATATTCATCTTAACAGTGTTAATTCTTCCAGCTAGAGTGAGATGAAGGGTTGACCATCTATGCAAGTCTTGTTTAATTTTTTCCATGCAGACGACGAAATTTTGTTGATAAAGAGCTTTATGTTTACTTGTGATGTTTACCCCGAGGTATTTAAACTGTTCTGCAATGATAAAAGGTAAGGTGTCTAATCTAATATTATATGCTTGAGAATTCACTGGAAAGAGTACACTTTTATTCAGATTAATTCTGAGACCAGAGATCTTTTGAAATTCTGTGAGTGCTGCTAAGACTGTAGGCACAGAATTTTCTGGGTCCGAAATATACAGTACCATATCATCTGCATATAATGAGATTTTCTGTTCCAGTCCTTCTCTGCTAATCCCCTTTATCTGATCAGTATTTCGACAATGTATTGCCAGTGGTTCAATAGCAATCGCAAACAGCAGCGGTGACAACTTTTAATGCTACTAACTTTTAATGCTATCCACAACCTTGCCCCTCCATATCTGTCTGACCTCCTCCATGTTGTCATTGCCTCCCGTACCCTTAGATCCTCTTCCTCCATCCTTGACTGTCCCCTTCGTCCGTCTTACCACTATGGGGAGCAGAGTATTCAGTTGCTCTGCTCCCCAGCTTTGGAACTCACTATCACCTAAGCTTAGAAACATTGAATCATTTTCTCTTTTCAAATCTAAACTTATAACTCATTTGTTTAAGACTGCTTTTTCTCTTTTATTACAATTTCTCTGTCTGATTTTAACTTTTGTATTTTACTTTTGTTTATAATCTGTGTTTTGTCTATTGTTCTGTGTCCTTGAGTGTTTAGAAAGGCGCCTACAAATAAATAAAATGTATTATTATTATTTACTTCACTATTGGCACGTAGACTTATCTTGCTCAACGGTAAGAATTCTAATCCACCTGTTTTAAGTCAGTGGGTAATTGATGTTATATACTACTTGAAATTGGAAAAAATCAAATTCGCACTTAGGGGATCTGTTCAAAACTTTTTTAAAACCTGGCAGGATCTAATCAATAACATTTTAGAATAAGCATTTAAATTATGGCTTTTGGCCTTGCTCTATTTCTCATTTGTGGGGGTTGTTGATTTGAACTTAGCTTTGCCAAATTTGCTTGTAGGGAATTTTACTTGCTTTTAATAAATTCAATAAAATGTTAAAATAATAATAATGAAATAATAATAAAAGAGACAACTTTTGTTATTATTTCATGACACTTTTTTGATAAACCATAGTAAATTACTTACTAAGCATTGGTAGAATGTATATGTACATCAAACTAATCATGGAAAATTATATTTTTACTATTGTTTTTATATTATTATTAATATTATGAAAATTAAGTTTTTAGAAATCATTACATTCACAGAAGTCCACAAATGTAAAACTCCAATTAACTGTCTCTTACCTGGGGTAGTGAGAAGAGAGTCGTTTAATAGCTCAAAGTCATATTTATAGTAAAACAGTATTTGAAACATAATGCACAATACAATTGCCAGTACCAACGAATAGTGATTCCAATGTTGAGGTTCACCTATGAAAGTCGGGTTATGTCTCTTACTTCCTCTAATAGAGAAAGATTTGATTACTTATGTAAAGCTGAAGTCTCAACCTTGATCCTGAAGGGCTGCATGGCTGCAAGTTTCTTTTTTAGGCACTTTCTTAATTAACAGTCAATTACCACGGCTAATGGAAGATGCATTTCTGCTTTTATTTTAATTAACTTGTTTTTTTAGGATTCCAAATTGCCTATTTATTCCTTAAGGAGATACCAGTTAACAATAAATACTAAGCCAATCCACAAAAAAAAAACCCTGAATAATAATCTCAGACAAAGAAAATAAACAACATTAGAAATGTCTGATGTGTCATGCTAAGTGCACTGCTAAGCTCTAATGCAGGCATGTCAAATACTTTGTACATTTCCTGGAGGGCTGCCATAAGTTTTCACTGTAACCAAATTAATAATTAGAAGCCAACTGTTGATGTTAATGATACATATCACTTTATTTAATTACATTGCTTGTCTGTGTAAAGTATGTTCCATTAGCAGCAGTATTTCGGTTCTAGTTAAGGAAGTGACTGGAATGAAAACTTGTAGCCACTCTGGTTTCCCACAAACTGAATATGAGAAATCTTACCTTGAGCTTCATCAAAGCTTTTAAAAAATGCTGACAGGACCAAAGTTGATGATCATATATCTCTAATTGTGCAAAGAAGTATGTTTCAACATTACTTTAAGCAACTTCCATATATGCTACTATGATCTATTTGAAAAACTCATTTTTAAAGAACAGTTAACACCTATCTTATCAATTCCCATCTGAAATTCATTAAACAATTCAATCAGTTCAAAATGCAGGATCTAGATTATTATGGCATATGGAATCTGGCATGATAGAACTCTAAAGGCAGCCAGCAGCCTGTTTTGTTTGAAACATGTATGGTAAGAACAGGGAGATAAGAAGAAAAAGAGGTGAGATGAAGAGTTCAGTGAAAAAGGCAAATAATCTATTTACTTTAGAAAAAAAAGGTTTATATATGAGAACAGAAGCTTGGATCATATTATGATTTGCTCGTTTTAGATTAATTTCTTTTAATTGTTTTACAACTCCAACTTAGAAAAAGTTGTTACATTATTGCAAATACAAATAAAAACAGAAAGTAGTGATTAGTAAATGAAGTAAATGATTGTTGACCTGAAAACAATATAACTGATTATTTGATGTTAAAACTAATGACTTTTACTGTCTTCTAAAAATAAACACTTATTTTGATTTTGATGCTTGTAAAATTTAAAAGTTTGCAGTGTTACCTTTCCTTCCGCATAACAGTGAATAGATGTTTAGATACTGAAGACACCAGCTTATTTAGTTTTCAGGTGTGATTTTGTCCATTCTTCTTGCAAACAAGTCTTAAGGTGTATAACAGTGTGGGGTCTTCAATGTCGCATTCAAAATGTGCCACACATTCTTAATTGGGGGCAGGAGAGTTGTATACCTGAACCCTCTTCCTGTGCAGCCATGCATTTGTAATATGGTTCTGCACTGTCTTGCTAAATATAAATGAGCTGCCATTACAGAGATGACATTTTGAAGGTGGCATATGTTTGTCCAAAATCTGTTTTTACTTTTTGGCACTGAGGATGCTTTCACAGAAGTGCAGGTTTCCTAGGACACTGATACAACCCCCTAGCATCACTGATGTTGCAGCTGGTAACATGCTGGAGGACACAGCGTGCATTTCTTCCAAAACAGACCTGAAATATTGATATGTCCAACCACAACATATTTCCAATATATGTTGCCTCTGTCCCCGGAAAAGTTGACTGTGCTTCTGGACGTTGTTAACATATGGCTTCCTCTTTGCACAGCGCAGTTGCAACTGGTATTTGTGGATGAAACTACATATTGTGTTACGGTGTTGATAAGGGTTTGCCAAAGTGCTCCTGACCCACTGTGGTTGATGAATAACGAATGACGGTTCTTGATGCATTGCCATCGTAGGGATTGGAGATCACAGGCATTCAGTTTAGGCTTGACCCCTTGCCTTTAATGCATCAAAATTTCTCCAGATTCCCTGAATCGTTTAATTATATTAGGCATTGTTGACGGTAAAATAACCAAGTCCACTCTGATCTGTAAGAAACAAGGCGTTTAAACTTCTAAATGATTTTCTCACACATTTGTGGGAAAATTAACAATCCTTGGGCCATCCTTGCTCCTAAAAGACTAGACCTTTCCTGGATGCAGCTTTTCTACAAAAGCATGTTTACAATCTCCTGTTAAATATCATATACTCTTACTCACATAATTATTTTTTTTAAATCATTATTGACCTTGTACCAATTTTTTGGACCTTATTGGCAAGAATGGATGTATATTTATGAAAAAATGAAGCTGATCAGTCTAAACATTAAATATCCTGTCTTTATATTGTTTGTGAAGAATTACAAGTCAAAGTGAATTTTGAAATTACTGCTTTCTGTTTTTATTGACATTATCCATATTCTCCCAGCGTTTTCCAAGTTGGGGTTGTCTAATTGTTAACTGTCTCCTCAGTTTCTTTAGTTAGTGTCTTCTATTAATTGTTGTAATCTTTCTCAGATGCAGCTTTTATAGAGAAGTGACCAAGAGATGAAAATACTAGAAGGGAGCATTTGTAGTTATGGGGCTGTAAGAAGGTCAAAACTCAAAGAGAAAAAAAGGAAAACTAATCATCATAACCCATTAAGCAAAAGCACAAAACAAAGGTCAAAGAATCAAAGCAATATGTCCAAACAGTCATGAACATCCTCGTTATGCTTATCATTTTCATTTGCTCTACTTGCTGCTTATTCATTATTCATTATTATTATTCATTATTATTATTATTATTATTATTATTATTATTATTATTATTATTATTCCATATATTCTTTTCCATTAGACCATTTTGAATTTTCAGTGGTTCAATTTTGAGTATAAGTGATATGCCACTCTTTGATTGTGCAGCCACAAAAAAGAAATTGAAGGCTGGAACTGATGAGGAAAATGGTATTATTTACTTACAATTATTATGTATGGCTGATATCTTTATCCAAGGTAGTGTACAACATTTGAAATACAATTGGTTAAATTTCGTTGTTTTACAAATGAAAGCAAAAGCAAGTAAATAGACTATCAAACAGTGTCAGTTGCAGGATTTGAACCCACAACCTTAAGAGTTGGAGTCTAAGGTCTTAGCCAATACACCACACTGCCTGGCTGTATAACAGACTGCCAAATGAGGTACTCTATAGGAAAAGGTTGACGCTGCAATTTGAATGTAATCTTTTGACTACAAAAAAAGTACAACTTTTATATAAATCACGTTACCACCATTATGAAGATTGAAGAAAAGGCCACAAATACATAAACAGCAATTAATTGAGATTAAAAATGCAATTGGAACGGAAATTTAGAAGCACAAAGAAATTACTAATATGTTTAAAGAATGCCATAGGTTTTTTTATTCCTCATGGTGTAAGGAGATTTTTTTGATAAAATATAAACCAGTCAGTTTAATAATCTCTGTTTAGAAAAACTTGATAAACCTTTGAAGCTCTCTGAAATTCAATATGCCACGACTGCTTTGCAGAATGGGAAAGCTACCTTCCCAGATGGCTAACCAGTGTAATTTTATTAATTTAAAAAAAAAAATGACCAGAGTTAGCGTTGTTATTGTTAGCAAAGTTTGTTGAAGCTAGTGAAAAAAAATTCTAACAAAAATATTACATCAAGTGCCATGTTCTCCAAAAAAAAAAAACAAAGACTTGCTACGTGGCCATCAAATAGACTAACAATATTATTATTCATCCTAAATAATTATGTTAAGAAACTGGAGAACATTTAAGCTAAAAAAACAGAGAAAATGCTTCTCTCTTTAACATCTAAAAAGTCTAAGACAGATATTTAACATTAAATCTTTGCCACTTGTTTAATGTAATATTTTTAACTACTGAAACTTAATCTTCAGAGATTTTACTATTTTCATAGAGTTAAATGGGGATTACCTATTTATCATACTGCATAAATTAGGGCTTGGCCTCATTATATCTGCATGGATCAAATCACGTTACGCTACTCCACTAGCTCAATCCATATTAATGATAAGAACTTATATTAGAATGTGGGGCCAGACAAGCATATTCATTAACACCAATGCCATTTCAATTACTTTCAGACCACTAGCGATTCATCTCTAGGATAAAGGGAATCATAAGTGAAGATTTTTATATGGTTCATCTTAGTATTAAACCTGTAAGGGATCTCCTGATTCAAAATTAATTTGTACATTAATTTAATTAAAAACATGTTTTTCCAGGGAATTCCCTAATATGTGGGACTAGGCTGAAAAACTTTTTGGTAACTGCATCAGAACATTTTAAATACTTGAAAATAATTATTTCAAGGAACTAAAACGATCTCTTTAGGCACTCTCAAACTTTCAGCATAAATATATGTATAATATTAATTTAATAATAAAACAATGGTCCTTGTTGGAAGTCCTCCTATTTGGTTAGCAACGGGAAGAAACTAATTTTCTAATTCTTTTTGCATGGTCTGCTTTGTGCTCCACTCCATTCTAATTATCACCAGTTTACCAACAACTCAGTGGTTCACCATTCACTAAAATGATGGAACCATTGTTTTAAGAACAGAAGCTACTGTCTGTTGCCCCAATACATAATAATTGATTACCTATTCAGTATTCTTAAACTTATGCAAACACTTGGGATTGTGAATTTTAGTGATCTCAACATTGATAATTTATCTGTCTCTTTTGAGCTTTTAAATTCAAAATGTAATCTTACGGCAACATACTTTCTCTTCTATATACAAATTGAACATTTTGGTAAAAGCAGCCTGCCCAGCGTCTCTCACCCTTCACCTATTTTAATCCCTGGCATGATAACAGTTAGTGTGGAAGAAGATTCAGGTAGCATCTCCAGAGTATAGAAACATTTATCCATCATCCAACTTGATATATCCTAACTACATGGTCACAGGGTTCTGCCGGAGCCAATCCCAGGAAGCCAGCCCACACTCACACAATTTATAATTGCCAATGCACCTAACCTGCATGTCTTTAGACTGTGGGAGGAAACCCACGGGGTGAACATGTAAACTCCACACAGGGAAGACCTGGGAAGTGAACCCGGGTCTCCTTACTGCGAGGCAGCAGCACTACCACTGTGCCACTGTGCCACTGGGCTGCCCCAAGAAATATTTAAGGAACCCTTTAATAACATTACTGAACATTAGGAACATCTTTTTCAAGTTTTGAATAAACTGTCTCCCTCTATTAACTCATGAGACCGTGTAATTTTTGTGGCATACTTCATTTGTGAAAAGATATTTGCTTTTTTAGTTGACTCTCACAACACACCAATTTAAAGTGTGTGACTCTGCTTATTGCATTTGGCCCCATGATTGATACTTTTGATTTGCTGTTACAAGAGATAGGCATGAAAGAGAATGTTTTTAAAGCTTGAAGGAGAAGACTGATGTCAAAGAAAACAAAGTATCTTAGTCCATCAGCACTTTTGATCTCATATATAACTCATATATAACAAATCTGATATTTTTATGAAAAGTGGACAGCAAAAAAACGCATGGAATCACAACTGCTCCGAGTTGATTTAGACCACTCTGACATGTTGTATTAAATCCATGGCAGAGGTACTTGTGGCAACTTAAAAACATTGTACATTTGAATGTTGTAATCAAAATTTTCTAGAAATATACTTACTGCAACTACCTTTATGTCAATGTTTACATGAACCTTGTCATATGTCTGGGTTGAAAATAAAGATAGATAACAGTCCTGACAGTGCATCAGCATAGAAAGACAGCTGTCAGACATAATATACATTTAGATAAAATGTTACAAGGGACATCCAGTCCAGATGCGTATCTTTTCTGAAAGAAATGAAAAGAAATGAAAAGCTTTAAGTGCGTGTTCGTCCTGTGGACAGATGCTGACTTAAGTAATCAAATACCCCACTAAACCCCAACATTCTAAAATTGTCAAGCTGTTGTTTTTTCATCAAAACCCTCTAAACCCAATCCTGGCTTATGTCCAAAAGTGTCAACATACAACAGTGTGTATATTAATTTTTATTATTTCTTTTTTTCTACTCTATGTGAATTGCTAGGAAGGGACATGAAAGTAAGAATTTTATTGTGCTACAGTAAGTACACATGCCAATAAACTTGACAAGACTTAAAATGGAAGATACCCTGCAGTAAAATTATTATCAAACAGCCAGCATTGTGCTGGTGTTCACAATGATCTATTAGGTCACATATTTTTAACAAAACTTTCATTTTGAGCATGCAGGGCACAGTCAAGATAGATATCGGTACACACTCGTATTGGATTTGAATTGCTTGCAAAATTAATTTAAACAGTCAAATGAAATTTAGATAAGAACCCAAAATTGGAATTAAGACCCTTACTGCAGGATGGGCTGAAGATCTGCAGACTGCATTTGTGGAGAAGCAATTTCTCTTCTCTTTTTTTTTAAACAATGAGTTGGCTTGTGCTCCTCTCCTCAGTATAATTTACTTGATTCCAGTAAATACTGTGTGGGAGTCAGAGGAAAAAGATCAATATTTTTTCACATCTAATTTTGTTTTTAATATGAAAACATTATTAAGAAGAAACTTTTGAATCTGGTTTATGAGCATTTACAATGTCATGACATATAATTTTGTAACATGAACACGCCTAATAATATACTTCTAACTTATAGTGCCAACAGATTTACAGTTGTGTAACAATAGGAATGTTATATGATTATTAAAACAGTAGTTGACATGACATTCTGCTTTCTCTTAAAATTCAGATTTATTTGTAATAACTGGCTTTGGTGGTTGCTGAGGCAAAAACTCGGGCGTGGGAGGTGTTTGGGGAGGCCATGGAGAACGACTTCCGGACGGCTTTGAGGAGATTCTGGTCCACCATCTGGCGTCTCAGGAGGAGGAGGAAGCAGTGCAATGTCAACACTGTATACGGTGGGGATGGTGCGCTCCTGACCTCGACTCAGTACGTTGTGGGTCAGTGGGTGGAGTACTTAGAAGACCTCCTCGATCCCACTAACATGCCTTCCAATGAGGAAGCAGAGCCTGGGGACTCGGAGGTGGAATCCCCCATCTCTGGGTCTGAGGTCCCCGAGGTGGTCAAAAAACTCCTTGGTGGTTGAGATACGCCCGGAGTTCCTCAAGGTTCTGGATGTTGTAGGACTGTCTTGGTTGACATGCCTCTGCAACATCGCATGGACATGAGGAACAGTGCTTCTGGATCGGCAGACCGGGCTGGTGGTCCCCCTCTTTAAGAAGGGGGACCTGAGGGTGTGTTCCAACTACAGAGGGATCACACTCCTCAGCCTCCCTGGAAAAGTCTATTCGGAGGTCCAGGAGAGTAGGGTCTGTCAGATAGTTGAACCTCGGATTCAAGAAGAACAGTGTGGTTTTCGTCCTTTGCGCAGAACAGTGGACCAGCTCTACACCCTTGGCAGGGTCCTGGAGGGTGCATGGGAGTTTGCCCAACATGTGTTTTGTGGACTTAGAAAAGGCATTTGACAGTGTCCCTCTGAGAATCCTGTGGGGGGGGTGCTCCGAGAGTATGGGGTACCGGACCCCCTGATAAGGGCTGTTCGGTCCCTGTACAACCGGTGTCAGAGCTTGGTCTGCATTGCCGGCAGTTAGTCACACCCGTTTCTGGTGAGAGTTGGACTCCATCAGGGCTACCCTTTGTTACCGATTCTGTTTAGAACTTTTATGGACAGAATTTCTAGGCGCAGCCAGGGTACTGATGGGGTCCAGTTTGGTTGTTTCAGGATTGGGTCACTGCTTTTTGCAGATGATGTTGTCCTGTTTGCTTCATCAGGCCGTGATCTTCAGCTCTCTCTGGATCGGTTCACAGCCAGCGAAGCGGCTGGGGTGGGAATCAGCACCTCCAAATCCGAGACCATGGTCCTCAGCCGGAAAAGGGTGGAGTGTCCTCTCAGGGTTGGGAGCGAGATCCTGTCCCAAGTGGAGGAGTTCAAGATTCTCGAGGTCTTGTTTATGAGTGAGGGAAGAATGGAGCAGGAGATCGACAGGCGGATCGGTACGGCATCCGCAGTGATGCGGGCTCTGCATTGGTCTGTCGTGGTGAAAAAGGAGCTGAGCCATAAGGCAAAGCTCTCAATTTACCAGTCAATCTACGTTCCTACCCTCACCTATAGTCATGAGCTATGGGTAGTGACCGAAAGAACAAGATCGCGAATACAAGCGGCTGAAATTAGTTTACTCCGCGTGGTGTCTGGGCTTTCCCGTAAAGATAGGGTGAGAAGCTCAATCATCCGGGAGGAGCTCAGAGTAGAGCCACTGCTCCTCCGCATCGAAAGGAGTCAGATGAGGTGGCTTGGGCATCTGATCAGGATGCCTCCTGGACACCTGCCTGGTGAGGTGTTCCGGGCACGTCACGGAGGAGGCCCCGGGGAAGACCCAGGACACGCTGGAGGGACTATGTCTCTTGGCTGGCCTGGGAACACCTCGGGATTCCCTGGAAGAGCTAGAAGAAGTGGCCGGGGAGAGAGAAGTCTGGGCATCTCTGCTGAAGCTGCTGCCCCTGCGACCCGATGTCGGATAAGCAAAAGAGGATGGATGGATGAATGGATGGATAGCTAAATGAACAACTACTATTAGAGAGCCACATTTTCCTCAAAATAAAATTGTCAAAGTCTAATTGAAATACTGCTTTAAAAAGAAAATGTACCCATTAATCTTTGTGACAATTAAATCAATATAATATAGAAGATGTCTGTTTATGAATGGAAGAAATCTCTTAAAAAAAGCTCCTTGCAATGGTTTACAATGTTTTCAGTATTCCTAAAAAACTCATTCATTGTCAAAGTCATTCATTGATATAATTAGAAGTGTCCTTTTTTCTCTTGGATAAAGGCAGGCTTCATAATAGCTTAAATAACAGAAGGACCACTAACCTAAACACAATGCTGAGACCATATGTCATTTCTCACGTACACAGGAACATCATACTCCAAAAAAAAAAAACTCCATGAAGATTAACAAAAGATTTTATAAAGTGTTTCACAAGTAGCTTCTGTGCTGTGTCTGTAAGCCTGTCAGTCATTTTCCAACCCGCTATATCCTAACACAGGGTCATGGGGTTCTGCTGGAGCCCATCCCAGCCAACACAGGGCACAAGGCAGGAACAAATCCCAGGCTGCCAGCCCACCGCAGGGCACGTACACACACCAAGCA
This sequence comes from Polypterus senegalus, assembly GCF_016835505.1. Taxonomy (NCBI): domain Eukaryota; kingdom Metazoa; phylum Chordata; class Cladistia; order Polypteriformes; family Polypteridae; genus Polypterus; species Polypterus senegalus. Next base: position 40,773,390 of record NC_053167.1, read on the forward strand.
CAATTTAGAATCGCCAAAGCACCTAACCTGCATATCTTTGGACTGTGGGAGGAAACTGGAGCACCTGGAGGAAACCCACACAGGTATGGGGAGAACATGCAAACTCCACACAGGGAGGAGCCGGGAAGCGAACCCAGGTCTCCTTACTACAGCACTACCACTGTGCCACCGTGCCGCCCCCTTGTTACTGCTTAGATTAAGTTAAAATATAACAATTTCTGGAAGAGTACAATGCCTAAATTGAATATTAGATGACATTTAGTTCATAGATAAATGTCAAATCTGGGCTCTACAACTTTGACAAGTATCTTTTTCCTGAAAAGGAGAGTGAGACCCACTAGTAGTAAACTGGAAGGAAACTGGCTGTGTAAAGTCTGTCTATGATTTTGCTTAATGTAACATGCAGACAGATGTTCCCCAAAAATGTTAAGTCCAATCTGAGAGCATTTAAGAAGGCCAAGAAAACTAGATTTGTGTGCATCCCTTATATAAACATGGGTATTTCTCATGAAATTACTTAACCTTATTCTGTCATGCTATTATCTTGAAGAAACATTCAGCAAAAGTGGTGTCGGGAGTGGGTTTTCCTTCAGAGGCTTAAATCCCTGACATACTGTGCTAAGTCCCTAATGCTTTTGTCCTGTTTGTGTATATTTTTTACATATATACAGTATAAGAGAATTCACCAATTAACCCAACAGTCCCCACTGTTCCCCCAAGTCACTCATCACAAGAGTGCTGAAACCTAAAGGCACTCTTTTTTGCGCATTAAATGTTTTTAATCTAATTTAAAACCATGTTCTTCCATACATGTAAAACAACTCATTGGACACACTTGGCTAAGAAGTTATGTAAAATTTAAAATTTACCACTAGGAGGTACAAGATGCCGCCACTGGTGGCTAACACCCAAATACCTCTAAATCCAAGAAACACCACTGGTCACCTATAAGTTATCAGTTGAGTATAGAGATAAACGCCATTAACTGATATTTATGATGGCAATAAAGGGTATTCACAATAGCAGCGTAACAATAATGACCCTATAAACACTACAATAATGATGTAATGATAATTACAGTAAATGAGAGATCCTTATTAAATTTGTTTAAATATTATAAAAAAAATCTAGTCCAGCTTTCCCAGTGTCCCCAGCACTCTGCACTACATCATAGGCATAAGACAAAAATTCCAGTATGATATAATAAAGATGGCATAATGTATCCATTATTGTGTATGACTGTTCTACTTCAGCAGCAACTGCAGGAAACAGGGAAGTCAAAGAGAATAGGAAAGGCTTAGTTATCCTCCATTAAAATGATAGCTACATTTACTAAAAAGCACAATGACGCACCTCAGCAGCAACTTTGGGTGTACATTAAGTCTTCATCCATGATATTGAGACCAGTGGGATATTGACTAGTGGGTTCTTACAATGCCTTAACTAAAGCCCCACATTTCATTGATTCTTGGAATTCTGGACAGTCCATCTTGAGACTTCTATGTATATTTTATAGTATAGGTATTATTAAGTTTTTCAAGGTAAGTGGAGGTGGGTTTAAATCATTTATAACTATGCATATCTAAATAAGAATTTTAAAATCACTTCTATTCCTAACATGATTGTACTTGATTTTAATGTATGCATCCATATCGTGGTGCTAAAGACTAGGGACTTCTGTGCTGGTCCTCGTTGGTCTGTGCTTTTTCCTTATAATCTTTTGGTCTGCATTTTTTGTGTAGTCTGCCTCCTTAGTTATTACCTATGATCAATAAAACTTTCTAAACATCAGACATGTATTCAGTATTTGATTTTTAGCCTGTTAAATACAAACCTTTATTGTTGCTGTGAATGTGAAGCACATAGAAAGTTTATTCCAAAGCTAGGATAGTGCGCATACTCTACCACTGTCTTTAGTAAGGCAGAGCAATGATGTTGCATGTGTCTGTCCTTTGGTGCTAACACCACAGTTAGTATAAAGAAAATGACTACTGTCAAGTCAGAACTGAGCAAAAGGGTTGTGCCAATTAGGCAAAACATCAACACAAAATGGTGTTGGATGATGTAATAGAAATAATGATAAATACAATTTAAAAAGAAAATATATAATATGAAAATAATGTTCAACAAAGAGTTTATGGATGTCAAAAAATGAAATTATAACACATCATATTACCTGACACAGTGGTATACAGTCCTGTTAAAGACCTCTGCCATTCTACACTCTCAGTTTGTATCCTTTCATCATAAGACTACTCAAAATCAGCTTGTACTGAAAGCTGCGTGAACATATCTGATGTGTGTTTCTTATGTCTATTGGTTAGGGTTGTTATGTTTAATATATGACATCTTATTCTTTGGCTATAGTTTGTATTATACAGTAGTACTCTCACTAGTCTGTGGGAGGCATGAAAGTATGAATGTCATTATACTGTGTACAGATGACAATAAACTTGAATTTGTATAATCCTTACTGTTGTGTTTTGAAAAAACTGAAAGATTTACCATATATGCTCACTGTGATAAATAAGCTTCTCAAACAAAGTCAAAGAGTTGGGGAATTGCCCCGTATATTGCTGTTGCAATATTGTTGGTCAAAAAAGATGAAAACAACATCAAACATTCAACAAAACTGTTATGCAGGATAGTGGCTTTTATACAGGAGAAAATGGCTACAGGAAATTCATTTAAACAGGAAGTGACATCATCATTAGCAGACCGGAAGTGATGTCATCATTGGAGGACTGGAAGTGGCCTCATCATCAGGTGCCGGAAGTGACATCATCATTGGAGGACCAGAAGTGACACCATCATCGGGAGCCGGAAAGTGCCATCATGGATTTGGAAGTGGTTGATGTGCCATTTTCAGGATTGTGGATTATTGCAGGTAAATTTGGATTATTTGTCTTCTTTAGTTCTATAAGGTCAGAGAGAGAGGCATCAGTACCACAATACAACCCCCCATCTGTTAATAAATCGCTCACCTCTGGGCTTGTTCACTGCCTCCAAAGTGCACCTGTGTGACATAACCCCCCTATGCCCAGACCCTTTGGGGCGGGTGGAGAGTATTTGTAAAGGTCTCGACCGTTAGTAGTTCGGCCATGTGCTGGGCACTATTTACATCTGGCCTTAGCCAATGGCACACTTTGCCCCAAACCTCGTACACTTGTGTATGGATTGATCTTTCGGGATCGAACCTCCAATCTCTCCACTCTCTTGCCTGCTGTGCCGCGGATACACCATAGCGTTTGAACACTTCTTTTTTCAGGGTATCATAGTCGGCAGCCTGCTCCTCCGTTAGGTCATAGTAAGCCCTCTGCGCTTCCTCCTTCAGATAGGGTTGCAGAATGTATGCCCACTCCGACTGTGGCCATGCATTACGTTTAGCGTTTCTCTCAAAAATCAAAAAATAAGTTTCCACATCATCTCCTTCTGTTAAATAAGTTAATAGGGATGATACTGACTGTGAAGTCTCCATAGTATTCAAAACAGTGTTCAGGTCTTGTCATTCGCTAATTCTGGAACAAATGTATCCTGCCGGCTATGCCAATTGTGATAAATAAGCTTCTCAGACAACGTCAAAAAGTTGGGGAATTGCCCTGTATATTGCTGTTGCAATATTGTTGGTCAAAAAAGATGAAAAAAAGAACATTCGACAAAACTGTTATGCGAGATGGTGGCTTTTATACAGGAGAAAATGGCAAATTGAAATGAATTTAAACATTAAGTGACATCATCATTAGCGGACTGGAAGTGACATCATCATCGGGAGCTGGAGGTGATATCATAATTGGAGGACCAGAAGTGACATCATCATCGGGAGCCAGAAGTGCCGTCATGGATGAGGAAGTGGTTGATGTGCCATTTTCAGGATTGTGTATTATTGCAGGTAAATTTAAATTATTTGTCTTCTTTAGTTCTATAAGGTGAGAGAGAGAGGCATCAGTACCACAATACAACCCCCCATCTGTTAATAAATCACTCACCTCTGGGCTTGTTGACTGCCTCCGAAGCGCACGTGTGTGACATCACGTATAAGTTGGGTCTTGAAACCCAAACAATCGATCATAAAATCAGACCGATTTATACGCTGTTCAAAAATACAACACTTAATTTTTTTTTTACATTTTCTTGCCTCATCCAATCTCACACCAGTTTACTCAGACACATTGAATTTTGTTGCAGCAGTGCAGTTACCAATTTCTTTCGCCACTTCAATGATTTTTAATTTAAAAATAGCTTCATATTATCTTCTGATCCATCATAGATAAGGGATGCTCTTACAATAAGGGTGTATAAGGGTGTGAGATACAACAAACACAAAACAGTGCAAACGTTGCTTTAGAATAGTTCTGGTATTACCATGTGGTCACGTAGGCACAATGCATAGAAAAAAAGGCAGTGTGCTCCGTGGTTACTCTCTCAGGTGAGTGTTAGCATATCATAATCTCTTGAACCAATAGCATGAGTTTTCTGCATTCAATGTATTCGACCGACATTATAAAATAGCGGAAATTATACAGTAAAATCAAGCCCTGACTTAACCGCGGGAGAACTTAAATGCAAATATATATGGTAATCAGTGTAACAAAGCACTCTAATGGATTTTAGAAATTAACTATCTTTTCAGGTACCTGTAAATTAGCAAATCAGGTAATTCTGCAATATTTCTAAACTGGGGAGGGTATTTTTAGAAAATTACAGCCTGGACCCAATCAAAGAACCTGAAAGCACAGGCACCTCTGAAAAGCAGACCCTGAGCCTTTTAATGCAGATAGATAGTGATTCCGTTTTTATTTGAGCTGTTCTTTGTAGATTTCAAAATGTTTATGTGTATGCTAGCATATTTAAATTAAATGTTTTTTCTTTTAAAGCTTTGGTAATTTATTATGCAATTTGATAACTGCCAGTTTTATAGTGACTAATTATTTAGTGCTGGCCTTTAGGAAATATATTAAGTGCTCCTGAAAATACATCAGTTAAATTAATATTACTGCATATGGAGGTATAACTACTGATATAATACATTAGCTGAACCCAATTTATATGCACTTTAAAGCTCTTGAGAGACAAATTAAAAAAATCCATCTAGATCCACTTTTGACATTAAAATGTGAAATGTGCTGTTTTAATTAAACTTCAGAGTTTTAAGAGAGCTTTTCAGGAAAAATCAGAGCAGAAAAATATTAAAAGAGTAAACCATTAACACCTGAACCATTTGACTTAGGTTCTTCTGAAGTCTTTCTAATCTTTAAAATTTAGTTTAGATAACATTATTCCACCAATAACTTTGTAATTATTAAACAGTTAATCAATGTTCTAACCACTGGGTCAGTCCAGCATTCCTAGAGCTCATCCCAGCCACACCGTAAAAATGGGACAATGAGATGTTTACATGTCCCTGTTATTGAAAGATTAGAGAGTGCAGCAAAAGAAATAGTGTCAACTTAATAAAGTATGTCAAAAATTGAAAATTGTATGCAGTTGGGGAAATTAAATACATATATAGTGCATAAAAATTTAACAATAAAAGATCCTGTTTTAAAATGAGGAAATCAATGTCCTCTATTCTCAGCTCAGGTTCAACAGTTAGTTCTTTTGCACGTGGATCTTTTCCGATAAAATTTGCTGATGCAGGAATTTCAGTTTTTTAACTCTAGAAAAATACTGGAACATATCAATTAATCTGATTACACATTATAACATTACAGTTTTGTATTTAAATATTGTTGTGAGTTGATTTACATCTAAAATGAAACCATCAGCTACTGCACTTTGATCATTTTGATCTCCTTGATGTGATACTGCATACTACAGAAGATTATTCCTGGCACTCCAAAAAAAAATGTGCATTGTTACGAAATAGTATTGCATGCTTTTGCAAATGCTTTTGCATTATTTTATAATAATTATTATGTTATTTTGCAGTAGTATTTCATTATTTTTCAAACACAATGTGTGATTTTGAAAAGGTATTGCCTTATTTTGCAACGCATTTTGCAAAAGTATTGCATTATTTCGGAAATATCTTGACTGCTGCTCACAATGGCATTATCAGTTATTTAGTTTTCTTGTGATGACTATTAATGCAGAGATTAGTTACATAAGTAGCATGCAATTAAGTGACAAGAACTAAGCAACAGTTATAGGCATACATTTAGTTTAGTTTTATTCAGGTTGAAGTTTAGCAAATTTAGTACAGATGTTTTAAGACTGGCACAGTAGTGGCAAAGGGCCATCATTCCTACCTCACTGTGCCTATTCTGCATGGAGTTTCATGTTGCCCCTGCACATTTGTGGATTGATTGGTATCAATGGGTGTTACCTAAACTGTGTATGATTACTTGTTTTAACATGGAATACTGGAAATGTGTCAGTAATACCTCTCAATTAACAGAAAAATGTTCAGTCCTTCATGTGCTGTGAAGTAAGGATTTGAGGCATGAGCACTGACTGTTGCACTAAAAGGTCACACTGTTTCAAAGTATCTGTAGCAAATAACTGAACTAAAACTGATACTTGACAAATAGGTTTTTGCTATCGGATTGCATGCAGCACATCCTTTTCTGACTTTGTGCCCTGCAAGGGCCAGTACCATTATGTTTGTTTTGTGCCTTACACCCGGTGCTGCTGCTATAATCACTGGTTCCCTTTGAACCTAAACTCTTCACAGGGAGCCAGCTCTCTCAGTATATGAAGGATTAAATGGATACCTGTAACTTTTGTTCAGTTATTCTCATTTGTTTGCATCTTGTGAATGTCCAAAATCTGTCCCTCATTAACCATCACAATATGACCGTAACACACATGCATGACGATACTGACCACACCAGGCAATATCTGTGAAAAACAACCCAATAATTAGCGAGAAATAATGCATTACTCTTGTGAATAACTCAATACTTTTGTGATATATATTGCAATTAAAATTTTTTCAGAGGCAGAAATAAGTTTCCATAGCATACAGCATATGCACATCCTTTAAAAGAGAAACAATTTGTAACAGGAGTAGAATTATTTACAAAGGCACAAGATAATATGTAGTCCAGTTAGCCTGGACGTCAGAACACCGTGAAGTTAACAAACATTTGATTGTCACAAAAGGTTGTATTCAAAAAAGAACCAAACAAAATCAAAACAGTAACACACTATCTTAAGTGATCACTACTCAAATGAAAGTTTTTGGTTATAAACTATAATGGCAAAGTCTGCACACTACCATGTTTTATACGCATGCTGTCATTATGCCAGAGGCAGCCAATGACTTAAGAAATCAACAATGCTTTCTAAGTTGGATTCAAGAAGTGCATATAATTTAATTAGAATCCTGGAAGGTAATGAATAGAAAATAGCATTATTACTTCAAATGGTCACTACAAATATAGTGTGCCTATATATAATTCAAATATTGTGCCTAAAACATAAACTGAGGTAACCAAGTCTAACCTACCATATAAATGCTGACATTCAGAAACAAAAGCAGAAAAATCACTTAAAAATATAAATCCAAAGAAAGAGAACAGTATGGGTTGAATATCCCTAATCCAAAATACCTGTGACCAGAAGTATTCTGGATATTTTTAGATTTTGGATTATTTGCATATACATGATGGGATATCTTGGAGACACATGTGATAAAATAGGGAAATGCAGCCAAACTGGCTATATGATGACTCACGTGTATAGCAATTCATATTACTGAGCTGTTGTTATGATGTGTGTTGATGTGACAAATGTCATATTAAATCTCAAAAGTAATTAACATAATGTACAGACTCTATTGTACTTCCCTTTTAAAATGGCCAATTCTGCATATTTGAAGAATATATATATATTTTTTTTGTCAGTTTTCATCATTTTTGTATGGTGTGGGTGTACATATATAAAATATAACATGTTTTTTCCAACATAAAGACATTTTACAGCAGTGTCCAGTTTTCCTAATGTAATCGGAGCACTTTACTGCACTCATTTTGCAATAAGGGCATCTAGCAAAAAAGTAGTGATATTCCATTAACACAAAAATTCTTTTGCATTGTCAATATTGTCAGTTTGTTCATGTGTGCACATTCGCAGCTTGATTGTGATTTATAAAGGTAAATTGCAAAGAAATGTGCAGGCAGCAGGTTTTATGCATTTTTTTTTTTTTTGTTATTCACATTTCCTTGTTTTTTGGTGTATATGTGGTTTTAATGCTCAAGTCTAAACAAAGTTTTAGATGTGTGAGCCCCTGGTGTAGAATTCTATACTTGTGCCCCGATAGTCAATTGAGTAATGGTGCTTTGTGGCTCTGTGCTACTCGCTGGTCATCAATTGTTTGTTCTAACATCATAGTACTTCATCGGGGAAAACCCTCAATCAAAGCAATATCTAGCATTCTCCGGAAATGTCTTCCTAGTTCTGTTTGTGAATCTTTGTTAATGGACACTTTCAAATTATAATTAATAGCTTACTTCTTCTCTCTTTCATTTTAATAGCCTATATACAGTATTTGTATCTATATTCTGTGTTTACAATATTCTCTAATGACTGTCCTGATTCTGATGTTTGTATTATCCTCCAGTACTGTCAAACTACATCCATATTCGGTTCACCGACAAAAGCGCGATAGACATATGCGCCCTGACAAAACCGCGACCGCCAAATGAGAGCCGACAAACCCGCTAACTGGTTTTCGACAAATGCGCGCCAACAAAATCGCCACGACAAAATTGCGAGAGAGGCCAAGAGAGTGGGACAGCCTTGCTGCAATTCTTCCTACATATGCAGGGCGTGATCTTAAGGACTATCTGCGTGCCGTGCTAATGGCATGCCATGTCTCATAATATTGACTTCTAAAATAAACATTATTATATATGCTTTAAACTAGTAATTCATATTTAATGAAACTTTCGCGATTTTGTCAGGACGATTTTGTCGGCACAATTTTGACGGCACGTTTTAATCGGCGCTATTTTGTGCATATGTCTATCACGCAAATGTTGGGTCACATCCATATTCCATAGTGTTGTTATTAATTATTAATTTCTTTGTAATTTAACACCATGAATTACTAAATTAGGTTGTGTTATACTTTGTTACGTTGTAAAAAGGTTTGGTGATGGCATTCTCTGTAATAAAATTATCTATACTAATAAAAGGCAAAGCCCTCACTGACTGACTCACTCACTGACTCACTGACTCATCACTAATTCTCCAACTTCCCGTGTAGGTAGAAGGCTGAAATTTGGTAGGCTTATTCCTTACAGCTTACTTACAAAAGTTAAGCAGGTTTCATTTCGAAATTCTACACGTTTCTAACAGGATTCCTACCCCTTATAGGCAGCCTGTGACACTCAAGTGTGGAAGAAGTATTTTTAACAACTAAGGGGCTTCTACAGCTAGAACCAAAACAAGTGAATATCTTTTGAAACAGATTGCCTTCACTTAAATTAAATCAAGTGCACAACCTTTTTCAAGTATCCATAAACTTAACTGTAATGCATGATATAGAAGGCTGGCATATTGCTTCAAAACTCTTTTACCTCTTTTACGTCGATCCATGATGCACCATACATTTTCAGGATTTTGTTACTAGCAGCTGCATGACTATTTGTCACAAAAAATAATGAATAAATACAGTACAGAACAGTATATTAAACCAAACACAGACATTAAATGTGCAAAGTCAGTAGAGGCAATAACAAAACATAGCTGTTTAATTAAAACATGCTTTTCACAGTTAAAAGCTACAAAGACAAGTGATATTACTTGAGGAACGATACAGTATCAGCGTGTCATTTCTAATATCTGTCTTATCCTCAAGTATTTTACACCTCCAGAAGTGTAAATGCTTTTTAAAAGGTTGCCTCCAACCTTTCTGTCCCTGACTGATGTGAAACATTCCATTAGAATGTCCACCTTTCCCTTCTTTAAAAAGACAGACACTCTATTATTATTCCCTTATAATACATTTTTAACAAACCATCAACCTTGATTTTTTTGTTTTAAAATGAATCATTACTTAAGTGAATGAGTCATCTTTTGTCTGCATGTATTCAGTGCAACTAATTAGTGTTCTACATGTTGCTTTTCCTTTTATGATAGCTTTACAAAGATACATGCTAAAACCCGAAAATCCATTCCAAGGATTGCAACCTTGTGTTTGTGAGCCTCAACAATCCTTAAAGATATGTAGTCTGAAGATATGAGCACCTGTTAAGATTATCCACAACTTTGTCTAAAGGAAAGCACCAGATACATAATAAGCCATCCAAAGCAGACATGCAAGGACATACTGTACTCCTGCAGCCTGGCCTGGGAAGTAGTGACTGCCAGTGTGTATGCGTGGTGCACGGATTACTCACAAAGCTTGGTCGGGCTTCACCTGATCTGTTGGGACGAAGTCTCCTCCGGCTGCAAGAGCTGAGTTGGGGTAAGTGGAGGAGACATTACATTGGGGGCTCAATATGTTTTAATAGGAGAGGGTCTCCGATTTTAACCTCATTTTAAAGGATTATTTCTTTCCTGGATTTTAGACTCCGCCTGGACACTATTTTTATAGATTTATTTATTTTGGATGATTTTTAACTGCATTATTTTTTAAATAAGTTTGATTAGGATCAAGCACTCTTTTACAATCATCCCTTATTGGCTGTGTATGTGTCCTCACTTGCCGCGTCCCATCCGGTTATGTTATTGACGGTGGCAGGTTCAAAAGGCTCCCAATTAAGCTGATGGGAGTGTGGAGCAGACCCACACCATCACATTTTGTTGCAGTATTTTAGAGAATTAACTCCTAAAAATCCAAGGTCACGGTCCTCTGTCAGGTTAGAAACAAGCCATTTCCCCAAGTAGAGGAGTTCAACTATCTCCAGGATTTTATCTTGAGCGAGGTGAAAAGTTGGCTGTGAAACTATGCAACAAATCACTGAGATGACAGCAATTTTATAATCATACAGGGTAATTATAATGGACGGGCCACCCAATTTTGATGTATTATTGTCTTAATAATGTAGCAATCCAAACAAAATAAAGATTACAGTATTCCTGGATAAATGTACGAACGAGTGAGGCATGGTGCTCTTCTGTTGAGACTGTCAGCAGGTGGAAGGACATTGGCATCTGTCTGCCAGAATGGCACCTACAGAGAGCTCCTGTGTACACAAAGTTAATGCATTGGCAGTTCCCCTCTAAATTCAGTACATGGAAGAATGGCCTACACGATTGAGCAGAGGGTATTTCTTGTGCGGATGTATCGATGTACCGGTTCCATCAAGCAGTCTCAGATAGCTTTCACAAAGAAGTACGCCGTTAGGGAAACACCATTGAAACATTTTATTCAGAAACTGGCACTGAGGTTGGAAACCACAAGAACAGTGCTGCCTGCGCATACTGGAGGCCTACCGAAAATGTCACAGCATATTGTGAATGACGTTCACAGTCGTTTCCAGGGATGCACTCTATTTATTTTGTTTCTGTTGCTTCATTATTACATGAGTAACACATCATAACTTGGGGCCACACTCATTAGAATCTCTGTGTAGTACAAGATGGTGAAACAAATAAAGCACGCTGTATAAATGTGTGCCTGTTAAATTACATGATGAAAAATGTGCAGTGGGAAAATATGTATGCCAATAGCACAACATTTGGAAATGTAGCAATTGTGCATTGGCGCTACTGTTGGAAAACTAGGTTTTGGCATTTCTTTCTTTCTTTGGTTTGAATAAACAATTCAAGGACCCATTGTTTGTTACATTTTTAAATATGACATGAAACTTGCTAAATTAGAAGAGATTAAGCACAATATACTGACACTATATTTTTGTCATTCCTGCATTTTTATTATTTATTTTTTTGTTTTTCATTATTTATGTCTGGCTGGCAATCTCTGTTTGTCTACTGAATCCAAGATGACCATGAAGTTGCAATGTCAAAGGGAGAGGGACTACATAGTGCCAATAAAAAGATGCCCAGTACTCACTTATGGAAAGCCATACTCTGATGATTTTAACATAAGATTTGCAAGCATGTTTTAATTTTGAGCATTTGTTCTTTTTGTGCTCTATTATGTTGTACTTTATTTGCCATCCATTTTTGCAGTATCTGTGGTGTATTTGTTCTCTTTAGGAGGAAGGTAATATAGGTAGCTACTAAAGCAAGCGCTTGTAAGCTTATGCATAAGGCCTTTAATTTTGCTCTCATTTTTTGTCAAGCTAGTTGCTATATTAGAAGCTACCCTTTTTTTCAAGTCGTTTTATTACTGATAAAAAATATCCCACTGAGTCGGTATTGTTTAAACTTATGTGTCAGATGAGTCTGTTCATCTGTTTAACCTTAGATCCTCAAATGAGTGTCTGCTTAGAATTCTAAGAGTTAAACTTAAAAAAAGTGGTGAGGCAGCCTTCTGCTGTTATGCACCTAAAATCTGGAATAGCCTGCCAATAGGAATTTGCCAGGCTAATACAGTAGAGCACTTTAAAAATCTGCTAAAAACACACTACTTTAACATGGCCTTCTCATAACTTCATTTTAATTTAATCCTGATACTCTGTATATTCAATTAATTATCATAACTCTTCATGGTGGCTCTAAAATCCGTACTAACCCCTTCTCTCTCTTCTGTTTCTTTCCCAGTTTTCTGTGGTGGTGACCTGCACCACCACCACCTAATCAAAGCACCATGATGTTCCTACATTGATGAATTAAAAACCAGAAGTCTAAATGACCATCATCATCAAGTCATTCCATGAGAACTCTAAATACAAAGAGGACTGTTTCATTTATGTTAGGTAGAATGCCCAGAGGGGGCTGGGTGGTCTCATCGTCTAGAACCCCTGCAGATTTTATTTTTTCTCCAGCCGTCTTGGAGGTTTTATTTTGTTTTTTCTGTCCTCCCTGGCCATTGGACCTTATTCTTATTCTATGTTAATTAGTGTTGTCTTATTTTAATTCTTACTTTGTCTTTTTTTCTCTTTTTCTTCATCATGTAAAGCACTTTGAGCTACATTATTTGTGTGAAAATGTGCTATATAAATAAATGTTGTTGTTGTTCAACCTTCTTAGTGCACTTACTTTCATCTCTTCTGACCACGCTTTTGTGCCTGAGCTGCCTATCTCACCTCTTCAGATCCACCTTATACAATATCACTGGTGGCTTTCATCTTTTCTTTTTTGTAATGTAAGTCTAAATACTTGCAGAGTCAAATGAAGTTCAACTAAAACAGGAGCAGGACAGTGTTAATTCCAGGCAAAACAGGATACAAATTAAAAATACCTCTGTTTTTGGCTACTTGTAGACAAAGTTATAAGAAATATTAATTGCACTATAAAAATATAACTTTTTGATTTCAATTCATGATCAAATAAAAAAAAAATCAATACAGTATATCATTTTAGAAGTACAAAATGGTAACCATAAAAACAGTAGTCTTTGAGCCAGACAATCAATATTTGTATCATGGAAATTTAGTAAAGCTTATTTTCAACTTGGTGTATTGTAATTTCCTTTTATCGGTTTTTCATTTTATATCACAGTACCCTCATGATGTAGTGATTATATTGGCAATGATTTATCAAAAGGTTTGGAAGCTCCTTTAACCTAGCTTTAGATAGATAGATAGATAGATAGATAGATAGATAGATAGATAGATAGATAGATAGATAGATAGATAGATAGATAGATAAATACTTTATTAATCCCAAGGGGAAATTCACATACTCTAGCAGCAGCATACTGATAAAAACAATATTAATTAAAGAGTGAAAAAATGCAGGTAAAACAGACAATAACTTTATATAATGTTAATGTTTACCACCCCCGCCCCCCTGGTGGAATTGAAGATTCACTTAATGTGGAGGAAGAACGATCTCCTCAGTCTGTCAGTGGAGCAGGACAGGGACAGCAGTCTGTCGCTGAAGCTGCTCCTCTGTCTGGAGATGATACTGTTCAGTGGATGCAGTGGCTCTTCCATGATTGACAGGAGCCTGCTCAGCGCCCGTCACTCTGCCATGGATGTCAAGCTGTCCAGCTCCGTGCCTACAACAGAGCCTGCCTTCCTTACCAGTTTGTCCATGCTTGAGGCGTCCCTCTTCTTTATGCTGCCTCCCTAGCACACCACTGCGTAGAAGACGGTGCTCGCCACAACCGTCTGATAGAACATCTGCAGCATCTTACTGCAGTTGTTGAAGGACGTCAGCCTTCTAAGGAAATATAGTCGGCTCTGTCCTTTCTTGCACAGAGCATCAGTATTGGCAGTCCAGTCCAATTTATCATCCAGTTGCTCTCCCAGGTATTTATAGGTCTGCACCCTCTGCACACAGTCACCTCTGATAATCACGGGGTCCAGGAGGGGCCTGGGTCTCCTAAAATCCACCACCAGCTCCTTGGTTTTGCTAGTGTTCAGGTGTAAGTGGTTTGAGTCGCACCATTTAGTGTTCAGGAATCTTTTTATGTGGCTTGTCAAACACCGAAGACTTCATTAAAAACAGTCAATGACTAGCTAAAGACCTTGAAATGCAGATTCTTCAGGAATAAATGTGCATAGTTTGAGAAGCATAAAAGAAATGCATAAGTGAGCTGAAAAAAGCAATACAAATAAAGTTGAGTAAAGTCAAGTGGCTTTATTGTTATACAATACATAGTATTGCACCACTGCAGTGGTACAAAAGAGTATTCTCCATAATCACGAAACTCATTAGCTGCATAATATAACACAAGAGCAGTGTAGTTATTATTTTTTTCTAATTTATAAAATATACTTCACTTTAGAAATAATTTCATGTGGCAAATTACAGTTTGTCTCCAATAAATGGATGCATTTTAGAAATAATAATGCATGTTTTGAGAGCAAGTGACACAAACAAAACAACTGTATTTCAGTTTGCCAAACAGCAAGTGTATGCTGAAAATTCTTAATATAGTTATCAAAATCACATAATGTTATCTATAAAGAAAATAAAATTCCAACAACTGCTCACCACAGACAACAAAAAGAAAAAAAAATATTTTCCAATGCAGTATATCTAATCATACGCTAGCAATAGTAAACATTTAGTTTTAATAGAAAAAAAAAATCAATCAACATCCATCCATTTTCCAACCCGTTGAATCCGAACACAGGGTCACAGGAGCCAATCCCAGCCAACAAGGCAGGAACCTATCCCAGGCAGGGTGCCAACCCACCACAGGACACACACAAACACCCACACAGCAGGGCCAATTTAGAATCGCCAATCCACCTAACTTGCATGTCTTTGGACTGTGGGAGGAAACCTACACAGACACGGGGAGAACATGCAAACGCCACGCAGGGAGGACCCAGGAAGTGAACCTGGGTCTCCTAACTGCGAGGCAGCAGCACTACCACTGCGCCACCATGCCGCCTGATCAATCAATATAACATTTAATAAACAGAGATGTTTCTGATAGTCATGTTTTACCTGTCATTTGCATTAGGCCATAGATTTTCATCTATATCACTCTTTACGTTATCTGTTGCCAGACACCTTGAATGAAAAAAAAAAAACTTCTGACAATTCCAAGCATGACATGCTCTGCAGTGATGTCTGCATCCATGGCTTCAATGAGTGTGACTTGAACATTTGGATTATGATCATAAACTTTCCACCACCGTGCTGAAAAAAATCCCTTGATTTTTGATATGCAATTGATATCCTTGGCTGGGCTTGGAACCTCTCCAGAACTGCTGCACTATGATGGAACCTCACATTGTTCCAAATGATAAAACATTTGGTGAAATGTTTCCCATTCATTGCTTCTCCCATCATTAATTAGAAAATGTTATATTGCATGCTGTGTTCTGAATACTTTGTGTGTGTATGTATGTGTCTTTGTTGGTACTGCATTATAGTCATTGTTTAGAGGTGACATGCACGCAGTGGCATTGTTAATGGGCTTCTGGGGCTTTAGCCCCTGAACTCTGGAGTCTATCCTCTGATCTTCGTGAAACTTTCCCATTTCGATTTTATCTCCAACTACAACATATACTAGCACTAGGTGGTTGCAGTAATGGAGTAGTATTGGGTGGAAGATATTTAACATTGATGAAGTCATACTCGATATCTAGGTCTTCCTCCAAACCTGGTTGATGCGCCGGAGCATTATCCATTAAGAGAAGACATCTAAGAGGAAGGTTCTTTTCCTGAAGATAATTTTCGACAGTAGGGGCAAACACTTCTGTCAGCCAGTCCATAAATAAGGTCCGAGTTACCCATGCCTTTCTATTTGCCCTCCACGGTACAGGCAGTTTAGACTTTATTACATTATTGCACTTAAAGACGTGGGGATTTTCAGCGTGGTAGACTAAAAGTGGCTTGACCTTAAAGTCACCACTTGCATTAGTGCAAAATAAAAGTGTACTTTTGTCTTTCATAGGCTTGTGTCCGGGTAGTGCCTTCTCCTCTTGGGTGATGTAGGTTCTTCTGGGCATTTTTTTTCTAGAATAACCCTGCCTCGTCGCAATTAAACATTTGATGCGAGACGT